>NW_022161247.1:0-307500 GCF_008728515.1 Papio anubis | reverse complement strand
ATTGCAAAAATCTTCTCCCATTCTATAGGCTGTCTGTTCACTCTGATGATAGTTTCGTTTGCAGTGCAGAAACTTTTTAGTTTAATTAGATCCTATTTGTCAATTTTTGCTTTTGTTGTAATTGCTTTTGGCAATTTCATTATAAAGTCTTTGCCCATTCCTGTGTCCTGAATTGTATTGCCTAGAGTTTCACCTAGGGTTTTTATAGTTTGAGGTTTTACATTTAAGTCTTTAATCCATCTTGAGTTAATTTTTGGATAAGGTATAAGGAAGGGATCCAGTTTCAATTTTCTGCATGTGGCTAGCCAGTTCTCCCAGCACCATTTTTTAAAAATAGGGAATCCTTTCCCCATTGCTTGTTTTGTCAGGTTTATTGAAGCTCAGATCATTGTAGATGTGTGGTTTTATTTCTGAGTTCTCTATTCTGTTCCATTGGTCTATGTGCCCATTTTTATACCAGTACCATGCTATTTTGGTTATTGTGACCTTGTAGTATAGTTTGGAGTTGGGTAGCATAATGCCTCCAGCTTTGTTCTTTTTGCTTAGGATTGTGTTGGCTGTGTGAGCTCTTTTTTGGTTCCATATGAATTTTTAATTTTTTTTTTTCTAATTCTGTGAAGAATGTCAGTGGTAGTTTAACAGGAATAGCACTGAATCTCTAAATTGCTTTGGGCAGCATGGCCATTTTCACAATATTGATTCTTTCTATCCATGAGCATGAAATGTTTCTGTCTGCTTGTGTCATCTTTGATTTCTTTGAGCAGTGTTTTGTAGTTCTCCTTGAAGAGGTCTTCACATTCCTTGTTAGCTGTATTCCTAGGTATTTTATTATCTTTGTGGCAATTGTGAATGGGAGTTCATTCATGATTTGGGTTTCTGCTTGTCTGTTGTTGATATATAGAAATGCTTTTGATTTCTGCACACAGAATCTACAAGGAACTTAAGCAAATTTACGAGAAAAATACTAACAACCCCATTAAAAATGGGCAAAGGATAGGAACAGACACTTCTCAAAAAAAGACATACATGCAGCCAACAAACACATGGAATATATCTCAACATCACTGATCATTGGAGAAATGCAAATCAAAACCACAATGAGATACCATCTCATGCCAGTCAGAATGGCAATTATTTAAAAGTTAAGAAACAAATTCTGGTGAGGTTACAGAGAAATGGGAACACTTTTACACTGTTGGTGGGAACATAAATTAGTTCAACCATTGTGGAAGACAGTGTGGCGATTCCTCAAAGATTTAGAACCAGAAATACCATTTGACCCAGCAATCCCATTACTAAGTATATACCCAAAGGAATATAAATAATTGTATTATAAAGATACATGTATGTGTATGTTCATTGCAGCACTATTCACAATAGCAAAGACTTGGAATCAACCAAAGTGCCCATCAATGGTAGACTGGATAAAGAAAATGTGGTACATATATACCATGGAATAATATGAAGCCATAAAAAGGGACAAGATCATGTCCTTTGCAGGGACATGTGTGGAGTTAAAAGCCATTATTCTCAGCAAACTAACGCAAGAACAGAAACCCAAACACTGCATATTCTCACTTATAAATGGGAGCTCAACAATGAGAACACATGGACACAGGGAGGGGAACAACGTTTACTAAGGCCTCTTGGGGGAGGATGGGAGGGAAGAGCATCAGGGAAAAGAGCTAATACATGTTGGCTTAATACCTGGGTAATGGTTTGATAGGCACAGCAAATCACCATGGCACACGTTTACCTATGTAACAAATCGCACATCCTGCACACGTACCCCAGAACTTAAAAAATTATAAAATTTTTTAAAAAGATTAAGCAGAACAAAATGCTCCTGGGTAAAACAAACCAAAAAAAAAATGTTTTATTTCAAATCTGAGTGAATTGTTACCTTTTCCAGAATGGTACTGGGTCTAATGTAATCAACTGCACACCAAGGGAATGACTAGTGTCCTACAGGGAAGGTACAGTATGGAAGGTTTAGGGTTATTCTCTGTTAATTAAAATTTGGCATTCAGCAATGGCACTAGCTAGATCATCCAGGCTATCACCCTGCATAGCCTTCATCTCTGCCACTGTGCCTTTTTAATTTATTAGTCCATTGTGCATTCAAGGGTTAGCTGGGGACAGACTGGCTAATATCCACTGACCAAGTTATCCTATACACTTGATTTAAAATTAAAAAAAAAAAACTCTTTTGCAATAGATATTCTGTGGTGAGCATTAATATGCAATACAAAGGTTCCCGTATTTTGAATCTGTTCCCATAGGTCCATCCACATGACTCTCCTCGAGGATTCTTTGTCACAGATATTCCAGTCTTGCTCCTTTCAGCTCCTAACCAACCCATAAAGAAATTCACCACTGCACCTGAGTCTGTGTAACTCATGACACTTCTTCGTTTATACAAAGTAGATAATCAAGAAAACCAGCTAAAACTCTCACTCTTCTCACTGGGAGAATGTCTACTTACCACTGTTTTAGAGGGCCACTCAAGAGTTGGGCTGTAGCATAGCCACAGTGTATTTTTTGGCTTCCACCAATATATCTGAGCTAACTCCTGCATAAACCAAGCATGTTTTTTGTTTGTTTGTTTCCTCCTACATCAGCTGATCACAAAAGAGTCCCTGTGAGGCCACAGGTGTGAACTGAGGGAAGGGTTATCAGTGCAGCAATGGTGAGTGACATGAGAGTCATGGGCACCTGTTCATGCAGCCTACTTGTGATCTCTGAACTTGCTCAGACTTAATTCCAGAAGTAGCAATACCGTTTTGTAATAGATTGCTGTGGAGTCCACTAAACCTTACTGCTTGGTGGGTCTAACAGCATGTAATTCCCAATAAGCAATGCTGACTACACACTTACTTGATGCCTGGTAGTCACATAACCAGTTTCTACCAGGGCTCAGCATCAAGCCAGTAGCTATTTTTTGAATCAAGTTTGGTTCTTTTTTGCAGATGGCATGGCCTTGCTCCAGGACCTTAGGGATCTGTGCTGTAACTCTCCTACTGGGGCTTGCCAGAGACACCACATGGCGTTTTTGCTCACTACAAATACCTCTAGTAACTTGGGATCAGCTGAACCATATGGCTCAAGTGGAAAAGCAGAAGTCTAGACCTGCTGCAGAGGCTTTTCTTGCTCTGAGTCTCTTTCAAAATAAGTAGTTTTCTCCATCACCTAATAAATTGGTAAAAGCAGTATTCACAAACTGTGGAATATGCTACTTCCAAAACCCAAAGCATACTAGTTATCAGCTCATACTACCTTTCAGCTTCAGAAGGTGAGATCTCTTTAGAAGCTTCAAAGGAGGCCCTCTGAAACTCATACATTGCTCCCAGTTGGTGATTACTAGATCTGAACTTGTAATTTTCTCTCTTCAACGTATCAGCGGTGCTTTGCACCGCCACCCAAGTTCACAGTCCCTATAATTATTATTCTAATAATATTTCAGTGAGATTACATAAACATATGTATCCCCTTTGCCTGTATTCAGTTCCAATCAATCACAGGTGAAAGAATAAACCATTTCAGTGCTACAGCATCATCGCAGAAACCATCAGTACTCCTACCTACCATCAGTGCTGGGACCCTCACTGCCACTCAGGCAGCAAATGATACAACTCCAGAATCCCAGTTTTTAAAGTCACCTTTTAGGGTCATTTCTGGTTTTAGGTCAGATTCCCTAGATGCAGCAGCTGAAATGGGAATTTTGTGCAAGTGACTTATTAAAAGAATGTTCTCAAAAGGACATTGTGAGAGAAATGAAAGCAGAATAGAGCAGGGAAAGAAGCTAAGCAAAGACATGACTGCTGAAATCTCGAATTAGATTGATCTCTTGGGGGCATTCTAGGACATATAGAGCCTTACAAAGTCGTCTCATTTTGAGGCCAGGTGACCCAGCTTTTGAACCCTGACATTTGTTAGCATTGACTGTGGACCATACCTTAGGAGGTGGGCTTAATCTCCCAGACACTCAATAATAAGTAAAGAGACTCATGTCAACTAAGAAAAGTCCTTAGAAAATGGATACAGGTATGAGCCATTATTGGCCAATATTTTCAACAACTGGAGGGATGGGTGCACCAGTCTAGTTAAGGGTAACTGGATGGGCTACCCAAAGGGTTTACTGCCAGAAATACGATTTCTCTGGAAACCATCATTTTACTCTACCCAATGTATAAGTGAAGAAATTAACTGCCTTGCTAGTTACCTGATGAGGCTGCCACATATCACCCTCACCATAATTCCCAAATGCCTCCCCTACCTTCATTGTTGGATAGTCCCCTGGTATCAAGCATCTTCAGCACCTGCCATGATCAGAGAGTAGGTCTGATCAGCCAGCATAATCCACAAGTGTAAGTCATGGGGGGTAACCAAAAGCAATTTTATTTTGTAGCTCACTTCCTTTTAATTGTGCTCAGTGAGAAGAGCTTTTATATTGCTTCTAAGAGCAAACTCAGGTAAACACTGTGATATTTCTCACCTTTCTTAGACAGACTAGAAATTAAAATGTCCAAGCCAGTAGTCAAAATTACAAACTTATTTTGAAGTTCAAGACTCTCCCCTTCTAGGGGAGAGTGTCTCTTCCAAGGTTGGTGCTGAGAAGCGAGGAGAGGTGAAAAGATAAGACAGGAAAGTTCTTATTTGGCAGGCACTTTTGTGGTTTCCTCTGTATTCTTAGGGCTGAGCCTCCAGAAGAGCTGACTCTATCTGGGAGATACTTTCAAGGGTTTTGCAAAACCATGCCACTCACCACTGACACTTTCCTATCTGCAACTTTCTTTTTTTCAGGTTTATTGGTATATAATTGGCAAATACAAATTGTATAGATTTTAGGTCTACAACTTAATGTTTTGACAGATGTGTACATTGTGAAATGATCATCACAATCAAGCTATTTAACCTAGCCATCACCTTACATGGTTACCTTTGCTTTCTTTTATGGTGAGAACACTTAAAGTCTATCCTCCTAGCAAATTTTGAGTACACAAAATGGTACGTTTAACTATAGTCATCATACTGCACATTACATCTCCAGGATTTGCTCATCCTGCATAACTAAAACTTTGTATCCTTTGACCAAAATCTCCTCCATTTTCCCCACCTCTGGACCCCTGGCAACCACCATTCTACTCTACCATCCTTTAATCAGTTGATCTGATGACAGACATTTAAGTGTTTTTCGTATTTTGACTATTGTGAAAAATTCTGCAATGAAGATGGGAGTGCAGATGTATTTTTGAAATACTGACTTCATTTCCTTTGGCTATATACCCAGAAGTGGGATTGCTGGATCCCATGTTACTCCTATTGTAATTTTTAAAGGACTCTTGATAGCATTTCCCATAATGGCTGTACCAATTTACATTCCCACCAACACTGTGCAAGGGTTCACTTTTCTCCACGTCTTCCCCAACATGTATCTGTAATCTTTGTTATAATAACCATTATGACAAGTTTAAGGTGATATCTCATCAGGGCTTTTAAAAACTCATATTAAGTGAGCAAAGGGCATGAACAATTTTCAAAAGAAAATATACATGCTGCCAATAAACATATGATAAAAAAGATCAACATCACTGGTCATTAAAGAAATGCAAATCAAAACCACAATAAGATACCATCTCACACCAGTCAGAATGTGTATTATTAAAAAGTCAAAAAATAACAGATACTGAGAAGGTTGTGGAGAAAAGGGAATGCTTATATATTGTTGCTGGGAGTGTAAATTAGTTCAATCATTGTGGAAAGCAGTGTGGCAGTTCCTCAAGGAGCTAAAAACAGAACTACCATTTGACCCAGCAATCCCATGACTTGGTATGTACCCTAAGGAATATAAATCATTCTACCATAAAGACACATGCACGTGAATGTCCATTGCAGCACCATTCACAATAGCAAAGACACGGAGTCAAACTAAATACCCAGCAGTGACAGACTGGATAAAGAAAATGTGGTATATATACACCAGGGAATACTATGTAGCCATAAAAATGAATGGGATCATGTATTTTGCAGGAACATGGACGGAGCTAGAGGTCATTATCCCCAGCAAACTAATGCAGGAAGAGGAAACCAAATACTGCATGTTCTCACTTTATAAGATGGAGCTAAATGATGAGAACTCATGGACACAAAGAAAAGAACAACAGACACTGGGGGCCTGCTTGAGGGTGGAGGGTAGTGGGGCAGGAGAGGATTAGAAAAAAAAACTATTGGGTACTAAGCTTACTACCTGCGTGATGAAACAATCTGTACAACAAACCCCTGTAACATGAGTTTAGCCACATAGCAAGCCTTTAGATGTACCCCTGAACCAAAAATAAACATTAAAAATAGAAATACAAAAATAATCAAATTAATATTATTTTTAATGGACAGATGATGATTGCATATACTTATAAGGTACATTGTAATGTTTTGTTAGATGTATACAATGTGATTGAATCAAGCTAATTAATATATTAATCCCCTCACTTAATTTCAAATCTATCACCATTGGGGCTTTGATTTGCATTTTCCTGATGATTATTGCTATTGAACATTATTGCATGTATCTGTTGGCCAAATACATGTCTTCTTTTGAGAAATATTTATTCATGGTCTTAGCCCATTTTTAATTCTGTTATTTGATTTTTTTTTCTATTGGGTTGTTTGAGTTACTTATATATTTGGGATATTAATGTCTTATGAGATACATGGTTTGCAAATATTTTCTTCCATTCCGTTAGTTGCTTTTTCACTCTGTTGATTGTTTTCTTTGCTCTGCAGAAGAATTTTAGTTTGATGTAATGTAATTCTACTTGTCTATTTTATTGTTGTTGTTGTTGTTGGCTATGCTTTTGGTGTCATACCCAAAGAAAAAACGTCATGAGGCCATGGCCAGGTCCACAACCATGACTGCAGATGGTAGGCTTGTTACCAGGGTTGCAGACTGGTGTGTCTCCCACCAGGTCTCTAAGCAGACAGGACTGCCTCCAGCACTACAGTGGAGAGAAGCCAGAACCAAGTCACAGGGCTGTTTTAGGATCTACGGTTGAGTCCACAGGCCTGTGGTCAGTGAGCCTGTTACTTGGGATGCTGATGCGTATGGCTCTGGCCAGGTCCTTGAGTGGACAGGATTCTCCCTGGACCATGAAAGACCAGGTTTGGAGCAGGTCACAGGGGTGCATCAGAGTCTACAGTTGGGTCCAAGGTCAGTGGGCCTACCACTGAGGTATAGACAGCGTGTCTGCAGCCAGATCCCTGAGTGAGCAAGCCTGCCCCAGACCATGGTAGAGCAAGGCGTGAGCACGGTCACAGGGCTACTTCTGGATCTGTAGTCAAGTCTGAGGTGAGCATGCCTGTTACTGTGGCTACAGATGGCAGTGGCTCCTCCTGGATCCCTTTACAAATGGGGCTGGGGTCAGGACCATTGCAAGTGGGGTTAAAGCTGAGTCTACAGAGGCATGGGGCTGCTTCCAGTCCATAGCCAGGACCACGATCCGTGAACATGTCTTATGGATCTGTCTTCTAAATGTGGCCCTTCTCAGTCATGGGCTCCTGCCACAGGATTTTGCACTCTTTTACCTGGGTCCCAACACTCCTGCCAAGGCACGTTTGTCAGTGAGTGGCTGCCAAATCATTATTTCTTTGGGGAAAAAAGGTGTCATGAGCTGGGGACATTCTATTCTCCCATCTTGCTGACGTCCTTGTCTGCAGCTTTCTTGATCTTAACAAATAAATCTCAGTTCAGCTATTCACTTACTCCCTTGCTAGTCCCTATGAATCTGGTGATATCAATTTCTGTTAGCTGAAGAATATTCACATGTCTGTTCCGTCTTAATGTGTATTGAATTCCAGTTCTCTCTCCTGCCTCTGACCCATGGGAAATACTCACTCATTCTTTCCCCTATACCTTGGAAAGATGAGGATTTTTCCATACTGTAGGATCATGACTTTGCTCCACTCCAAAGCAACTGGTTGATCAGGCTCTGGCTCTTTAGATTTGTCAAGTAGTTTTTAGAAACAGGCCACCATGTCCTCCAAGTCAAAGAGGACAGTTGTTAAACCCAGACCACTGAAACCAGTCATTAAGTTTGAGCTAAATAGAAGGGACCCCCCCCCACCCACCCCATCTCCTTTGAAGTGCATGGTGGGATTTGTAGCACAACAAAAGCTTATTCCAGAATTCCACACTACAAAAATTCTCTCCATCTTTACTCTTTCTGCCTTGTTTTCTAACCTCTAATGTGGATAAGGAGTCTGAGTGTTTTATAATCAGTTTTTTGGCTACCTTTTTAAAAAGTGCATCTGCATTTGGCACTTCTCTGTGAATGAGATGCCCAGAAGGCTTTCACTTTAACATCTTGTTACATCCAGTTTTCAGTTTTTGGTATGAACTCTTTGGCTCTCTCTCTCAAACTTGAGATTCTAAACGTATTTTTCCCCAATTCTCTACGACACTTTTCCATTCAATCCTTTCACCTCTATTAAGCCCAGCCCAAAATAAATTTGTTAAATAGCCAGCTATGTTCAGAAGATAATTTACTTACCTGCGTTTAAAGCCAGATTGAGCTAAGATCAATTCCCACCTTTGTCATTCATTGGTTGTATGATCTTGAGTACGTTACTTAGCCTCTCTTAGCTTTATCCATAAAATACTTGCTTACAGAATCATTGAGATCTTTAAATAACATAACAGTTATATAGTGCCAGGTAACAAAGTAGAGGCTTCATACATATTAGAGTCTCTTATCTTCACCCAAAATTTTTCCTGCAGATTGTTAGCTAAAAGTATCACCACACAGGCTCCAATCAAATGCCAGCACTCTTTGCCTGGCCACCTCTTACACAGCAATTGAAAATCAATATCCTCACTCCAAGAAGAGAGTAGTGTCCCTAGGATTTGGAACTATATGCAAAACACTCTGAATCCTGTGTGAATGAAGGATTGAAGATCACTGGAGCAGAAACAGCTACATAATTTGAAGAGCCTAGTGTTAACTGAAAATGTGAGATGCTTTGTTCAAATATTGTTAAGAATTACAAGACATCAACAACAGAGTATTAAACTAAGCACAAGGCCCTTGTGGAGCTGGCCCTGCACTGAGGTCTGAACTCTATGATTGGATGCTGGCTTCCTATTTCTATTCTCTGCTGTACTAGAAAAGTTACACAGACAAATGAAATAAACTCGTTCCAGCTACAGCTTAATTGAAGCTGACTGGGCAAAAAAACACTAACTAGCAAGAAAATGACCCTCCCCTACCTTCTTTGACAGAACAAGAGTTACATGGTTACCTGACAGGCCCTATTCAGCTGATGGAAAGTGTCAGAAGGCAGATTCTTTGCAGACCTTTCTACTGTTTAAATGTCTCTATGAAATTCTAGACAGCTTAGTCCTGGAGCAAGTTGAGGTCTCTTAGTCCTGGAGAAACTTGAGGGAGGGAGGGGAGAAAAGAAGAAAAAGAGGTAGGCAGCTATAAGCCTCATCAAAAGTCAGTCCCCTAAAAAAGTCATGTCCCCACCAAAAGTCAGTTACCTAAAAATGTGATGAGAAGACTTCTTTGACTTCATCAGCTAGGTGTCAAAACCTGAGAGACTCCTGGATCCTTTCACCTTGGGTACTGCCAAGGTGATCATATAGCATCACTTAATGATAATTCATACCTTTTTCTCTCAGATAAAGGCAAGAAACTTTGACAAACACCAAGACCCTATGCTCTCAATTTGGACTTAGGTCTGAGCAGTTTTATTAAAAGTGTGTTCTAAAATATATTGGAGACTACAATCCTGCAAAAAGAAAAAGGACATCAGATTTTTTCTTTCCAAACTAGATGGGATCTTTGAAATCCTTTAGTGTATAGTTTCAATCTTTTGGGGGTTCTGAGCTATAAACACATTAATTTGCAGTCCCCAAAAGCTTTATGGAGTCTACAGAATTCCCTGAGACCCCCAAACATCTCACAGAACAAGAATTACAGACTTAGAATCCGCCCATAGTATAACCTCCCTAAGTTTTCGCGTTAATAAAATAAAGATAACAATGGTACTTATTTTACAGGATCATTATGATAATTGAAAGAGATAACCTAATACAAGTGCTTAAAATGCACCTGGCACATAGTTAAGTACTAAGTAAATATTAGATAGGCTAGTATCTTGCAACTCTAAGTGTGGTCCTCAGACCAGCAGCCTTGGCACCCATTGGAGCTTGTTCAAGTTGCAGAATCACAGGCCCCACTCCAGGACTCCTGCATCAGAGTCTGCATGCTCACAAGTTCTCCAGGCAATTCGTATGCATGCACAAGTTTGAGAATAGCTGTCCTAGTGGTAATAATAATAGTTTTCCTGGAAGAATATAATATTATTCTTGGTATTATTATTACTATAGAAAAATTTTTAACCCCCTAAATACATATTGCAGGCATTTTTTACACTGCTGACATAACTACCATCCTGTCCTCTTGGAAAAACCCCAGTTTTGTCTAGGAATCCACCTGTCATGTGCTTTAAGAAAGGTAGCCCCACCTTGTGTTCCAGGAGTGAGTCGCATTTGTACAAAGCCTCACATAACAGTCTCATCTCCTTTGCAGTGGCCAGTTGGCAAAAGCCTGTGACTCAATTCTGAAAAATGGAAACTGTAAAGAAGCCCATTAAAAAGATTTGATATTGGCAGGGCGCGGTGGCTCATGTCTGGAATCCCAGCCTTTGGAGGCCAAGGCGGGCAGATCACAAGGTCAGGAGATCGAGACCATCCTGGCTAACACGGTGAAACCCCGTCTCTACTAAAAATACAAAACCTTAGCCAGGTGTGATGGCAGGTGCCTGTAGTCCCAGCTACTCGGGAGGCTGAGGGAGGAGAATGGTGTGAACCCAGGAGGTGGAGCTTGCAGTGAGCTGAGATCGTGCCTCTGCACTCCAGCCTGGGCAGCAGGGCGAGACTCCATCTCAAAAAATAAATAAATAAATAAATAAATAAACAAAAAACAAAAAACAAAAAAAAGATTTGATATCAGGTTTTCCTCATTTTTACCAAGACACATTTTGGATAAATCAGTTCCTCTCCTGCCACAGAATATTGCTGTAGATTTATATGGTTTCAGCATCTGCAGTAGTCATCTAAGTGCCATGTAGAGAAATAGACATACTGATATTTTTGAGGCGAGATTTGGAGAGCAAGTAGAAGCTTTATGACATAGGTGAGCTACTGAATGAACCATGTAATGAAACAGTCTTTCCTCATCTCAGACGTTGGAGTTACACTGTGTGGTGAGTGATACATGTACTGCTTGACCTCCCTTCAGGACTCATTCCTCAACCACTCTGAGTAGTGATGGCTGGTAGCAATGAGGGGTGTCCCTCATCTGAAGACAGCCTCCTTGCCAAGACTGTGCATCCTTTCTGGGGACAACCTCAGTGAAACAACCAGCAGGTGCAGACATAGCAAGGCCTGGCCCTGCTGCCCACTTTCAGCACCACTCCAAAGAGCTCTCCCAGCACTGCTTCTGTGGAATTGGCTGAGGCCTTTTTGAGAATGGACCACAATTAAACTCTGTCCAGTCCTGCTTCCTTCATGTTCTCCAAGGACTTTCTAATAAACTTCCTGCATATAAGCCTCCAAATCCAAGTTTGCTCTGGAAATACTACTGGTCTGTGTCTGTATGCAACTCCTGAACTACACAAGGAACAAGATACCTAAGTCTGGGGCCAGCAGGTAAATTCCTAAGCAAATGAGTGGAGGATCACATTGGAGGAGATGGCAGGTAAATGCAAGCCCGTTAGAGGACTCAGGTCCAGCAGATAATGAAGGACTAGATGCAAGGACTGTCTTTGAAGGATAAGATTTCAGTCCTGAGAGAAAGGGGCAAGCAATAGCCTTAGACATAAATGATCTGGATTCCTAAGTAAGCCCAGTGATTCAAGTATAGGAGAACAAGGAATGCAGGAAGCTAATTGTGAGAAATTAAAAAAAAAAAACAAGGCAGGATAGAGTAAGCAAAGGATCAAAGAAGCTGAGCCCTCAATCTCTGTCTAGATCTAGAGATGCTTAAATTCATTCTCATAAAGGGATTCCATGGGGTTTGGGCACGGCCTACAAGGGAAAGCTTAATAACAAGAACTATGGATATTTAGGAACAACGAGCTGAGCTCATCACAAAACCTGAGGGTTGAAGAATAAATGACAGCAACTGGGTTTAAACCTCAACAGGACCTGACATTTGTGAAGGCAGTTTGTCACTAAGATGTAAATTTATGTGGTTACTCTATGTGCTTAACTCCCCACTCAAATGAGATCTCACCAAATGGTTTTTCATTACACTGCTCTTTCCTCTGTTTAAATCTGAAGTTATTGTTTTGCTGTTGGTGTGAAGTATTCCTTTTCTGTAATTCCTTTTCTATGGTTCTTTGATGTCCTGACACAACTTAATAAATACTTAATACTTTATTAACTTAATAATACAAAATAAATATAAATGTCAATGTGGTTAATAGAATCTTAGGGAATGGTAGTGATGGCATACTGCTCAACTCATCTCCTAAATGGACATTCTAAACAAATCATGATTTAAAAATAGTAAGAATTTTCCCCACACCTTGCCCTGTGACCACCATCTTAATTTGGAGATGTGTTTATTGGGAGGTCTTCTCCCAGATTCTCTTTGTGAGCAGTTCTATGCATCCTGTGCCATTCATATTGGCATCTTGGTGCTTAGAAACTTCCCCAGTGGGAGGCCAGGAGGGATGCCTCACACCTGTAATCCCAGCACTTTGGGAGGCCAAGGTGGGTGGATCACGAGTTCAGGCGTTCGAGACCAGCCTGGCCAACATACTGAAACCCCGTCTCTATTAAAAATAGAAAAAAATTAACCAGGAGTGGTGGCGGGAGCCTGTAATCCCAGCTACTTGGGAGTCTGAGGCAGGAGAATCACTTGAACCTGGAAGGCGGAGGTTGCAGTGAGCCAAGATCGAGATCGTGCCACTGCACTCCAGCCTGGGTGACAGTGCAAGACTCAGTCTCTAAATAAATACATAAGCCATGCGTGGCGGTGTGTGCCTGTAATGCCAACTACTCGGAGGCTGAGGCACAAGAATTGCTTGAACCCAGGAGGCAGAGGTTGCAGTAAGCAGAGGTTGCAGTGAGCCCAGATAGCGCCATTGCACTCCAGCCTGGGTGATAGAGTGAGACTCTGTCTCAAAAAAATAAAAAATAAAAAATAAAAAAACTTTCCCAATGGGTAGAATAAAAAAAAAATGAGAACAAAGAAAAGCAGACAACTAAAATTCACTAGGGAAATGATAAGGACAATGTATTCTGTGATAAAAGGTACTAGAGTATTCCATCAGCGACTCTTTTTAACAAATAAATATAGATATCTGAAGAACATAAGGCAGAAATATTAAACTTTGAATCCAGGCCACTGCTGAGTCTAAATAGCTTGCAATTCCAACTGAAGTGATCAATTATATATGATCACTCTTTGAGATAGACAACTAAAGGCGGAGACATTATTTCCAGAAAGCTGTTGTCTTTCTAGGTTACTCAAAGAGATTGTAAGCCTTCAATAACCATGAATTTCTCTCTTGGCCCTCTCCAAATGGCTCATTTGTGCAAATTTTATCATATTATTTTATTGTCTTTTTATAAGGCCAAGATTCTGCTGTGGGTTTTGGATAAGGAATGAGAACTTTCAGAAGTAAAGCAGAACAGCTACTTTGAATTTCTAAGATCTAGACATGTTGTAAATATCACATTCTTTTTCAGACAATATATTTGGACTTAGGGTTTGATTGTTATCTTTCTTCAGAAAGTGGGAGGAGGAAGATATGTAGGAGGATACTTATTCCTCAGTCCTCTAGTTTCCGTGATAATAATTTTTTTTTAATAAATGCTCTTGACTTCTTTTCCATTCCTTTCCTTGCAGTGAAATATTCGTGGTGAGATTTCTAGAGGAGAGATTCAATATTAGGCAGGTCAGCATCGCCTCCCACCTGAATCAGCTTTGTCAATGATAAAGTTGATAGGTCATCTATATTTGCCTATTATTGTGTCTTATATTTCAGTTACCTCAAAATACAGATGGGAAATAAAATTGGGAAATAAAATTACTATTTCTTCGTATGTATTCAGCCCCCTCAAACTCTACCATTAAATATAGGATATTGGCTCGGGTAGGTGGGGAGGTGAGGGAAAATGCTAACCAGCTTGGAACTGTAGCCAAAGAGTGGCACCTAAACAGAGTCCATGTGGGATATTTTTAAAAATAATCTCCAGACTGGGAGCCAGAAAACCTGGATTCCAATCTCAGGGTTATCTTTGTCAGTTTTGCCTCTGAATAAAATGAGTGAGAATAAATGAGGTAAAATGAGTGAGAACAAATGAGGTCCAGTCTCTGAACTAGATGATGCCATGTGTTTGTACAACTTTAATATTTCATGGTCCCAAGACTAGTGTCTGATTTTGATAATTACTGTATTCTCCTTTTCTCTTTTGAGTAATACTTCTCAAAATCTATGTAGACAAATTTTGCCACCCTTGCCCATAGCTGAGAAACCTCTAGCCATGGGTCGTGAGTTCCGCCCTTTCCCTTACCCTTTCCTCATTCCCTCTCAATGCTGATGAAACCTCGCAGTCTAAGATGTGAGTAGGAATGCAACCCTCCATGCTGGGCTTGGTCCAGACCATTCCTACGATTGAAAAGCTGTCATATTATGGCAGTCTTAATAAGTAAAATTTCAAAATATGTTCCAAAAGATTCCCAATGTTTCCTCAGAGGGCATGTCAAAGCTGTGAAACTGAGGAGGAAGATGCATTTGAAAATGCCCAAGCACACCTCAAATACAGCACAGACTATAAAGAAGTCCTTTGCCAGCCGCTAGTTGTCCTCTAGTGAATATGACCAGTCAAGAAATGAGGAAAGTGAGAGAGAGGGATGAGAAAAGGTGGAAGGAAGGAGAGAGGGAGAAAAAGAGGGAGGGAAGGAGGGAGAGAAGGAAAAGAAGAAAAGGAAATGAAAGAAGGAAGGAAAGAAGGAAGAAAAAAGTAAAGGAAGAGGAAGAAACAGGAAAAAGGAGGAAGAGAGTGAGGAAGGGAAGAAGGAAGACAATCATTTATACTACTATGAGCCAAACATTAAGCTAGACATATCCACATACCTTACTCCATTTAATTAGGATAAAGCCCAGAAAGTAGCATCAGTATTGTCAGCACCATGTTGTACATATGGTAACTAATAATTCAGATGCTTTTTTAACACACCCCACCAGCTGCATGATTTCTGATTTTCTATTTGAAATGATGCCTCTTAGAGAGCTTGGGACTGATCATCCTTCAAAGATAAGACCCAGGTACTCTTCACAGTTAAACTTGGATTTAGTGTTTCATTGACTTCTCTTTCAAGTGCTCAAACAATCTGCACAGTTAGTTGAAGCAAAACTGACCCAGACCAGTAACAAAAACTCATTGTTCCACAGTCCCAGGGCTAATTCCTAATGGCTTCATGACTTTCCTGTAATTCAGATCTGATAGCAGTAGAGAGAGGAATGGAGAAGTGTGAGGAAGGGGAGGGAGAGGTGGCCCTACAGATGGCCTTGGAGCAACGTGAACGATGTCTAATGTTCAGCAGTTATAGGCTATCAGACACTAATATACTCTCTGGGCTGAACCGAATAGGCCCATTACTCTCGACTGCAATTCGCCATCTGTGAAGTGAGCTGGTGGCCTCAAACAAGACTACAAATTGCACTTGATACCAAAAGAGACAGGGAGGTGATTGCGATGTAAAAGTAAGGGAAGAGCAGACAGAGAATGAAATTGACCAAAAGCCATACAAGGATAAGAAGAAATAAAGCTTAGCCTTCAGAACACTCGTAAAATAACCCGAGCCATTCACAAGATTGAATTTATGGATCCTAACAGACAGTGTATAAGTTCCGGGATCAAAGGTTTGCTGTCATTAGGAGAGATGTGCACAGCTGGAGCCCATAATGCCCTCCCACTAACAGGCAGCCCCATTCAGTCTGTTGTCACAATTCATTAGCTTCTTCTGACATTTGTGTGACATCATTTCAGAAAAGGGATCTAACCACAGCTCAAAGAAAAGACAGAGCCATTACAAAAAATGATGGCTGCAGATACAGTGCAGTTCATTAGTTTTGCATAAAGATGATGAGGATGATAATGAAAGCTCATGATGTTGACTAATGACATGTTTTCCTTCCCACCATAAGCAATGTCATTCTTGAAGTATAACTTTGCATTTTGATCCTGACTCTACCACCTAGGAGCTGTTATGTACTGAAGCCTGTTAAAATTCATATGTTGAAGCCCTAACCTCCAATGTGACTACTTTGAAGAGATAATTAAGGGCAGATGAGGTCATAAGGATGGGGTTCTAAGTCAATGGATGAGTGTCCTTAAAAGGGAAATAAGAGGCACCAAAGAGATCTCTTTCTCTGCATGCATAGAGTGGAAAAGCCAGTGAGCATGCAGCAAGAAGGCAGTGATCTACGAGTGTGGAGGAGAGGCCTCACCAGAAACCAACCCTGCTGGCATTTTGATCTTGGACTTCCAGCCTTCAGAACTGTGAGAAAATAAATATCTGTTGTTTAATTCAACAAGTCTATGGTATCTTGTAATGGCAGTCTGAGCAGACTAATAAAAGGATCCATAGCTTAGGCAAGGTATAATGATACCTTGGGCAGTTTGGGAACATACACAATATTTATGCAATATTGAGGGCTTAGCATGGCGGTTGGCACATTGTCAGGAACTGGTAGCTCTCACCATCTTCCCAGTGACATTTCAAGCAAGTGAATCACATTGAATATGCATATGTCTTGATCTTCTGCCTAAACTGAAGTCACTGGGCATCAGGAACCTATTGAAGCTGGGGCGCCCTGGGACACAGAGAACTTTTCATTCTACTTTAAGAAATAGACAAAAATAACTCTTATTCATTGAGCACCTTCTATGTACTAGATATTATAAGAAGAACCCCTATGTTCCTTTTCTCATTCTTACAGCAACCCTGTGAAGGAGATAACTGTAACTCAGAAAAATTAAGAAACTTGCCTATGCACACACAATGAAGCAGTGAAGACAGGCACTAGGATCTCACAGGCTATAAAGTTATCTAGCATGATCTCCATGGCCTCTACACGGTAGGCCTAACTGCAGAAAACACTCAGCCTGGCACAATGAGCCTGTGCACCTGAAGCGCACACAGAACTATCAAGCAAAAGAGAGCAGTCTAATTGCATGGCATCAACCCAAATGGCCATCAATGATAGACTGGATAAAGAAAATGTGGCACATATACACCATGGAATACTATGCAGCCATAAAAAGGAAGGTGATCATGTTCTTTATAGGGACATAGATGGAGCTAGAAGCCATTATCCTCAAACTAACTCAGGAACCAAAAAAACAAAGACCACATGTTCTCATTTATAAGTGGGAGCTAAACAATGAGAATACATGGACACAGGAAAAGGAACAATACACACTGGGGCCTGTCACAGGGTAGAGTTGGGGGAGGGAGAGCATTAGGAAAAATAGGTCATGCATGCTGGGTTTAATAGCTAGCTGATGAGTTAACAGGTGCACCAAACTAGCATGGCACATGTTTACCTATGTAACAAACCTGCACATCCTCCACATGTACCTGGGAACTTAAAATAAAAATAAAGGAAAACAAAAGAGAGAGAGCAGTTTAAATAAATCATGCTCAGTCAAGTAGTATAGAGAACTTAAAACCATCACTTCTATGAATACCTAATGGAATGGAAAAAAGTATTATGATAAATAAATGAAAAACCAGCATATATGACTTTGTAAAAGTATAATTCTACTTGTGTGTGTGCACGTGTGTATATATATATTCCACTTGTATATACATGTTCATTAAATTTGTTTAACATTCGTTTGACTTTATTTCAGGGAAATAATACTAAAGGATATGTATGTCTCATAATTATGTGTTTATATATATATATGTATTCATTTTTACAAAACTGAAATATATCAAAATATGCATTTTGTAGGGCAATCTTATTTCTTTTCATATGTCCAGTGTTTTCTATAGGTTTAAAATAATTACATATTTTTCATGTTTTTTTTGTTAGTTACATATTACTTTTTTAATTCACTTAAAGTCATATATTAATCAGATTTCTTCAGGTTTTCCACAAATGTCTTTCTTTCTGTTCCAGGATCCCACCCAGGATATCACATTACATTTAGTAGTCATGTCTTAGGGTCTTCTTGACTGTGCCAGTCTCTCAGACTTTCCTTGCTTTTGAGAGCTTAACAGTCTTGAGAAATACTATTCAAGTATTTTGTAGGATGTTCCTCCATAGGAATTTGTCTGACATTCTCTCATGATTAGACTAGGAGGAAGACCACTGAGGAAAAGTGCCATTTTTATCACACCATATCAACAAATATACTGTCAACATGACTTATATCTGTCGATCTTGAGGTAGTGTTTGTCAGATTTCTCCACTACAAGGTACTATCTTTTCCCTTTCCACGCTGTACTCTTTGAAAGGAAGTCACTATAAACAGTCTGGACTGATGGAGTAGGAAGAGTTTTGTTCCACTTTCTGGAGAGCAGAGTTTGAATTGCTTGGATTTCTGCATTCTGCACTCTTTTCTGCTTTTATCCAGTTAATTAGTTCGTTATATCAGTGTGGACTTACAAATATTTATTTAATACCTTCAAATATAATCTGACATTAACATATTTTGTTGCTGCAATTTTTTCAGCTTTGTGCCTCAGGAGCTCTTCAGTTGTTTCCTGTGTCTCTTTGACATATAACATTATTGTGGGCATTTGGCAGTTTGTTGTTTAGAGCAATTCTTTACTTTCTTACACTCAAATTTGCTCCAGATTCATCTTGTATATGCTCTGCCCTAGTCCTGGAATCGGCCATTTTAACCACTCTGGAAGTATCTTTTAATTGTAATATTTCGTACTTAAGTGATTATTAATATTGTTGGTTTAACATCTACCATATTTGTAACTGTTTTCTATTTCTTGCATTTGTTCTTTCTTTCCTCATGTCCTCTTCTTCTGCTTTCTCTGGTTTTAATAACATCCTTTCTATTATTCCATTTTAACTCCTCTCTTAGCCTATTTCTTGAATTTTTTAGTGATGGCCGTAGAGTTTCCAACATGCATTTTTAAGTAGTCTAAATCCAACTTAAAATAACACTATTCCTCTTCGTGTGTAGTTCAGCTGTCTATAATAGAGTGTTCCCAGTTCCTCTCTCTCATTTCTTATGACATTGCTGTCATTTATTTCACTTATCCATACGCTATAATCACCCAATTTATTGTTATTATCATTACTTAAGAATGGAATAAACTTCAGACTTCTATTCCTATAAAACTAATATATTGGTCAGATGCCTTTTACAAGTATGGATTCACACACAAAAATTCCTGGAGCTGTGACAAATCCATTTTATCAGAAATAAAAATGCTATTTACTTTTCCAAGAAATCATCTCAAGATGCTAATGTAGCATCCTTTATAGACTGATTTTTGGCCCTTCTTTGGGTAGAATTTCCTTTTATGAATCCAAAGACAACTATTTGCCAAGCACCCAGCTATCACACCCATGGAGTCAAGAGCATGAGAGGTAAAAACAAAAAAAGACAGTGTGGTCTGAAAATAAGTCACTGGGATGTCCACTGAATCTCACAGCAGGCACAGCACAAAGACAAATGATGATAGACCTAGAGGATTTTGTAACCCACCCTTTCTGGCACATTCCTCAACATCAGAGACACCCCCCTGCCATCTCTCCAAATGCTTCCTTAATGCCGCCAAAGAAACAGGAGCCTGTCTAGGAGCCTCCATCCAGTTCCTCATGCACCCACCATATGCTGGGCCTTCCAAATAAACAAGAAGTTAAGAAGTTCCAAGTTCATTAGGAAGTCATCATTGCATTGATAATCACATGAAGAGTTCAGTGGAGCAGAAGCAATGCCACATGTAGTACTAGTGATCTCTTCCATTAGAAATGAACCCCCAGGTTCTCCTTAGTTATGATCCAGTAACAGAAAAGAAAATGATGTGAAGAAACAGCTTCCCTCTTACTCTTCATGTGTACTCCTTGTTACATAAACAGTATTTATGTTATGTTGTGGGGGTGGGAGAGAGAGGGGGGAAGAGTTGAAATAGTATTATGCGGAAGGCCACACCCTTGTGTGCAGGTACTAAGTCAATTGGAATGTTGATCATCTGAAAATTCAAGGATGCCTTTTAGACAAAAATGTCCAGGCATTAAAACGAAGCTGTTTTCCTAATTTTTCAGCTCCTAAACTGGCTGCACATCATCTGGAGAGTTTCATAAAAGCCCTCATTCTAGAGGTTCAGGATTTAGTGAACAAATCTTTTACATTATCCTCATCTACATTATCCATGAAACTGTAAGTTCCACACATTTCAGTCCTGTTCCTGTGAACTTTATTCTCTTGCACATGAAAAAATCTCAACCACCAAGTGTCTATTTGGTTCATTCTGCTACATACTAGTTTCCCAGGGTTTGAAAACAGAAGACCTGCTCCTTATTTCCCTTTGATTGTATAATTAATCTGCAATAAATGAAGCCCCTAAGTGTTTTATGGCGCTTCAATTTCCCATTCCCCTCTGACATTTGGAGGGAAAATGGAACACACAGCAAGACCTTTGAACAAGAAGTAATAGCCGTTAAATTGAAACACGATGCAAGGTTTTCCTAACCATGAGTTCATAATATGTGTATTCATGGACAATGATGTGCTTGTTGCCTGCAGCAAAACCAGATGCTCTATTTTCAGTTGATCAGTGTTGCTAGGAGGTAGTAATACAATGACTGAATTCAAGAAAGAGAATTAAAGGAGCAGTGTCATAATTCTATTTCCAGATGTCCCACGATAAGGATGATGAGTTAAAATGCAGTGTGCTTTAGATTCCATTCAGTGGAATCTAGCGTAAAGTTATCAAAAGAATAATCATATTTGAAAAGTGAAACTTGGGATCGGATCCCAACTTTGCTTCTTCCCAGCTATGTGTCCTTAGGCAAGAAGAGTAACAATCACTGTGACCCTTAAAACACTTAAAAGTATAGGAACACTGCCCAGTACCTGCTCAATAGAGGTTGTTTATTGAAGAAAAATGTAAAATGGACATCATGCTATTATATTTAAATATCATATTTATGTTCTGTATATAGAGGTTGTATTGGTTTCCCAAGGT
Organism: Papio anubis; assembly: GCF_008728515.1. Lineage (NCBI taxonomy): Eukaryota > Metazoa > Chordata > Mammalia > Primates > Cercopithecidae > Papio > Papio anubis. The sequence goes on along the minus strand of NW_022161247.1, from coordinate 286,258 downwards.
TACCATAGCAAAATACCACAGACTGGGTAGCTAAGCTTCAGAAATTTATTTCTTACAGTTTCAGAGTCTGGAAGTCCAAGATCAAGGACCCAGCAGGGTTTGGTTTCTCCTGAGACCTCTTTCCCTTGCTCGCAGATGGTTGTCTTCTTGCTGTGTTCTCAAATGGCCTTTTCTCCATGCATAGACATCCCTGGTGTCTCTCTCTCCTTTTACAAGGACACCAATCATACTGAAATTGGATTACAGTCCTGCCCGTATGACCTCCTTTAACCTTAATTACACCCTTAAAGGCCTTATCTCCAACTATAGTCATACTGAGGGTTAAAGCTACAACATATGAAAGTTGGGAGTACATATACAGTTCATAACAGCGGTATTATAAATAGCATTTCATATACTATTACAAATACCACTTCAAAATGTAAAAACTAAAACACTTTTTATATCTTTCTGAGAAAGTCACTGGAAAATATCAAATCTAGTATGTCTTTGAATAATAGTAAATCATTTTTCTCTCCCACCCAATCTCTATGTCTACAAAGTAAACATCATTTTAAGGTCCTAAGATATGTAGATATTAGCTTCTCTGATTAGCTGTGACCGAGACCTGTTCTAGAAATAGGTACGTTGACTAGATATCTTTTCCTTGGAGCTAGGGTCCTAATTATTCCCTTTTTAAATGTCTTTCCACTAAAGTAAGAATTGAAGGGAAGAAAGATAATCCATGATAAATTCAGATATTGGGAAAATGTTCACAGGATTTTTAAAAACAACTTTGATAGTGACTCTTGTGATGTGGCGATTCTTCTATGTCTCATTCACTGCTACAATTAACTGTCCCATCTCCACAAATGGAGAGAATAACTGTGCTACCTACAACAGGTGTATAATTAACATGAAGTTGTTTCTGATATAGATAGAAATATCCACATAACCCCATTCTCTCCCCTATCTAGTCAACTGCTTTTATATTTGCTGAAGTAAGCATCCTCCAGTATCATTTGTATCATTCCGTTCCTTCTTACAAAAAAAAAAAAAAAATTAAGAACCTGTTATGGTTCCCTCTTATTTTTACTACTCATGTTTTTCACAAATTCCTCAGAATGGCCTTTGAAATGTTTCCCCAAATGTTTCCACCCAGATCATCAGCATCATTTTTTATTCTCCTGCCCCCGCCCTGCCAAAACCTCCCACTACCAGGACAGGGTAGATTTTCAGGCATTCTTTGCAAAGCCCAAAGCTGTGGGTGCAAACGTGCATTAGGACAGAGTCCTGCTTGCTCAGAGACTTTGTCTTTTCACCTTTGATTTCCTCAGTGCAGCCAGGACAGGGCCTACTAAATAAAAGGTAAATAAAAGATCAGTAATAAAGAGATGTATGCCTCCTTGTTTCTTTCCACCTATTTAAAATCTGATTTTAAGTTTTCCCCTTCTAGATCTTTGAAAACAAACACCCTTGACTCTGACTACCCTTTGATTATGTGTTCCTATACTTTAGTTAGACCCCAGTAACAAGCATATACTGATAAGTTGCTTTGAGGATGTATTTCATTAAAATGTGATGTAATAGGAGTGCCCCATGTCACCAGAAGGTAGAATAAGCCTTTATGCATAGTTCATTCAAATGTGTTTTTCATCAATAAAGCTAAATCAGTATTTCCCTCATTTTACAGCCCATATCACCTCTTATTTGTGAATATACAAACAGAGATAGTAGATGCAGCAATTTCTCATTAAACCATGTTTTTCGGTGCTTACTTTGTGGCAGGAATTGAGTTGAAGACCATACATACATGATTTTCTATAATCCCCATAAAAACATTTGAAGGAAATTGAGGTTAAACCAGCTCACCCACTAACCCAAGGTCACACAGTAAGTCATGAAATCAGGATTCAAATGCATGCCAGAGTCGCATATTAATTCCCCTATGCTTTGGCGTCTTTAAAATTAGATTGTCTACTTATTCCTATGCCAAGGGAAAGATCTTGCAAGATGTTTCTCCTTCACACACACTACAAGGAAAGAAATCGATACACAGAGATACACTTACATTCTTTCTCCCTAAACACAGATAACTTTGAAGGAGAAAGAAAATCCTATTTAATTAAGTCAACTGGTTGGGTCTAAATTGGAAGAGATGCAAAGAGGTCATGTAGGTAAGTCCCCTGGTTAACAAATAAAAACATACCTTAAACATCCAAGATTAATTACTGATCATCTTTATACCATTAGGAGAGCCACTGAAAGACTGACACACAGACCTTCATATCCTTTAATGGGTCAGTATGGAACTGCCATGGGATTTTAGCAAATTTTCCAGAATTCCCTAGCATTTCTTCAATTAAAGAAAACATGTAGGTATGTGGAGCTTTTTACTGTTTGGGTCTCTTTATTAAATCCACCTAAATATTTTTCAAGACATTAATTACAGATTGCTTCAGTCTTTGCCCTGGTGAGAGGAAAAGATTAAAAACTGCAAGAGGAGATAATTTCAAAAAGACACAAGGTTTATTCTTCAAGAAGATTCAGAGAGTGAAAGGAAATGTTTTTTAAATACATCTGAAACTAAGAGGCTTTCATATGCCTGAGTTTTGATTGAAGTCTGGTTGGATGTGATTACAGGGAACTCTTGATTCCACAGATGAGTTTTAATCCTGTTGGCAGAGGGAGAAAGGGGCGTCTATTTGCTAGCTGATTTTGTGTGTAGATCATCTCACTGCGTTTTGATTCAAAGGATACAGCATAAAATATTTCCTGCTTTGAATGAGTTGAAGTTGGGAGAGAAAGAGAATATATTCTGAGTTTTGAGACACTTTAGCTCCAGGGGATACCTAACTGCTGAAAAACTGAAATTGTATTGCAAGGAGTAGAAATAACTCTTTACAGATTGTGTGTGTGTGTTCGTTTTATTGAATTTTTGTCTGTGTGAGGGTTGACTACAAAAGTCTCCATTGGCCAGGGTGGTGGCTCACGCCTGTAATCCCAGCACTTTGGGAGGCCGAGGCAGGGAGGATCATGAGGTCAGGAGATCGAGACCATCCTGGCTAACAGGGTGAAACCCCGCCTCTACTAAAAATAAAAATAAAAAAAAAAATAGCCAGGTGTGGTGGCGGGCACCTCTAGTCCCAGCTACTTAGGAGGCTGAGGCAGGAGAAAGGCGTGAACCCGGGATGCGGAGCTTGCAGTGAGCCAAGATCGCACCACTGCACTCCAGCCTGGGTGACTTAGCAAGACTTCGTCTCAGGAAAAAAAAAAAAAGTCTCCATCAGGCCACATCCAAAGATCAGGACTATAGTTGAGGAAAATTTGGCATACAAAGCTCAGGCAAGAGGTGCTACAAGGGTAGGAGAAATTGGTATGTCCATTCTCCACAAAATGCCAACTGGACGTTTTGGGTAGTATAAGTTTGGAAAGGAAAATAAAAAAATCAGGGATAGACAAAAAAGATATCAGTGACTTCTGCCATGTGACTTTGCAGTCCCTCCCACTTAATGCTCCACTGAACCTCCTCATTCCTTGTCTTTGGGATTTGCCTGTGACTTGCTTTGGCCAATGGAATGTCAGCAGCGGTACACAAGCAGAAGCTGGAAATGTTCTTGCTGGGCTGGGTTTTCACTCTTGTACTTCTGCTCCCACCACAAAAACAACATACCTCAAGTGGCTTACTAGACCCAGAAGGATGAGTGACACAGGAGAGATCTGACCTGAATCCATGTCCTGGAGAAGAGTCCAGCCAAGACCAGTGGAGATCAGCAGAATTACTTACTGTACACAAGCATTTGAGTGAGAATAAATGAGGGTGGTTTAAGCCACTGACTTTTGAAGTGATTTGCTACACAGAATTTTGTGGGATAATGAACCAATAGAGGCTTTTAACCTGTTTTTGTTCAAAGACTTCTTTGAGAATATGATAAAAGCTGTGGACTTCCTTCTTAGTAAAATCATATGCATAAATTTAAGATTTTGTATGCAATGTCAGAGGATTCCTTGACCCCCTACATTATCCATGGAGACCTGATAATTAAGAACACTTGCTTTTTCATATGTCTAATTAGTGTTGCCTGAGCAAACTGGTAGTTAAACTTAGAACAATATACAAAGGAGAAAAAAAATGTGTCTGTTTTGTTTTGCAAATGATATTTAACCACTTCTTTCAGCATGTTCTCTTTTCTTTCAGCACCCATATTCAATCTATGAGCAAATATTATTAGTAACACTTCTAAAGCATTTTTTTTTTTTTTTTTTTTTTTTTTTGAGACCGAGTCTAGCTCTGTCGCCCAGGCTGGAGTGCAGTGGCCGGATCTCAGCTCACTGCAAGCTCCACCTCCCGGGTTTACGCCATTCTCCTGCCTCAGCCTCCCGAGTAGCTGGGACTACAGGCGCCCCTCACCTCGCCCGGCTATTTTTTTGTATTTTTTAGTAGAGACGGGGTTTCACCGGGTTAGCCAGGATGGTCTCGATCTCCTGACCTCGTGATCCGCCCGTCTCAGCCTCCCAAAGTGCTGGGATTACAGGCTTGAGCCACCATGCCCGGCCTCTAAAGCATATTTTTAAACTGTCCACTTCTCTCACTCCCAGCATTACCACTCTAGTCCAAACAACCATTCTCTCTCGCCAGGATGATTGCAGTACCTTTCTAACTGGACTCTTTTCCTCCTCTGTGGCCCCTTTGCAAAATATTCTTCATCCAACAGTCAAAGTTGTTTTCAAAAATTTCCTTTGGCAAAATGTTGTTATTCCAAATTAAAGGACAGTATGTGCCTAGGTCAAGAAATCACCTTAAAACTTAGTTAAGAGATGAACTTATATTAAGCTCAGCACACACAATGGAGAAAAAGGGCATGAGGCTCTTGAAATAGGCAACTATCTCTTCATTCACATACCTAGAATAGTTTATATAAAAAAGGAGATATTGAGTTAGTAAAGCATCTTATAGGATGATAAGCAGAATGATTAATGAATCCACTTGTGTGCATAAGCAAAAAAAAAAATTAACATTACAAATCAAGAGCAAATTCAGAATAATTTTGTCAAATGGATGTGGAACCTAATATTAATTAGGCAAAACCACTGATGTGTTTCTAGTTGAGCAAACACAAACAAGACATGACACACATCTGGGGTTCTCACCAAATTTTCAAGGCTTGTTTACTAGGAAAAAAATTAGAAAATAAGTTTTATAGCATATTTATGTATGTTTCTGATTACTCAGGCTATATCCATGGGCGTGGTTCACAAAATACTGCCAGGAGTGGTAGCTCACACCTGTAATCCCAGCACTTTGGGAGGCCCAGGCAGGTGAATCATGAGGTCAGGAGTTCAAGACCAGCCTGACCAACACGGTGAAACCCCGTCTCTACTAAAAATACAAAAATTAGGTAGGCGTGGTGACGCGCACCTGTAACCCCAGGTACTCAGGATGCTGAGGCAGGAGAATTGCTTGGACCCAGGAGACTGAGGTTGCAGTGAGCCGAGATTGTGCCACTGCACTCCAGCCTGGGCGACAGAGTGAGATGCTGTCTCAGAAAGAAAAAAAAATAAAAAATAAAAATAAATAAAAAAACAATAAAAAATCAATTAGCCTGACACCTGCAAGTCTCATTCTCTTAGAAGGGAAGCCCTAATAAGTGTTCCTTTTTCTGTTGGCCTTTCCATCTTTTGCAAATTACAGGAAGCAACAAGACCATCTGGACTGAACTGTGGAAAAAGTATTGGTAATATGAAAATCACAGGAATTTGGGGACATAGTGGGTCACCATGAAATTTTGGAAGTTAAATCATTCAACCAATAAACAAATGAAAGATAATGATATTATCAGATACTTAACATAGACTTTAGATAGCAGATTATATATATATATATATATATTCCTAGGGTCAGAAACTCTCAAGAAGAAAATCACTCATACAGATGAAAGAATGTGTCAAATGAACATCTGGCACACAGTTCTTATGGGTACATAGGGAACTCTCTGATTATCCCAGATCTAGATAAATAGTATTTCTAGTGATAACCAAAGTATCACTCATACAAATCAGAAAATATCATGAATTTTCCTTGAGTCTTCCACTTTTCTCCTCACAGCATATTCAGTCTTTCTCATATTCTTATAGCTTTATGCCAATCTTTTTCACACAATTAATAATGAGACCAGCCTATTCATCTTTTACAAAGCTTTCAAATATCTGAGCTTATTTAAAATGCTGTAAGATAGTTAATACTTCTAACTCATACTTACTTTATACTGGTATTTATTTATTTATTTTAAATTTACATAAAGAATGTAAGAAAGAAGTACTGATTATCTACTTGAGGAAGATAGTGTAATGATAGCAGACAATATTTTTAAAATTCAACAAATGCTCATTATACACCACTTTGTGTCAAGCCCGTTGATAGGCCTTGGGGATATAGCAGTTACAGAAACAATTGCAGTGTGTCACTATATAGTAAGAGAGCTATTTTGATTTTGGTGGTCAAGGTAGACCTTTCTGGAAAGTGATGTTTAAATTACTGCCTTAAAGGAAAGAGAAACAAATCCCAAAAAAAAAGTATGATTGGCAAGTCTACAGCTTATGGAAGTAGACTTGGACATGCTTCAGAAAGAGTTTAAGACCACAGAGATTTTAAGACCATAGCTGGAACATAATGAGTAAGAAGTAGAAATTAATGAAATGAAGTCAGAGAGGTAGGCAGTGCTGGTTCCTACAGAATTGTCTAGGGTAAGAAATTTGGATTTGATTTCCAGGGCAATAGGAAGTCACTAGGTAATATAGTTTGGATGTTTGTCCTCTCCAAATCGCACATCGAAATGTGATCTCTAATGTTGGAGATGAGGCCTGGTGGGAGGTATTTGGGTCTTAAGGACAGATCCCTCATGGATGGCTTGGTGCCTTTCTCATGATAACGGGTGAGTTCTCACTCTGTTAGTTCACACAAGAGCTGGTTGGTTAAAGGAGCCTGTCACCTCCTCCCTACTCTCTCTTGCTCCCTCCTGCCATGTGATTGTGAGGCCTACTCAGCCATGTGGAACTGTAAGTCCATTAAACCTCTTTTTCTTCCCAGTCCTGGGTATGTCTTTATCAGCAGCATATAAAGGGATTACTACAGCCATTATGGAGAACAGCATGGAGGATACTAAAAAAATTAAAACAGAACTACTATATGATGCAGTAATCCTACTTCTAGGTATATATTCAAAGGAAATGAAATTAGTGTCTCAAAGAGATACCTATGATCTCATGTTCACTGCATTATTCAAATAGCAAAGATATGGAAACAAACTAAGTGCCCATCTGCAGATGAATGCATAAAGAAAACATACATTGGAGAAAGGGCACCCTACGCAATAAATGGTGTTGGAAAAACTGGATAGCCACATGCAAAAGAGTGAAACTTGATATCTATCTCTCATCATCTACAAAAATCAACTCAAGATGGATGAGACTTAAATCTAAGACTCAAAATCATAAAATTTCTAGAAGAAAACTTAGGAAAACCACTTCTGGACATTGGCTTAGGCAAAGAATTTATGGTTAAGACCCCAAAAGCAAATGTAACAAAGACAAAAAATAAATAAATAGGACTTAATTAAACTAATAAACCTTCCACACAGCAAAACAAATAATCATCAGGGTAAACAGACAACACACAGATCGAGAGAAAATATTTGCAAACTATGCATCTGACAAAGGACAAACATCCAGAATTTACCAGGAAGTTAAAAAAAAAAAAAAAAAAAAAGAGCAAGGAAAAAAAATCCCATCAAAAAGTGGGCAAGAAAGGATGTTTCTCAAAAGAAGATATACAAATGGCCAATAAACACATGAAAAAATGCTCAACATCACTAAGCATCACAGAAATTCACATTAAAACCACAATGAGATACCCCCTTACCCCAGCCAGAATGGCCATTATTAAAAAGTCAAAAAACAATAGCTGTTGGCATGGATTTGGTAGAAAGGGAATGCTTATACACTACTGGTCAGAATGTAAATTAGTACAACTCTATAGAAACCAGCATATTAGATGTCTCAAATAACTAAAAGTAGATCTACCATTCAATCCACCAATCCCGCTACTGGGTATCTACCCAAAAGAAAAGAAGTTATTACATTAAAAAACACCTACAAACATGTTTATCCCAGCACAATTCACAATTACAAATTACAAAGTGAGTGGATAAAGAAAATGTGGCACATATACACTATGAAATACCTAGCTGTAAAAAAGAATGAAATAATATCTTCTGCAGTGATTTGGATGGAGCTGGAGGCTATTCTAAGTAACTCGGGAATGGAAAACTAAATACCGTATAAATTCACTTATAATTGGGTGCTAAGCTATGGGTATGCAAAGACATACAGAGTGGTATAATACATGCTGGAGACTCAGAAGAGGGGAGGGTGGGAGATAAGGGCTTGAAAAGTATATTCTAGGTACAATATACACTACTTGGGTGATGGGTGCACTAAAATCTTAGACTTTACCACTATGCAATTCATCTATGTAATCAAAAACCACTTGTACCCCAAAAGTTATTGAAATAAAAAAGATTAAGTAGACAAAATGCATGAGGAATTATTCATAAAACAAGAAATTCATATGGCTGATAAATATAGATTAGCCATAATGGGTCACACACACACATGCATATACACACATGCATACACACACACACATGCACACACACACACACACTGTGATACTCAAACACATGAGTAATCAGTGAAATAAAAATCAAGAGCACAAAAAGGAAATGTAGAATATATATGTGCAATGAAACATTAGTCAGTCTTAGAAAAGGAGATCCTGTCATTTGCAACAACATGAATGAACTTAGAGGAAATTAAGTTAAACAAATAAGACATACAGAGAAAGAGAAATACCATATGATCTCATTCATACATGGGATGTAAAAAAGTTGAACTAATCAAAACAGAGAGTAAAATATTGTCTACCAGGATCTTGGGGACAGGAAAATTGGTGAGACGTTGGTCAAAGGGTAAAAACTTCCAGTTATAAAATGAGTAAGTTCTGGATAGCTAATGTATAGCATGGTGACTATAGTTGATAAAAATATATTTATACTTAAAATTTGCTGAGAGTAGATTGTAAGTGTTCTCACCACAGGGGAAATAAGGGTAACTATGTGAGGTGATGGGTATGTTAATTAGCTTGATTGGGGTAATCATTTCACAATGTATACATATTTCAAATCATTACTTTGTACATCTTAAATATATACAGTTTTTCTTGTCAATCATACCTTAATAATCCTTGGGGGGGGGAATAAAAACATTATTTGGATAATTGAAAAAACTTTAATGAGGTCTGTGGATTTGGTGCTACTAATTATCCATGTTAGTTTCCTGATTTTGATAATTTCATTGGTGTTACATAACAATGTCTTTGCTAGTAAGGATTACACATTAAAGTGTTCAAGGGTGTTGAGGCATCCTGGGAGCAACTTCCTTTCAAATGGTTCAGTAAAAAAATTTCTTTGAACTATTCTTGAAACCTTCATGAAGGTTTCAAAGCATTTTTTAAAAGCAGCAGAATTATTGTAATTTTATTATTATTTCCATTTTGTTAGGTCTTTTTTAAATAGTTTATTTGTTTTCTGGTAAAGACGTTGGTCTGTCTTTAAACCGAATCGAGAAATAGAAGCTAAAATAGATTAAATGGTAGTAAAATTCACTGTGCCAGAATAAATTAGACAACCGAATGCTGATAAAAACATACATTTGCAGTCACTCTCTGAAATCTCTGGAAATTCACAGAGAATTGGAGAGACGCCAGAAAATTATAGGTGGGGAAGTCTCCGTGCCCCCATTCCACGCCCTGTACAAATTTGACAACTACCAACCTATAAGCTTGATATTTATCTCAAGCAATGTTTTGAAACAGGTTTTTAAGGATCCTGCCTGAGGCATTTAGAAATGACTGTGGTGCCACTTGAACTAACCAAAAATAAGTCATGCTTCCCTTTCCTCTTTTCTTCTCTAGGCAGGTGGTTTTAGGTTGACAGATCATGGTACTGTTACAGTTTTTATACTCATCAAGGACATGAATTATGTCTTATCATGTACTGTCAGAGATTAATACTCTTCAGAGATATGGGGGTGCTCGACAACAATTATTAAGGGGAGGAGAGGGAGAACAGAAAGAAGGTAAGGAAGGAAAGAAGGAAGGAGGCAGAGAAAGAAAGAAGGAAGGGAGGAAGTTAAAAAGGAAGGGAGGGAGGGAGGTGGCAAGGAAGGAAAAAAAGGAAAGGAAGGAAGAATTAAAGGAAAGAAGAAAGGAGGCAAGGAAGGAAGGAAGAATAAAGGAAGTAGGCAAGGAACAAAAGAAGGAAAGAAGAGAGGGTGAGAGGAAAGAAAAAAGGAGAAAGGGAAGGAAGGTAAGAAGGAAGCAAGGAAGTAAAGGAAAAAGGGAGGGAGGAAGCAAGGAAGGAAAGAAGGAATGAATGAAAAAGGAAATGAAGGAAAGAGGCAGGCAGGTAGGCATGGGATATGTGGATTTTTTTTTAAAGTATTTGGTAGTCTCTTTAGGTGAATCAATAAATGACCATACAGCCATACTTAAAACCCTTCATTCAGGAAGTAACACCATCCTGTTCAAAAGTTAGCATTTGTGTCATCCATTTCCTTCAAGGTCCTTTCGTTAATCCAATTCTCCTGTAAGCTACCATGTCTTCTCTATCAAATATGTTCAAATCATAGTCTACTGCCCACTTCTACTTACCCTTCCACCAGAACTCTTTAGTATATGGGACTCTGCCATGAGCTTCATTCCTCTACAAAAATTGCTCTCTCAGTGGACACCAATAACACTCTAATTTCCAAATGCAAAAGCATTCTTTGAACCCAATCCCATTTTACAAAATGATAAAACACCCTTCCAAGATAATTTCTAACTAAACTGCTATGATTTTTAGCTCTTTCCATTGTATGTATGCTTATATTTAAGGTAGATTTCTTTATAGCATGGAGAAGCTATTATTAATAGTGTTTGCGCCAATTTTTAAACTCAGAGCAATTTAGCTTTTGAAAGAGATTTTAAAATACATTCTGCATGTGGCATATGATTTAAAAGACTCTCAAAAGGGGAATAATAAGAGGCGATGAGATAAAGATATATGAAATAATGAAAATGATATATAAAAACTAATAGTGTGATCCAATTAACCTTGTCCTGTAATACAAGACTATGACAGCATTTGTATCAAAGGAAAATGATCTTTACATAATGTAAAATTAATCTATGGAACTCTGAAACAAGAGATATATTGAGGTAAATTGTTCAGCAAGTTTAAAGTGGGAGGGAGTCACCTTTTAGATAAGAAGAAATTGCTGAGTCCATTCCAGAGGCTGAGATTTTTTAAATAGTCTCAGTTCCCTTGATGGAGGGTAGAGATAATCACCATCTAACGGTGTTGTAATCTACTATAGCTAGAGCTCTCAGCATACAAAATAAAAATTCTTTCTTCAGATACAGTCCAATTGGGTGTCCATATGTCTGTGAATATGCATGTACAGTAAAACAAAAACACAACAGGACCCTGTTGAGAAGAAACAAAAAATTAAACAAAAGTAAACCTGAAATGACTAAAATGATATTATCTAATATTTTATTGAAGGAAACGTGCCTGATCCTTTGAATGACATCCTTTCTATGTTGAATAAAATATCAGTATAATGCAGTTCTAACTCTTTTTTAATGCTCAATTACATAATACTTGCTATCACTAGAGTTATTTAGTAGGAAATATCTTATTAATCAGATTACCACCTTGGAAAAGTCTAGAGTCTAAGCACCCAGTTTAAGCTGTGTTTTTAATTACTTATAAGACTTCAGGCACTGGATAAAATGGAAATAATAATAACTTTGAGCCCAGACAGACTTGAGTTTGAATTGCCAGACTAGAGTATCTCCACCAGTTGTATAACTATTAATATTTATTTAAATTATGACTCTTCTTTTTGTACCTATGAAAGGGGGAATTCATATGAATGTAATAGGGACTAAACACTTAGTTTACATTGTGGCATGCAATAAATATAATTTCTTCTTTCTTCATTAACTAGCCAAGAGTTTTAGTTTCCACAACTATAAAATGAAGATAATAATTATTGGCCAACCAAGATTGCATATATGGAAACATTTCACAAACTGAAAATTAATCACAAAAATCATGGTATTATGCTGTCTTTATTACTCATTATTGACCCTTGTACAGAGATGTTAATGGTAGATGAATAGGTAAGACTCCAAGGACTAAATAAAGCATTTGTAATTTTCTTTCTTATTGATCTATTTATAAATCTCTTATTTATGAGGACTACATCTGTATGATGAACAAAATGTTGAATGCATTGCCATTTACTAGTCATATGACATTATAGCAGGTCACTTGAAGGACACGTTTATCTTAGGCAACATGCTAGGTGTGTTATAAATATTTCATTTAAATCTCATAACAATTCAAATATGCATTATTGCTTCTTTAGCCTCATTCTTCCTGGGTAATTGTATGGATCAGAGCTAATGTACATAAATCACTGAACACAATACATGATAAGCATTCTATAAACCCTGTGGTTATTATTAGTATTATGGCATCATGGAGACAAGTGATTCATTACTTTTAGAGATGGGAAAGCTAGAACCCAAAGAGGTTGAACATTTGTATGTAGTGACAAGACCAGTTAGGCTCATATACTGTCTAATGGCCCTTTTAGAATCAGATCATATATATTATTTAGTTGTTTGGAAACCATCTCCAAAGACTAGCAAACCTGATTCTACCTGAAGATTAATCAATACTGTTAAAACTTTTTTTTTTTTTTAAATCATTATCTACAACCATGAGACCTTAGGAAAAAGAAAAAAAAAAAGTCAAGTTCTAGAGTAGACTCCAGGACTGGATTCTCCTTTAGCATTTCTGGTTTAAAATGATGCGCCCAGAGAAAGCTCTGGAATGGAAGCAAGAAATAGCCTTACTGTGCTCCACAATGTGTTGCCAATTTATCAGCACCACCATTACTCCAGGGCATTTCCCAGAATCCCTTTCCTATATGGTTTTATGTCAAAGTTTGCCAGTGAGAGGGACTAACAGGAGGTTTGGAAAGCAGAAATGGAGCAGAAGCCATTAATCTTAGGAGGTCATGAAGGCCAGTCTGGTTGCCTTCCCTAGACTTGACAGTGGTCTGGACCTCCCCAGAAGCTCCCCATTTTGCAGTCACAGCAGCTTAGCAGGACTTGCCATGTGCTCCCTCTTTGTAGTAGACTCAAGTTGTTTCTCAAGCTTCCTTGAAAGTTCCCCTGATGCCACCTATGCCAGTACTTTGGGGTGAAGTGATTAGTGACAGTTTCTTCATTCTTCTAGTTATAGTCTTCATGCCCAGCTTCTCCCTCATTTGCATATGCATTTATGCCAATATTAAACTTTGATTTATACGACATTTGCAGTGGCTCTGTTTTCCTGACCAAACCAGACTGCTTCAGGCTATCCTCTAGGAGCACATTTTTAATTAAGCCACTTTAGCTTCTCTTTCTGTCTTCGTCATTCCTATAGTGATATGTCACTCTGTTCTTTCAAAATATGAAGGGACTTCTGTCCCTTTCACAAGTAAATTATATATTACTTCATACATCAGTTATTCAGAGTCAACTATAAGTAAGAGACTTTCATTCATTCAATAAATATCTACTAAGCTGCTACTCTTTACCAAGGATTGGAAAAAACTATGATGAAATATGGCCCTACTCTCATGGAACTTAAATTTCAGCAGAAAAAAAATTGATATGAATTAAGTATTTAGGCAAGAAAATGTAAAATTTCCACTCTGACAAATGCTAGGAAGAAATTCGCTGTGCTCTGTCGGTCTGTAAAGGAAGTTTCCACTCACTCAGGGACTCCAGGGATTTTCCTAAGTGTGTGATGCAAAGGGAAGGGTAAGAAGTCGTTAGCTAGACAATAGAGGAGGAAAGGGTATTTCTTGAGGAGAGTACAGAAAGAGTAATATACCTGAAAGGAGAGTCAGGAGGGTAAGAATGTTAACTGGGAAGAACTGAAAAGCATGAGGCTAGAGTGAGCACGCTGTGAGGTAGGGTGCACCCATACTACGCAGGTCAGTGTAAGCCATGTTCACTTTTTTATCATCCTAAAAGCAATGAAAAGTCACTGACCATTTTTAGAGAGGATATTTGCATATTTTAAAGATCTTTTAACAAATAATAAGGACTGGATTGGAGAAGGGCAGCATAAAGGGAGAGGGAACTTTAGGAAACTATTGCAATAGCTAAGGATAAGGAAATAATCATTCCTTTTACAGTGACAAGACTCAGAAATAATGAGTAGCTAGAGTGATAGCCGCTCATGCAGTTAAAATGAAGCAAAGATGATGAAATCAACAGGCATGCAGGAGGTGAAATCCACCGGATATGATACTGTCTTGAGTAAGGGAGAGAAAGGGGCTAAAGATTCACCCCAGGTTTCTGGATTGTACAACTGGATAGACAGTGGTGCCATTCACTAAATAAGGCATAGCAGTAGAGGACCAGGTTTCAAGGGCAATTATAGAGTCATTGTGGATATTTCAAGTTTCAAGTACCTTTGAGATATCCAAGGAAAGTCAAATTGACAAGTGGATATCTGTGCAACGGGGCTGAAAAATGCATACTCTGTAAATCAGAGGTACCCAATTTGTATTCCATTTTTCTAAGATATCTTATCAAGTGTTTAGTCTCAATTCCAGCTGGCCAGCTCACAGATTAATGGGATGTCTTGATCATCTGATATGTGAAGTAAAAGGGGAAGTCACTCATGATAACATTCAACCTGATGGTCTCATGCAAAAAGTTATTATAATCCAGACTATTTTTTTCTGAAAATAATGGGACTACCAGCAAAATCTTAAACCCCAAAGTTGTCAAAATAAACAAATAATAGGCAAGAGGCAAGAGTCACCTCAGGAGACAGTGAATTATGTGGTTAGCAAATCTCTGATAGCATGGGATTTCACCTGGTTCCCCAGATCAGGAAATAAGAAGACCTCCTTGGAGTCAGATCCTGAGGGAAGGCATAGGACAGGATGAGAACTTCATCAGGGGAGAAGGTGAGATGAGATTCTTATTCCTAGACTCTTATTTATAGTCTCAGTTTCTAGGATTCTAGTCTCAAAGACTAGAAGAGACAAATATATAAGAAACTGCCAGAGCATGTTGACTATACGCACTGAAAATAAAGAAAACTTGGAAAGAAAGTAGTGAAAAGTTGTCTCGAAAAATTAGTTGATTTTAAAAGCTTCTGTAAATACTTATTTTTGGATGAGATGTGAATTTTATTTATCTATACTTGTATATGTTGCTCAAGAAAGATATTTTTTGGAGGACTGAAACAGACATGTATTTGTTCTCCAGAATATAAGTATGATCTCACCTAGGTAGGAATTATGTCATGGGACATGTAGTCGAAATTCTGAATTGTTTTCACACAAGACCTTTTCAATGGGACTTACTTGATATTTAAATTTTAAAGCAGGGTCAATGAAAAGCAGTGATAACAATGAACTCTCCATCTTCCATGGAAAATTATCCATCCATTTTTCCACCATCTAATCCCCTCTTTACCTCCACAACAAAACAGCAAATACACACATGCCACCACCACTCTCTCAGGATGATACTGGGTCAAGTTTTAGTTCAATTGGTTATTATCAACAAAGGATATTGTTTGGCTCTCTCCATACACTTATTATAATGGACACTTAAAACGAATAGATAAATATTTTGACTCAATGCATCTTCACTTTAAAAGTCAAATTAAAAACTTCAATATATCATATGTTTCTGTTTCTCAGAGTATTCCCAGTCTGACTGGAGCCAGAGAGAATGATACGAGATTGAATTTAGATGTGCTATTGTTTATTTATTCATTCATTCTGTTTTTGCTGATAGTCTATTATGTTCCTGGTGTGGAATAAGCAATTTGGAGAGGAAAGGGAAGATGGGGAGGGGAATACAGAGTTTCCTACTTATTCTAATCACAAATTCAAAAGGAAAAAGAAGACAAACAGGATATACTTTTAACAAGTGTTTCAGAGCCTCTAACTTATATGCTAAAGTAAAAATGAGTTTAAAAGGAATGGAGTAATTTAAGCTCTCCCTTGACATATCAAGTTCTTCGAAATGGCCACCTTAAGTGAAAGGATGCATATATGTAAGAAAATCATTTTTGTTTTTTTCATCAGCCTTATAAGGAAATTACATTATTCAATGTTTGACTTAAAATCACAGTTTCCCAGAACATATTGACAATGTTAAATGCCAATAGAACTTACTGTAGAGACAAAAAACTGTGAGTTCATTAGAGGGTGAAATCATGCTAGTTGTGGGGTGTGGATGTAGGCTTCCTGAAGGGACATTGAAAGGTAAGTAGGCAGTGAGAGAGGCACCACAAACAATGTAAGAAGACAAGGAAAGGCAGTGAGGTAGAACAAAGAGGATGTGTAGAGAAAGTCCTTCGAAATGAAGTTAAAAAACTCTCACCTAATCCAGTAAATACTTAAGTCACTTCAAGTTTAATGAGTAAGAGAGAAGATGTTGTTCCTGCCTTTTGTTCACTTATCCCCAAACCTGGTTCTTTGGAGCACAAATTAACAGTTGGATTATTTTCTTTCTTTGTTTTTTTTTTTTTTTTTTGGAGATGGAGTCTCGCTCTGTCATCCAGGTTGGAATATAGTGGCGTGATCATGGCTCACTGCAACCTCTGCCTCAGCCCTCTGCTATTTCTCACTCTCACCTCTAGGTCTTTGCACATGGTACTCTTCCCCTTTTTGCATAGCCACATTCTATTAGTTTATCCCTCTCTTGAACACAACTCTGGGGCACCAGCCCTAACTCTAAACTAGATTAAGTTTCTCTCTTTTGTCCTGTCCCTCCCCAGTCATGAAACAACCTATATTCTATTCTAATTGCTCATCAACTTGTTGGTGTTCCCCACTAGGTTATGGATGGTTTAAGAGCAAGGACTCTGTAGTAGGCTGAATAATTACCTTTACCCATCTGTGTCCTCATCCTTGGAACCTATGAATATGTTACCTTCAATCTCAACTTGAAAGTGAGATCATGTTAAGGATATTGAGACTGGAAGATGATCGTGGAATCTTGTAAACCCAATATAACTAAAGGAGTGAATAAGAGGGGGCCAAGATGATCAGAGTTAAAGAGAGAAGATGTAATGATGAAAGCAGAAGTCATAGAGGAGAAAAGATGCTAGGCTCCTAGTTTTGTAAATGGAGGAAAAGACCATGAGTCAAAGAGTGCAGGCAACCTCTAGAAGTCGGAAAAGGCAAACAGACTCTCCCTTAGGGCCTCCAGAAGGAACACAGCCCTGGCAGGCAACACCTTGATTTTAGCCCAGGGAAACTTATTGGACTTCTGATCTCCAGAACTATCAAACAATAATTTTGTATTGCTTTAACCCATCAAGCTTATGGTAATTTGTTACTGCAACAATACAAAGAAAATTTCTTGTTGTACCATCATTAATAGTTTGCATAAGATTTCTTTCTTATATTATTCTTTTTCATTTATCCCAAATCTCTATTCTAATACAGTTGAGGTTTACCCTTTTATTTGTATGGGTTCTTGTAAAAACATTTATTAATGTTTTCTCTGCATGCATTTTTTTACATAGTGTTATGCTATAAATCTTAGTTTGTGTCTTACTTACTTTTAAAGTATAGTACAGCATTTTTAAGATATACCTGTGTTGCTATGCAAGCCTGTTCTGTTGCTTTTGAATGATGCATAGTGCTTCTTTATGGAACCTACTCCATTGCACCTATTTATTTCTCCAGTGATAAATATCCAACTCACTCAGATTGCTTCCAAATCCTTGCAAACAATGCTACAATAAATAATCCCCATGCATGTTCCCTTACCAGTCCATTTAAGAATGTGCTTGAATGTATATCCAGAAGATGACTTGCTGGATCATGAGGCACAATGTATACATAATCACACCAAATACTGCTAAACTTCTACTCTGAAAACCTATCAGCACTAGCTCTCACTTCCATCAGCTATCTATCAGGGTGGCTATAGCTCCACAGGATAGAGGTGGGACCGAGGAGTAAATGACTCAGGTGTGCAATAGCAGAGGTAGCAATTGGGACTTCTCTCATTCAGACCTAATCATACCCCTAAAACTAAGGGTTTCCTGGCTAGATAAGAGCTCCATTCCTCCAAAGGGAATCTGTGACAAAAATAAATACACACAACGAGCAAGTAAAAAACTATCTAACACAAAAAATATGGTTTCACTTTTTTTTTCCTCCCTGAATTTACAGTTTCTGCCTTTACTCTCTCCTTCTTCTGTCAGGAGCAAAAGAGTCTCAGGTGCCCAGGTGCAGGGTAGGAAGGAGGAGTGAAAGGGAGAAACCCATGGAGAGTGCTCTGTCCACTCTGGTCTTCTCTACCCCTCAAATGATGCTTCTCTGAGTACCTCCTGGTCGCTTTGGCAGCCTGGGATAGTGTTTGGGTTTTGAAAGTATCCTCCACCAAGGCAGAGCTCAATCTGTAGGACTGAAAGCAACATGGAGTCCCTCTCATGCTGTGATGTCTGTTTATTCCAGCACCATACTGGGAAGGCCAAAAAATTGCTTACTACTTCTAGGCCTCCTTGGAAGCAAGAGACTGGGGATACCCTTCCGGATGTGCCTTCATGACAGCTACATCAGATGGCATGCATCTTGAAAGATTTCAAAACTCAAAGCCAGGGAGTCCCGATGCAAAGGACCTGCCACAGTGAGATCCACGTGAAGGCCAGGAGCACTGGTCACCAACAGCTCACTCAAAATTGCCATCCTGAGCTTATAACCCACCACTTCCCTTAATGTGACAACAAGAGGGTTGCAGGGCATGGAGAGAGAGCTATTAGGTCATTCACAGGGGAATTCCTGGACTGAATTCCACTGTTAGTGCCTAAATCATGCAGAACTTGGAGAAAAATGGTGTTGCAGGCCAGGGAAGCATCTTGTGCTCTCCTGTCTCAGAGGAATGTTGAAAGAAACTTGGGGAGGTCCTTCTGGCACAAACTCCATGCCACCCACCTCACCGTCTTCTCTATGTGAAGAGAGATGCAGACAGAGGTGCAGATCCTGCCGGGAAAAAGTTCCCAAGTAGGCAAGTGGGCCAAGCCAGATGGTGTCTTCTCTAGAAAGCTCTACCTCTCTTCTCCTCTGAGACCTGTGATGATGATGATGATGATAAAAATAACATCTAGCATTTGTATCCTTCACCACAGCATTATCCCACCTGCAACATAATTAAATCAGACCCCCAAATTTGTCACTTTTCTAACCTACTGCTTGCAGCAGAGCCAGGATTTGAACCCACAACTCTTTGACCCTGGAAATTGCTCTCTTAACAAGTATTAGATTACCCTCTCTCCTATATACTCTTATAGTCTTATTCTTCACTCTGAATTGTTTTTATTTATACATATTAGTCTGAGAGCAGGGATGATGTTTTATTCATTTTCACATCCCTCCCAAGTCCCACAGTGCCAAACACAAAATTATATCAAATGCTTATAGATGACTTACGATATTCCAGTAACTATTCAAATAAATTCACATGGATTAAATCATCCAGTTCACTCAATGATTCTATGATGTAGGCACTAAATTTGCCTCATTTTGTGCATAAGAAAATTGGGACACACAAAAGTTAATCAACTGGTCCAGTTAGTTAAATAATAAGTGGTGGCGCTGGGAACTCTGGGTTCAGAGTTTTTCCTTTTAAACCATATATTAATCTGCAGAGGCAAGCAAATTATTTCACCAAAGTTTAGATTATTTGATAAGTATTAAAGAAGGGCTTTTTTTTTTTTTTAGGAAAAATCCTGATTTCTACACTTGTCAAATGATTACCCTCCCTCCAGATCAACCCTCCTTCAATACATCATAACTCATCACAAACTTAGTTTTCTGAAATGAAAATGTCATGATATTTTCCCTTTATAAAATCCTTTAATGGTTCCTCATTGCATTTTGTCTAAAAATCCATACTTTTTTTTTTTCTCTTTTGAGACAGAGTCTCGCTCTGTCGCCCAGGCTGGAATGTGGTGGTGTGATCTTGGCTCACTGCAACCTCCACCTCCCGGGTTCATGCCATTCTCCTGCCTCAGCCTCCCGAGCAGGTGGGACTACAGGCACCCGCCACCATGCCTGGCTAATTTCTTTTTGTATTTTTAGTAGAGATGGGGTTTCACTGTGTTAGCCAAGATGGTCTCGATCTCCTGACCTCGTGATCCATCTGCCTCAGCCTCCCAAAGTGCTGAGGTTACAGGCGTGAGCCACCATGCCCTGCCAAATCCATACTTCTTAGCTTTGCATGCAAAGTCTTTCATCTAATGGTCTACACCTTTTCTACTTTATGAGGACTTCAATTTGGTGCTACTCTGTTACTGAGCCTGCCTCTCCAGCAGTTACCAAACTGCTTGCAGTTCCCAGGTCAAACTACTTTCTTATACCTCTACTCTTTCTCACAAGTGGATTTTATGCCTAGATACAACCCTAGTCCACTCAGCTCCTGCCCAGAATCAGTCCCAACATTTCTATTCCAGGAAGCCTTACTTGACCATGCCCCAAGGCCTGAGGTTCAGCCTATTTGTTCTCCTTGCATACTGAGTGAGTCTGTCACCCACACATCACATGTCTAATTCACCTCCATGTCCTCACAAGCTAGCACAGCATTGTGTGGCACATAGCAAGGGCTTAGTACAAGTGTAGGTGGAGGATCCTGCTTCACAAATGGTGTGGAAACAATGGCCGCTAACTGTGGCTTCAACTCATGCCCCTGCATACCCAGAGAAGCAAAAAATCTCATCTGTCCCACGGCAGCATTCCTCTCCCTTTAGTGTCGCAGATTATCCCATCTTAAAAAGACCAATTAAGTTTTCTTTTGCCTGCCTTACAGAGCCACGGCTCAGTGGTACCTCCTTGTGACTAGCACGTCCCACAACTACAGAAAATTGCTTGGGAAAGAGCCATTAGCTTATCGCTCTGAGCTGTCTGTCTCATCTGAAGCAATGAAATTGAGGCCATATCTCCCACCTTAGACCCTGCTACTTATCCACCTCTCCACCGAGAATGCAGATTTTCTTCAAAGTATGAGAAAAAATGTCCTCCCTTGTGATACTCAGGCAAGTCTGATCCACACCAAAATTGGCCCAGTTTCTAGTATCCTGACTCTTGAACTGTCTTCTCTATCCATGTCTTAAGAGCACAAATTTGCCATTAAAAGGTGAAGAAAGAGGCCCAGCACAGTGGCTCATGCCTGTAATCCCAGCACTTTGGGAGACCAAGGCAGGTAGATCACTTGAGGTCAGGAGTTAGAGACCAGCCTGGCCAACATGGTGAAACCTGCCTCAACAGGGGAAAAAAAAAAAAAAAAAATTAGCTGGGTGTGGTGTTGTGCACCTGTAATCCCAGCTACTTGGGAGGCTCAGGCAGGAGAATTGCTTGAACCTGAAAGGCAGATGTTGCAGTGAGCCGAGATTGCGCCACTGCACTCCAGGCTGGGTGACAGAGGAAGACATCTGTCTCAAACAAACAAACAAACAAAACGAACAACAACAACAGAGGCAGCTTTACACAGATCACTCCCCAGAAGCTGAACAGCTTAACACAGTTGTCTTCCATTAGTCAACCTCAAATGCCTGACTCAAGTATTAATGCTATGCTAGATTTGGGAGACCTGGAACATAGAATCCTGAAAGTGTGCGTATGGTAAGAACATTTAAGATCTATTCCCTTGGCCAGGAATGGTGCTCATGCCTGCAATCCCAGCACTTTGGGAGGCTGAGGTGTGTGGATCACTTGAGGTGAGGAGTTCGAGACCAGCCTGCCCAACATGGTGAAACCTCATCTCTACTAAAATTACAGAACAAATAAGGGTGTAGTGGCACATGCTTGTAATCCCAGCTACTCAGGAGGCAGAGGTGGGAGGATTGTTTGGTCCTGGGAGGCGGAGGTTGCAGTGAGTGGAGATCGCACCACTGCTCTCCAGCCTGGCTGACAGAGTGAGTAAGACTCCGCTTAAAAAAAAAAAAAAAAGCAAACAAAGATAGGGAAGACTAGGAGTATGAGTTTGTCAAAGACATGGACTTACTCTTCCCACTTCTCTGTCAATAGATTCAGTGCAGGAGCCACTTTACTTGCCCACTTGCCCCCACACATTCATCTTGTATCATGATTTTATAATAGAAGACTTGGGGCCAATTCCTGTCCCAGATATTTGGTCCACCACAAGAGGTTCCAGTAACTTCTCATCTTAAAGATTTAAGATCTCCGTTCTTTCTCTTAACTCATGCAGATGGGTTCATGTATCTTAAATAACCTTCACCACATAGCAATAGTTTTTCTTCCTCACACACAAATATATTTTTTTAAGTAAGGGAAAAATCCAACAGATCCCAGCAACAAACCCTACAGGAAAAGGGAGCCAGATGGACAGAAAGAACACCAATAAAAACCTCCGCAACCATTCATGTACCCACTGCACATCCAAGAAAGGCTTCTTTGCCCAATTCTATGGTTTGAATGTTCCTTACAACAGTCATATTGCAACTTAATCCCCAATGTGGCAGGACTGACAAGTGGAGCCTTTAAGAGGTAATTGGATCATGAGGACTTTGCCCTCAGGAATTTATTAATCCATTCATGGATTGATGGATTTATGCATAATCATGAGAGGAGAACTGGTGGCCTTATGGGAAGAGGAGGAGACCTGAGCTAGCACAGTAACAGGGTCAACCTCCCTCACCATGTGATACCCAGTGCCACCTTGGGCCTCTGCAGAGAGTCCTCACCAGCAAGGAGGCTCTCACCAAATGCAGCCCCTAAACCAGAGACTTCTCAGCCTCAAAAACTGTATGAAATAAATTCCCTTTTTAAAATAAATTACCCAGTTTCAGATATTCTATCATAAGCAACAGAAAATGGACTAAGACACTCCATAACCAAATCTGAGCAGGAGAATTAAGAGTTGATCCAGGCTTCCATCCTCTGAGTCCAGCCAGCCTTAACAGTATTGAGCTAAAGGTGTTCTCTCTGGGTTCTCATAGCCCATTTATTGTTTCATTTTAGCGACTCATTGACATTTCTATTTCTTATTAATCAGCTTTAACATATTTTACAAATTGTCCTGGTAGCACAATTGCCAATCCTCTGGATTTATAGAACTCATCTCACTTCCTAAATATCACATTTGGCAGAACATGTGTCATTTTCTATAAATATTGAATAATCGATAATTGCTGCCAGAAATCCTGTATTTGTTCAAATCCCAGGCAAGATAAATGATGAATAGAAATACCATTCTCTTTTAAAATTCAGAAATAAGGCAGATCTGATTGCTTATTCTTTTGATGTTTCTACAATGTGCCTTGCTTCAATAATCACAGACCCAAGCTTCCTCCTTTACTCTTCCTTCTGCTACATTTTTATTATTTTACATCTATCTCTAAGTGAACATTTGGACTTAGCACACCATCCTCATCATGCAGAGGTGAGAGACACAAGCCTACATAGAACTGAGTTGGGAAAAAGAATGGAGTCAAGTGATTCAGTTCTCTTACAGTGATGCCTTCACAAAATTTTAACGTAATAGATAGTGTGACAATTTTCAGTCTGGTAGTCTCTAATTTTTTAACATGGACTAACAAGAGTACAAAATTTTGAGCTTCTCTCTTCTGTGTGTCTCTGTGTGTGTGTGTGTGTGTGTGTGTGTGTATTTTATACATGTTACATGCAGTCACTAAATACCCTCACGATGTACAGTAAATATTATAAAAGTTTATTCTCAAAATATTTTATAAAGAAAATTAGAAATAATACAAGCCAAAATATATTTTTCTGTTTTCCCATTTGCTTTTCTTGCATATTACTTGCCGAACAAGACACTTTGAGGACTATTATTTTAAATCTTCTTTTGTAAAAAGCAAGAAACATTTTCTGTAAATGGCCAGATCATAAGCCTTTTAGATTTGCAGGCTATATAGTCTTTATCATATTTAATCAACCCTCCCATTGTAACATGAAAGCATAGACAGTACATAAATGAGCAAGTCTGATTGTGTTCCAATAAAACTTTCCACACAAAAAACAGAAAGCAGGCCAGATATGACTGCTGGCTGGCCAGAGTTTGCAGATCCCTGGTTTAGAAGATGATGAAAAGATGCTCAAAGAAGTAGTACAAAGGCAATCCCATGAGAGCTGTAGAAAAACTAGTTACAGCTGCCATTTTTTTCTGTGTTTATTCTCCCCAAAATGAACCTTAAAATGCCCTTTTCTTTCTCAAACCCTAAACCTGTTGCCCCAGATTTAGAATTTGGATCTGAAAAAAAGAGAATGAGACCAACGCACATCCACACAAACAGCAGAAAAAGATCCTAACATCATTTGAGTGCCTGAATTCAGCTATCTCTAGAATCAATAAAATTATAGATGTGCTTTCTAAAGCCCCTACATTCCCTCTTAGTTTTCGTTAGTTTTGGTTAAATTTTTGTCACTTGTAGCCAATAATGAGGATATATCCTGATTAAAAATGCATTATTTTATTTAACCCTAACACAACTCTGTGAGAGAAATTCTTTTTCATTTTAGTGTGCAGAGAAGCAAGCTGCCAAAGTGCATACTTCTTGGAGGCAGTAGGGCCAGGTTGTGAGTTCCGATGGGACTGACCCCAGATATGCAGTAAGTTCAGCTGGCCCTCTGATACTTGACAGTTTCTCCTGCAAACCCATAAATCTTGGAACAGCCCTCACAGAAGAATAAATACACAGAATCAGTTCCAGAAGCTACCACTTGTGTCACTGAGTTAAATTCCTATTTAACTAAGAGAAAATGGGTATCGACCACAGTTGGCTTGATTGCAAATGTCAGGCTCTTTGAATTATTAGGAACAGCAATGAAAAATTGATTATATTTAAAACATCCTGTGAAAAGTTTTACAATTGCACATTAAGAAATGGTGTTAAGTAAATAAGAACTAATTGTTCTCAGCTGCACTGGTAATAGCCCTGTCTACCTTCTCAGTACAATGCATATTCATTTCATTTGAACAGGAAAAGTAAATAAAAAGTCCCAGGTCTCCCAAGGGAGGAAACCAAGGCAACAATGAATGCTTTCCCCATTAGTTCAAACTGTCCAGAAATCTCTACCAGACTATTACTATGCCTAGATTAAAAAAAGAAAAAAAAAAAAAAAAATCACAGGGAAAGAATACCACACACCATGCAAT
This sequence comes from Papio anubis, assembly GCF_008728515.1. NCBI lineage: Eukaryota > Metazoa > Chordata > Mammalia > Primates > Cercopithecidae > Papio > Papio anubis. Next base: position 260,940 of record NW_022161247.1, on the reverse strand, counting down.
AGATGTGCATCCAAAAGTTTGAGGATGAATTTGAAGGGGGAATTGAACTACTGTAAGATCCTAACTGTATTTTAAGAGTTGGAAAACAAACCAAAGAATGTCAAAGTAAATACACCCTCTGCCTTTATCTGCCTTCAGCATCAAATGGCACCAATTTGACTCAGAGCACTGTTCAGAACAAAAGTTAACCTAATCCTATCAGCCTCCCCACCTCATATTTCATAAGGAGTCAGAATACGGTGTGCTGGTCAGCTCCCCACATCTACTCTCCTCTTCATACTATAATTCCTCTCCTCTTGTATCAGTCAAAATAGGCTAGATTGTGCTGCAGTGATGACCCATGACAAATATTCAGTAGCTTAGAATCACAAAGATTTCTTTTTCATTCAGGCAAAATGTCCATCATGGGGTCTACATGTAGGATGAGTAACTTTGCCTTGAACCTTCCCAGTTTTTGCATGGTAAGCCTCAGCAACCTAGGACAGTTGTTCATGTTATCCATCAGAGCACTGTGTCCCACACTGTACCACATGATTGGGCAGCATATGTTTAGTTGGACCTTTACTTTAAGTTAACCCAATCTACATGGGTATGATTCCCACAGTCTTATTTGATTCTTGCCCCAATACTGAGTTTTAATTGTTCATTTCTGTTCCCATTTTCTCAATCATGTGTTTCTCTATTTGTAGATGGGAAGTAGTCTACTCGTCCAACCTTACAGTACTTTTTATTTTGTAATTTTATATCCTTTCATTCTGCTTTCAGGCCTGCCTTTTGCTCCTAAATATAGCCATCTGCATGCAACACAAAATACCAATACTTGGTTTTCTGATTTTTTACCTTAGACCTACATACTCATCAGTACATGGTCGGCCTCCCCAGCCACCTCACATGACAATTCTATTGAATACTTTAGCACAGAATAACATGGATTGTTACTTTTCCAGCCTTTGAGGCAGTGTCTTACTACTTGCCACACAGTCTCTAAGCAAATGCCACATATTTTATATCTTTTTATGGCAGCACCATTTCAAGGCACTAATTTCTATATCATTCAGGACAAGCTAAGTCATGCTGAGGTAACAAGTAAGCCCAAACCTTCTGTGGCCTAAATAAAAATAAAAGTTTTGTGTCTGCTCCCATTTCATGCCTATTATAGGTCAGCAGAGGGGCCCTGGTCTAGGACCTCAGGTTGATGTTCATTATTTAAAATGTCACTAGTTACCAAAATAAAAGAAAAATAAGTAGGGCAAATTATGTATTAATCAGTTTTTTTTGAGACAGAGTTTCACTCTGTTGTCCAGGCTAGAGCGCAGTAGCATGATCTTGGCTCACTGCACACTCCACCACTTGGGCTCATAGGATGCTACCACCTCAGCCTGCTGAGTAGCTGGAACTACAGGTGCACACCACCATGGCCGGCTATTGTTTTGTATTATTAGTAGAGATGGGGTTTCACCACGTTTCTCACATTGGTCTTTAACTCCTGGACTCAAGTGATTCATCTGCCTCCCAAAATGCTAGTTTGGTGGCTACAGGCATGAGTCACCACACGTGGCCTCCCAGCTACAGGCATCAGCCACTGCACCTGGCCACTGAATTAATGTATAAAGCATCCATCTAGAACTGACAGATATCATCACTTCTGTTCATTTTCATATTGGTCAGAGCAAGCCACATGGCCCCCTTAAATCCCAGGAACATGAAGGTAAGTCATGTCATGTGTCCTGGAGGAGAGGGAGCTGGAATGTTTGTGGGCAGTCCTAATGACTACCAGCTCCATTCCATCGCAAGCTCAGTTTCCATTCTGACATTCCTAATGCACCCTCTAAAACTCTTTTTCAATTGTTAAGAAACATATCTTACCCCAGAATATCCTCTCCACTCTCTACTTCCTGACTTAACTAATGTCTCTTTCTCTCTCCTAGATAATGCACCTCTGCAAACTTTCCCTTTCCATTCCTTTTTACCTTCCCTTTTTTTTTTTTTTTTTTTTTTTTTTGAGATGGAGTTGCACTCTCTCACCCAGGCTGGCGTGCAGTGGCACAATCTCAGTTCACTGCAGCCACTGCCTCCCAGCTTCATGTGATTCTCATGCCTCAGCCTCCCAAGTAGCTGGGACTACAGGTGCCTGCCACCACGCTTGGCTAATTTTTGTATTTTAGTAGAGACAGGATTTCACTATGTTGGCCAGGCTGGTCTTGAACTCCTGGCCTCAAGTGATCTACCTGCTTCAGCCTCCCAAAGTGCTGGGATTACAGGCTTGAGCCACCAAGCCTGGCCCCTCCTTTCTTTTTTATACACACACTCACTTACTTCTCTTCTCAGGGTCAGCAGGTAGAGTCAGAATATTTTTTGTTCCATGATATCTTACCTGCAGACCATTACTCTTCCATTCTTGTGTTTAAAAAAAAAAAGTCTTAATTTGAGGTTCTTAAATGTTGTCATATTCCTCTTTGTCACTGCTCTTTATTCCCAGCTTCTCTGTTCACTGAATTTCTTAACTCTAGTGACCTTCATCTATTTTCTAATTCAACCCCATGGCTGCACTCTAGTCCTTATATTCACCTGAAAACTGTGCTCTTTACCTTTGAAATCTTAAGCTTCTACTTTCTGGCACCAACCTCCTGTTCTTTCATTCCTGATTGAGACCACCAGTATTGTCACTCTCAGTTCCTTTTCCACTCAGTTGTCAGAGTAATTCGAATGCAAAATTGACTATCTCTCTCTTCAATAGCTTACTTGCTGATATGGTTTGGCTGTGTCCCCACCCAAATCTTAAGTTGAAGCTCCCCAAATGTCCTAGGAGGGACCAGGTGGAAGGTAATTGAATCATGAGGGTGGGTCTTTCCCCATACTGTTCGCAAGGTAGTGAATAAGTCTCACAAGATCTGATGATTTTATAAGGGGTTTCCTCTTTCACTTGGTTCTCATTATCTCTTGTCTGCCACCATGTAAGATGTGCCTTTTGCCTTCCGCCATGATTATGAGGCCTCCCCTGTGAGACCATTAAGCTTATTTTTCTTTATAAATTACCCAGTCTCAGGTATGTCTTTATCAGCAGCATGAAAATAGCCTGATACACTTGCCAGAAAGCCTTCAGAGGTTTTCTATAGCACAGTGGCTCTAAAACGTGGCTATGCATTAGAGTAACTTGAGGAACTTTTAAAAAAATTCTAGTGCCAGGCCACATCTCAGAACAATTAATAAGATTTTTTTTTTTGAGTATCAAGCACCAGTATTTTTTAAAGCTTCTAAGTGATTCCAATAGGCAGTCAAGGATGAGATACGTCAACCTAAAAGATAAAGTCTAACCATGAAAGGTAAGGTAATTCATAAATTGGTAGGGTGTTTCTTTTTTTTTCCAAATGTCTTCTAACCATTTGTAGCAGAGTAATCAATGTTGCTTATTTTCCTGAGCTTCACCCCAGGATGTTGGATTATAGTGTCTCTAAGTACATTCAAAAAATCTGATTTTAACTAACTCTCCAGGGTGATTCTGTAGCACCCTGAAAGTTGACAATCACTTTCTGACTTGCACATTAACTTGGTTGCAAAGAAATACCACTTTTGATATGTCCCGATGAATATAAATGATGGTTAAACTCATCAGAAAGAAGTTTGACCCATCGAGAGTGTGGGAAAAATGAAGGAAACTAGTAGGCAGATACCATGAGAGATCATGAAGATCAAGATAAAAGAGATCAGCAAAGCCATTCCAGATTCTGGTGTCTAAAATACAGGATGTCCCTCCATGAATCCTCCCTTTTCTTAAAATACCCAATGTGTCTATGTTAATGTTGCAACAACAAAATACCCATGATTGGGTAATGTCTATAGAACAGAAACTTATTTCTGACAGTCCTGGACGCTGAGAAGTCCAGGATCAAATTGCTAGCAGGTTCAGTGTCTAGTGAGGGTTGCTTCACTGATGTCATTTTCTTCCTGTGGCATCTCACATGGCTGAAGGTGGAGGTACTGGACTTAGTACCTAGGTGACAAAATAATCTGTACAACAAACCCCAATGACATGAGTTTACCTATAAAACAAACTTGCACATGTACCCCCGCACCTAAAATAAAAGTTTTTAAAAAACACAAAAATCAGTATTATTTCTATATACCAACAGGGAACAATCTGAAAAAGAAATCAAGAAAGTAATACCAGTTATAATAGCTACAAACACAATACCTAAGAATTAACTTAACCAAAGAGGTGAAATCTCTCTACAATGAAAACTAAAGCATTGTTGAAAGAAATTGAAAAGGACACAAAACAATGGAAAGATATTCCATGTTCATGGATTGGAAGAATCTAATTGTTAAACTGTCCATACTACCCAAAACACTCTACAGACTTAATGCAATGTCTATCAAAATACCAATGACTTTCTTTACAGAAATAGAAAAATAATCCTAACATTTATATGGAACAAGAAAAGAACTAGTATAGACAAAGCTATCCTGAGCAAAAAGAACAAAACTGGAGGAATCACATTATCTAACTTCAAATTATACAACAGAGCTACAGTAACCAAATCAGCAAGGTTTTGGCATAAAAACAGACATATAGATCTGCAGAACAGGATAGAGAACGCAGAAACAAACCCATACATCTATAGTGAACTCAGTTTTGACAAAGGTGCCAGAAACATACATTGGAGAAAGGACAGCCTCTTCAATAAATGGTCCTGGGGAACCTGGATATCCACAGAAGAATAAAACTAGATCCCCTATCTCTTACCATATACAAAAAACAAATCAAAATGGATTAAAAACTTAAATCTAAGACCTCAACCTATGACACTATTACATGAAAACATTGGGCAAAATCTCCAGGACACTGGAGTGTACAAAAGTTTCTTGAGTAATACCCCACAAACACAAGCAACCAAAGCAAAAATGGACAAATAAGATCATATCAAGTTAAAAGCCTTCTGTACAGCAAAGAAAACAATCAACAGAGTGAAGAGACAACCCACAGAAAGAAAACATTTGCAACCTATCCTTCTGAAAAAGGATTAATAACCAGATATGTAAGGAGCTTAAACAATTCTATAGAAAAAAAGTCTAATAATCCAAAAAAAAATGACAAAAGATCTGAACAGACATTTCTCAAAAGAAGACACACAAATAGAAAACAGGCATATGAAAATGTGCTCAACATCACTGATCATCAGAGAAATGCAAATCAAAACGACAATAAAATATCACATCATCCAAGTTAAAATGGCTTATGTCCAAAAGACAGGCAATGACAATTACTGAGAGGAGGTGGAGAAAAGGGAACCCTCATACACTGTGGGTGGGAATGTAAATTAGTAGAACCACTATGGAGAACAGTTTGGAGATTCCTTTATAAACCAAAAATAGAGCTACCATATGATCCAGCAATCCTACTGCTAGGGTATACTCAAAAGAAAGGAAATCAGTATGTCAAAGAGATATCTGCACTCTCACGTTTGTTGCAGGACCATTCACAATAACCAAGATTTGGAAGCAACTTAAATGTCCATCAACAGATGAATGGATACAGAAAATGTGGTCACATACACAATGGAGTACTATTCAGCCATGAAAAAAAGAATGAGATCCTGTCATTTGCAACGACATTGATGGAACTGGAGGTTATTCTGTTAAGTGAATTAAGCCAGGCACAGAAAGACAACCTTTGCATGTTCTCACTTATTTGTGGGAGCTAAAAATTAAAACAATTGAACTCATGGAAATAGAGAATAAAATGATGGTTACCAGAGGCTGGGAAGGGCAGTGGGGAGATAGACAGGAAGGAGAGATGGTTAATGGGTACAAAAAGAAATAGAAAGAATGAATAATATTAGTATTTGAAAGCCTGAAAGGGTGACTATAGTAAAAAATAATTTAATTGTACATTTTAATATAGCTAAAAGTATATTTGGATTGTTTATAACACAAAACACAAATGTTTGAGGTGATGAGTACCTCATTTACCCTGATATGACTATCATGCATTATATGCTCTGTAGCTAGTCATGTACCCCAAAAATATATACCCACAAAATTTTAAAATACGTTTAAGATCTGAACTCTGCGTCCTCACATGGCAGAAGAGCATAAGAGAGCGAACCAGTCCCACAAGTTCTTTTTATAAAGGCCTTAATGCATTCATGAGGATGGAACCCTCATAATTTAGTCACTTCTCACAAAAGCCCACCTCTGAACACCACAATAATGGGGATTAAGTTTCAACATGAATTTTGGAGGGGACACCATCATTCAAACCGTAGCTGTAAATCTATTCCTTGAGTCACAGATCACAAATTACCAAATGAATACATTCTCTATTTTTATTACTTTTTTACCTGTAACGCTCTGTCTACCTAAAATGAATATTTATTTGTTCAATGAATCATTTAATTTTGGTGCCCCAAAATTCTCAGTGAAACAATTTCTGGATACCTCTCTATCACTAAGATAATCATTATATCAGTGTCATATTCTTCAACTTAGCACAAATCTGAAGTCTCCATTTATCCCTACTAGAAGTGTTCTGTTGTCTTTTCACTCTCAAAATATCCTCCATGTGCCAACCAAATACTAAAGGGTACCACATATCTTGCTCAATGAAGTAAAATCACTTCTCACCCAGTAGTGCCTACAACCCAGTTAATAAAAGCCAGTTGTTAAATATTCAGAAATTCTGCAAACTTGTTTTCAAACAATTGTTAACTTGAAATCAGCCACTGTAGGAGTATTTATATCATTGAAGTTGGTAAATGCCACAAATCAAGGTCTTTTGGGGGGTTGGAGAGAATAAAACCAGTTTATCAGTAAAAACACTACCCCCACATAAATTATTATTTATGTAGTCATTTAGAGCTTACTTAGTCATTTAGGTTTCATAATGTTATTAGGAATTCAAATGTAATAATGAAGTCTTTCAAGTTCATTATTACATTTGAATTCCTAATAACATTACGAAGTATTGTTTTTGCCATTTTACATAATGAAAACTGAAGCTTAAAGTGTAAACTTTGACTATTGTAACTGAGGTTCTTAAAAAAAGATGTGACTTCTAGTCCATGCCTCTTTCCAAAGCAGTATCTTATTTAATAAGGTTAATAAATTCTAAATCTAAGGCAAAAAGTATAAATTATTTGCCTGATTCATTTATTCTTGTCTTTTATTCATCAGAAAATACTTATTAAGTGACTAGTGTTTGAGAATCCATGCCAGGCACTAGGAGGATTACAAAGATAAATAAGACAGTTTCTGTCCTCAAGGACCTCCCTGTCTATTGAGAAAGACAGACATCCTAACAGAAAAATCACAATACAGAGTGATATAAAGAGCCCTGGGTCCCAGGTCCACATATATTCATTGTGGCTGGGAAAGAAGTCATATGTCAGCCAATGAATCATGATCCTGACAGTAATAAAGTTTTTTTTCATTTTAGGACAACAAGGAGTAAAACTTCAAAAACCTCACAGCCTCATTCATCTCCATATATGTAGCTGATGATACGACAATTCTGCAAAACATATTCTTACCTAAATAAAGTGCCCAAAGATCACAGACAGGAAAAGAACACCCATTTCCCCATCTCAGATATATAGCCAAGCAATGCAAACATATTATCATCAGTTTCCTTACATCTGCCGGGAGGCAATATGTCAAATAAATAATTTAGACCAGCTGAGGCACCACGAGAAAACAAGGCCATCAATCATCTTGGCTGCATTATTGATTGCCAATACCAAGATACTTGCTAAGACAAATGACTCAGCTATTATACTAGTGAGGTTTTAGCCTACCCTGACTACATAAATCAAATGAACTGTTTGTTGTTTTAAGATGTACAAATGTATGTATAATTATTTCTCCGCATTTGTGTAATCTATCTAAGGTGGCTCCTCCTATGCAAAACCTAGATACATTATTTGCCCACTTACACAATTTTTCCCTTTCTCTTTAGGTGTTACACATATCTGTGGCATCCATCTAATGGAGAACTACCTCTGCTTATGCTTATTCCTGTAAGACATAGCTATTAGTTTAGACTTAAAAGAGAAAGAGTAAAATACAATAGCTTTAATCAAATTAATTTATTTCAGGTAAATCAATTTGTACTAGAATAAACACAAAGCAACTGGAATCAGAAGGCATACGTTCAAAGGTACCCTATTAATTGAGTGAATGTGAACTTCAATTTTCTTATCCGAGTCTTGATTTCCTTTATAAAGTGGGGATAACATTACCTGACCTGCCTACTTCGTGAGGTTGTTGTGAGAATAACAAAAATAATGAAAATTTGAAAACTGGAGAGAGATATAAAGAATCTGTTTTAACATAAACATGTTCTTTCATGAATTAATTTGAAGGTAGATGCATTTATTTGAAATTCCAAGCAGAAATAAATAGAACACTCAATTTAGGATAATTCCAGTGACGTTAATTTACCAAGGGACTAATGACAAAGGTGTGGGTGGAAACAGAGAAACCATAAGGGATAGTACAGGAACCTGAGGCTATCAGCATTATGACTGTGAGTAACCTATGCCTGAAAACATGCAAAGTGGAGGAGACAAACTAAAGAACCCAAATGGCAGAATCACGAAGATCAGACTACCTTGGGAAGAGCCATAACCTTCATTCACAGAGACAGCCAGTCATACATGACCTCAAAGTAAGAACTAGAGGTATGTATTCTGATTTCTCCCTGTTGGTCATACTCTACCAGCAACCAGGAGACACAGGAGCTTGTCTTTGTAACTCGCACAGGCCAGGCTCCTGGGGCAAGAGTGAGGTGACAAGGGAAGAGAGTGCATCTGGAGGGATGAGGGAAGAAATCCAGCACAGAGAAAGCAATCTTCTACTGCTCAGGATATCAACCCCAAAGCCATATTATATTTTTCCTTTCTAAAGCTCCACTTCAACTTATGAAATCATGTCAACTTTCCCTCTACCGCTTCTCTCAGATTTATCTCCTATATGCCAATCCATTGCCTATGTTCACAAACATATTAGGCAAGAATCTTTTGGGAGCAAGTGGCAGAGACCAGCTCAAACTGGCTTAAGCAATACAATGAATTTACTAGCTCATAAACTGAAAACTCCACGGAAATTAGGTCTCCAGCCATGATTGGATTCAGGAGTTGAATCTTTTCATTAAAATTAAGTCTTTCTCTCCTCTCTGTGTTGTCGTCTTTCTCAGGCTATGCTTTCCTCTGCTAGTGTCCTTCTTGGGAAGTCTCTCTTCCCATCTGGGATTCAAGTTGCTCTAATACAAAAAATACGTTTGAAGCTAAAAAAAAAAAAAAAAAAAAAAAAAAGGCACAGAAGAAAGTATCTCTTTTTCAGCAAAAGTTCCAAGGTTGAGTCTCATTAAACTGATCTAGATCACCTCTTTGAGTCAACTACTATGACCAAAAAGATGAAATTGTTGAGCTCAGACCTGGGGCAAGCATCTTCCCTAAGGACCGGTAGGAGAAGTATCAGACATACCCAAGTCAAAGGAAAATTGATTGCTACTATGGTATTCTCATTTCTATATCAGACCTTCTTTCTTCACATCTGCCTCTGAGCTTCAGCAGCATTAGAGGCTACCTGTGTCTTGAAACATTTTGACTCTGACAAACTCAACTACTCTGGTTGACACACACACACACACACACACGCATAGTAAAATATGCCCAGTATTTCTTTCAAAAGATAAATGAGAGGTTATGAGGTGTTTGTGGAACAATGCATGCCACTTTAACAGGTACTTGAAGGAACCTCAAAAATTTTTTGTACTAATCCTGACTACCCCAGACTTAACTCACTTTCTGACTTCTTGCAACCCACTCCAACCTTTAAGAGAAAAATAATAGAATTTTCCCCTGCATCTCATGTAGAGAAATGACTGTCCAGTCCCTATCTCAGCTTTGATTCCAGCAGGCACTTAGAGCATTGAAGATAGGATGGAAGCTGGAGAGCAGAGGTGAAGAGATGTCTTGCCATCTAGATCACTTTTCAAAGTATTCTTGCAAACCAAGGCAATGCTCTTTCCATGAGAAATTCTAGCAATAAAACAGCTGAGAAATCATGTCAACTTTATTTCTGCCATGCTTCTCATACCCCTCTCCTAAAACCCATGTTCACTGCCTTTGTTCACGCCTGGAATAATTTCTAAGGAGAAATAAATAATTGGCATGCTTTTGTGTATTGACCATTACTAAGTAGATACCTTTTTCTAAGTACTATTCTCTTTCTACATAGGACAAAAGGGAAGGAAATAGAACTCTCTTTCCCAAAATTATAATAGACAAAATAAACTGTCTTCATCACTCTAGGACAGTGTTTACCAAATTTCAGATACATCCATTCTTCCAATTTTTTACATATTTGCATAACACTTCTAATATTTATGTAATATACTAACAGATTTATTTTTATATTTAAATGTGTGCTTTGGTCTTGTGTTAAGTGAAGTCTGTGAATAGACCCCAAAGTTAATTTTCTTCTAACACATTAAAATAACCACTTTGATTAAAATGTTGTCCATGTACCATCCTAATTTTCTCTTTAGTATACATCCTACTCGTTGGAAAAGATTTTTCTAAGTCAGTGGATAATGGGTAGAGCTGTCATTACTGAGGTACATAGATGTTTAAACTTCTATAAGCCATCTACACTACCTATAAACAAATGTATACAAGAGTAGACGGATGCAGAAACCAACATACTTCCAGGGAATTAAAATGGGAGCCAAGAATAAAACTGTAAGTCTACTTGGCTTTAAATGGAATCACACTATTTGTAACCATCCAGGGTCAGAGAACAGATGTAAGAAGAACCCAAGTTCTCTTTTTTCTGATTTTATTTTGTTTCATTTTTACAGTAAAGAGGAAACAGAATGAGCTTTAGACTTAGACCAGCCTGACTTTGAATCCCACTTACTGTCTTTATGATTTTGAGCAAGTTGCTTTACTTCTCTGATCCTTGGTTTCTACTTAGAAAAAATAATGAGAATAATGCCAATGATCTCTGGATTGTTGTGCGGTATGCAAAGTGTACGGGACAAAGTCAATGCATAGTATTACCAATCACCAGATGGCTTTAGCAATTATGAGCTTAGTCTTCTATTATGGAAAACTGAGCCCGGGGCAGCAGCAAAAGCCTCTTTATTCCTATTACATAAGATTTTCCTTTTCTTTCACAGAGTCTTGAGATCCAAGATAGGTGATGGAATCACAAAGCAGCTCATGGTAAACTAATCACTCAGAATGAACGATTCTTTAGAAATGGCAAAAATCGGACATCTACTCCAGGCGTCACAAATTGGTTGATAGATTCATGTTAAATAGGTAATGCTTCTTTCCTACTCCTGTTTAGTTTGTTTTTTTCCACAATTTGACCATCAAAAAACTCCTGGCATCAACCTATGTCTGAATCAGTCTTCTCTAGAAGTAAAGCCACTTAATCTGATTAATGAGTTGGGGAAAAGTATCTGGACATATATAAACTTTCATCTTCCTCTTCTCCGTGACATCAAGTGTCATCCATCCCAAGCAGAATGTCAATGTTTTTGCTAGTTTCACAGGGTCCATCTCTACCAGTGACTAGGTCAGATATCTGAGTGATTCCGCAGTTCAGTATTAGGAAGCTCACTTGTCTCTCACCCACACACTGCATAACAATATTTCAGTCAATGGCAGACCACACATATAACAGTGTCCCCATGAGATTATGCCATATTTATACTGTACCCTTTGTATGTTTAAATATGCAAATATTTACCATTGTGTTAAAATTGCCTAAGTATTCAGTGCGGTAACATGCTGTACAGCTTTGTAGCTAAGGAGCAACAGGCTGTACCATATGACCTAGGTGTGTACTAGACTGTACCATGCAGGTTTGTATAAGTATACTCTATGATGTTCACACAATGATGCGACCACCTAATGATGCATTTCTCAGAGTGTTTCCCTGTTTTTAAGCAGCACATGACTGTAGTTATTAACCACTCTCCATTATCAGTGTTATGAATAATACAGGTGATAATTTAAGGCAGTTTCTCATCTGCCTTACTCTTTTGTTTTAATTCTCAACTGATATAGACTAGAAAAAGGGATGTTATTTTGAGAACATTCTCAAACTTCTACAAAATGTTTTCACAAACAAGACTTCATTATCACAATACTTACTGCATCAAAGCTATTTCTGAGTTCCTAATTAGAGTGATTCTCCCAAAACAGGCACCACAATTTTTGAACAGAGTAACTCAGTGCCTGCCACATTTATGAGGGTATTTACCATGGCAGCTATGCTGAGTTCATCTAACTAAGTCCAAGATCCAGAAGCATGTGGTTGGTTTCATTTCTGATCTCTAAGGAATCTAAAATATCTTCTATTTCAACAGAACTCCTGGCCTCCAAACCTCTTGTATTTCCTGGGGTGGAATACAAATGTACAATTTTTGTATCAAAAATATATTAAAGATTGTGAATGCCTTATTTCCATAGCACTTTTGTTTAAAAAATACTTTTACATTTATGTTCATTTTGCTTTCAATTTACTTTCAACTTTTTATCTCTTTCTTATCTTTATTATATTCTGCAAGGTTACCTTAAATGAAAAAAACACACGTGAAAGAGGCAGTCTTGAAAACGGTCACATAGACCACAGCACACTTAAAACTGAAATTCAGTTTACCCAATTCCCTGCCTTCAAGTTGCTCCTAACTTACTAAAAGAGACAAAAAGGTAAACAAATGACCCAAATTGTGGCACCTACCTCATAATGGCCACCTTGGGAGTCTACATAGACGGACTGGTGATCCTATCTTAGGGAGGTAGAGGAGACTTGCTGGAGGGGAGTGAAGAGATAGACTTTAAGGCATGAATATTTCAAGCACTGAAACAGCATGTTCCAAGAGGGAAGAGAATATGATTGTTCAGGGAACTGCAAATTGTTCAGAATGGCTGGGGTGCAAATTGCTAGCATAGAGCAAGAAGAGATAAGCCTGGAAAAGGAAGCAAAGACCAAACAAGGCAGGCTTTGCAGAGTCTGACAATTTGGTCTTCACTAAGAAAATAATGAAACAATCCCATCTGTCATCAAACCAAACCAAATAAGACAGGTCAATGGCTCTTTACCTCTTAAACCCAAAACACAAGGAAAGACAACTCAAATATTGTCCCAAAACAGTCAAGGCTATAGCACCATGACAAGGTTACCTCCAGTTTACCTGGAAAGGGCATTTCAGTTTAAATGATAATTCCCATAAACCTAAAAAGATTTTCCCAAGACCATTCAGTGTTCATAGAACTGCTTTTCCAAGCAATCTACACACTCATATTGGTCACTGTCTCTCAAGACTGACTGATAAATGGTTTTGTGCTTTCAGCTAGCTGTGCTTGTATGTTCTAGTAGAATCTGACTGTCAGATAATTTGGTATTCAGGACAACTTAAAAGTTTTCCTTTTTCTTCCAGGAGACAATCAACTTGTCATAAGGCATTACATTTTTCAATGTATGCACATTTCATTCTCGCAAACATACATTTGGAGCTAGGTGCCTCCTTTCACCAGCGCGCGCACACACACACACACAACCCATTGTTAAGTGGATACATATATCAGAATGGCACATCCAGAATATGCAACAGTAATAATTCCTTATATTTTCATAGTTGCTTTTTATTTATAATTTATACACAGTTGCACCCAAAAAGAATGTGAGACAGCTATAGCACTTTATAATTTATAAAGCATTCCATCTTATGAAAATCTCGTGGGGTAGGAAGAATGAGGATTAATATTTGTGTCAGGAAAAAACGGAAACTCAGGCTGTAAAAGATAAGGTGACTTCCTAAAGCCCATATCCAGATCTCTGAAAGCCTTAAGCTATGTCTTTCAATTGCATTAGACCATCTCCTCTAACAACTTGTATACCCACCAGCTCTCTTTAAGGACATACTGAGAAATAAACAAGCAAAAAATAATCACAAGTATGAGGACATGCCTCAACCACTCTGCACTCACTCTCCACATCACCACTCAGACTTTCAAGTGTTAAGAATCATTGCTAATATTTATTGAGTACCTAGGACATGCATAACTCTATTATAAGTGGTTTACCTTTGTTACCCCACAAGAGGCCTCTGAGGTAGTTAATATTATTTCCATTCTAATGATGAGAAAGGTGGGGTACAGAAACGTTAAATAATTTTCCCCCAAAGACATGGCAAGTTGGTTTTGGAGTCAGGGTTCATACTCAGACAGCCTTAATCAAGGGGTCACATGTTTAACCACTATACTATTCTTGTTCTTTGTACCAGAAACTTCTTCAGAGTAGATGTATCACAAGCAATGGGTTTTCTCCTAAAAGACTTATTTTGTGTGTGTGTGTGTGTGTGTGTGTGTGTGTGTGTGTGTGTGTGTGTTGTGTCTTCCTCTTTTCCCATATGCCTCAAGGAACCAATGATTCTTTCATCCGGATGATCCAGGCAGTCTTCTCAGGGTGCATATAAACCCTTACAAATCCACATGAAAGTAGAGTTCCTAATGAAGTTCTCATTTCCCCGAATGCAAACTTCTGTCCCTGCCATGACCATTCAGACTGGTGCCACTACCTAGAGAGGACAATTTGACTTGGCCCATAAGTTATTTTACAAAATGAGAACATGTCTGAAAATTTGCTACTCAGGTACAAAGGTCACCTACATAATAGTCCAAAAATGTATTGCCAGAGATATAATGAATCATCATGCCGCTTTGCATTGGTATATCTGTACTATGATTGCCACTACCAAGGCAGCGTACTGATGTACCCCCGAAATCCTTAGATTTTACCCATCACCATCAGGCACATGTGCTATTATCTATAACTGAATCATCACTGTACCTTACAACATTTCTGATTCTTCTAAACTTGAACCTCTGGCAATTGTTACCCAACTTTATCCAAGGGTTCCCAACTAGGTGAGGGATTGAGTTGCCAGTAGAGCTGCCAGTGAGAGGAAAGATTATGAGAGTAGAATAGAAAGAAAAGAGCTGAGGTTCTTGGACACTAATTGATAGTTAAAAAGAATTCAGGGAGAGAAAAAAGTTCTATTTTAATATTATTTATATTTGTATATGATTTATATCAGATAATCATAATCACTAACAAACAAATCAAAACTAACCATCACTAAACTGTTTTGTAGAATGATTAAAGTTCTGTTTTGTTTCATTTTGCTTTTTTAATTGACTAAATATGGTGGAGATTGCCAGTTACCTACCCAAATCCATTCTCTTGTCTTCCTGACTAACTGAACCCAAATTTTGTCAGGAGTCTAGATAGATTTAAAAGGAGGGTGGGGGGAAAGAAGAAGAAACTACATTTCCCAGACTGTCTTGCAGATAGCAATGGCCATGTGACAGAATTCTGGCCAATAAGATACAAGCAGAGGTTGTTGGGGAGACTTTTAAACTCTTCAAAACATGTCCAGCTGCCTTAGTGAATGTCTATTTCCAGTGCTCGAAACCTTTTTCTTATGTGAAATTCAGATATAAAACCAGCACAAATCATCTATCTTGAGACTGAAGGGACAGATAAGAGACAGTACTCTGAGGACAGAGAGGAACTGCCATAACACCAATGAGTACCAAACCTATTTTATGCTAGAAAAATAAAATTCCTAGTATTTCAAATCATTATTTTTCAAGTCCACTGCTTACAGTTGAATGAAATTCATAACTGATGTACCATGCTATGCTAACCTGTGCAAATGTCAACATAAGTACACAAATTCATTCCAGAGGGAGATCAAAAACCCCAACAGGGATTTTGTTGAGATAAATGTCATCGTTATTTGAGCTATGCCAGATCCCTTGTAGGATTTATCGCTTTTATTTTCTATTTTGATTAAAATATTATGATTTTTATCACATTGTCAGAGAACAAATACAACCATGAATGACAATTTATAAAATAGCCATGCATTGCTTAATGATGGGGATACATTCTGATAAACGGCCATTAGGCAATTTTGTTGCTGTGTGAACATCACAGAATGTACTTACACAAACCTAGATGGTATAGCCTATTGCTCCTAGATTACAAACCTGTATAGCATGTTACTGTATTGAATATTGCAGGCAATTACAAAACAGTGGTAAATATTTCTGTATATAAACATATCTAAACATTAAAAAGGTACAGTAAAAATATATTAAATGTCTGGCATGGTGGTGTGTGCCCGTAGTCCCTGCTATTGGGGAGTCTGAGGCAGAAGGCTTGTTTGAGTCCAGGAGTTAGAGAACAGCCTGGGCAACAAACAAAGACCCTGTATCTGAAAAGGAAAAAAATACGTATTTTTAAAAGAAAATACAGTATAAAAGATTTAAAAATGTGCATCTTTACAGGGCACTTACAATGAATGAAGCTTGCAGGACGGAAGTTGCTCTGGGTGAGTCAGTGAGTGAATAGTGAGTGAATGTGAAGGCCTAGGGCATTAGTGTACACTATTAGATACTTTATAAACACTGTTCATTTAGGATACACTGAACTTATTAAAAATATTTTTCTTCAATAATAAATTAACCTTAGCTTATGGGTAACATTTTTACTGTGTAAACTTTTTAATTTTTTGAAACTTTTTGACTGTTTTATAATAACATTTAGCTTTAAACAAGAACATATTGTGCGGTCGTACCAAAATATTTTTGTTCTTTACATTCTTATTCTATCAACTTTTTTCTAGTTTTAAAATTATTTATTTTTACTTTTTAGAATTTTTGTTAAAAACTAAACATAAATACACATAATTAGCCTAGATCTACACATGGTCAGGATCATCAATGTCATTATCTTCCACCCCTACAGCTTTTCACTAGGCAATAAGAGTTTTCAGCTCCATTCTAATTTTATGGGACCACTTTATCATCAATGTGGTCTGTTATTGACAGCAATGTCACTATGTGATACATGACTATATATATCCATAATGGTTCCCAGATATTTTTTAAAATCCTAGCATGTGTTGGGTAGTCATAATTTCTTCCTCTAGAGACACAAGGTTGTAGACTAGAGAGGCACATGTACTTTTGTCTCTCTTTCCCAAGCCACATGCTCCACTGAGACTACATGTATACCCCATGGGTAATCTGTGGGTCTAAGCAATCAAGTCCCACGTAGTTTGAATATCTCCATGGGATCAGCCAACCAAGACAGAGACCTTCTACAGATAAGCCATCTTGGTACTAATTACTTTCCCTGAGACATAGCCAAGTGATAGGAATCAAGCATCACCAATTCATAGCCTATTCCCTGATTCCTACATATAATGCTCTATTTAGGTTAAAACAAGAACACATTGGTCAGTCAAGATAGCTTAGTCTTATAGCAAGGATATATGATGGCTATGGGTTCAGATTATCAATGTCAGATTCAATCTCATGATTTTTTTGTTAAAAAAAATTCCTTTCTACTTGCATGGAGCATATCCTCATTTAACTGGCATAGGAGTACTCAAAATATGAATTGATATTTAGAAATGTTAGTGCTTACACAACAAACCCAAACCATGTACCTAATGTATTTTTCATGTAATACCCAGAGAGAAAGACAAGAGTAATTAAAGAATAACTGGAAGAATCAGACGGTTCTCTAGAAGAAGATATTCATAATAAAATAAAATACAAGTTTTTATATTTAAATATTTAGAAACCACTGACAGTATTTTAAACAATACTGAAAGTTCACCAAGTATCAGGCATTGTGCTAAGTGATTTGTGTATACCATCTCATTTATTTTTTTTTTCTATTTATGAGGAAGGTAATATTTTAGAACTTCTCCTATTTTAAAGACAAAGTGCTTGAAGCTCGGGCAAGTAATTTGTTCAAAGTCACACAACTGTTAAATAGTAGAGCAAAAATTCTAGCCAACTTAGGCTTTCTGATCCCTCAGTGAGATTAAGTATTCCACTCTACTGCCTCTCAGGAAGCAAAAGGAAATTAGAAAATAAGGAAAATGCTGGTTACTTTAAAAAAAACTGATTTTAATAACAAACATAAGCTAAAATTTCAGCTACCTGCAATATAAATTTTGGCTGAGTGCAGAATAGTGGAAAGAAGTAAAAGTAGGCTACTTTTTGCCTTATTTGCTAGAACTGTATATAAATAAACTGTAAACTTCGTTAGCAAAATATAAGTTTACAGGTAGATAAAATATACATGAATGTAAATTAAAATTTAAAAGCAATCATTGGTAGGCTAAAAAAAATTAATAACTTTGAAGCCAGTAATACAGGAAAATCGAACAAAGCAAATTGTATCAATTTAACAAGTTTTTTTTTTTTTAGTAAAATTATAAACCAGATGTGGTAGATTGCATTTTCCAAAGGTAATCACACTTTTATATAAACTTCCTATATATTCTTCTTAAACTGTGTTGTTGACACATTTAAATTGAGGGATGAGGTCTATGTTCCCTGACTCTGAACCTGCACAGAACTATACAAATGCCTCAACTAATAGCATTTGGTTGATATCGTGTACATGACTTCTGAGTCCAGGTTATAAAACAAAAATAGTTTCTACTTGGCTCTCCTCTCAGTGTGCTGGTCCTTTGAACCCAGTCACCGTATTGTAAGGAATCCCAAGCCACACAGAGGGACCATGCGGAGACCATGATTGAGACAAACAGCCCCAGCTAGATCCTTAGTCAACATTAGCATCGGCTACCTGACTTATGAGTGAATGAGTTTTCTTTTTTTTAATTTTTATTTTTATTATACTTTATGTTCAAGGGTACATGTGCACAACTGATTCCAGCTTTCGGCCTTTGGATCTTCCAGCTGAGAACTAAAACATCATAGAACAAAGAAAAGCTTTTCTCTGCCCAATCTGAACTCCTGAAATATAGAAAATATGAGAGATAATCAAGAGAATATTGTTGTTCTAAACCACTAAGTTTGGAAGTAATTAGATATACAGCAACAGTTTATTAATAAAGTGGAGAAAATTGAAAAATAAAAAATTAGATGACAAGAACAAATCCAAACATATCAGGAATCATGATGAAATTAAAAGGATTAAAATCACCTATTAAGTGGATTAACAAAACTAAAGGTGCAGGAATTTTGAAATGAAGGGATTGCAAACATAAAAAAATATAAAAACAGGTAATTAACTACCCCCAAAATACTTCTTTAGCAACACAAATAGGAGTCAATTAAGGCAAAAAAAGTGTTAAAAGATGCACCGAGAAATATTTCATATTAATAAAATAACAATTATACAAGTTATGAGGCATAAATATGTATTGTAGCAATACAGTTTTGAAAAGTATAAAATGAAATTTTACATGTAAAATCATAGATAAAATCTGGATATCTACACTATTCATAATTGTGGTTATATCTGTGACAAAGAGCAGGGGACTAGGTTTGATTATATCAAGTAAGTCTAAATGAGTCATGCTCTGCACACACACACACACACACGCACACACACACAACTGTGATGATAGGTAGAAATGCAAACAAGTTGCAATGCATCATATTGGAAAACTTCATATCTCTACTTCAGTAAATTGTTAACTAAGTATATAAAAATACTTTGAGTTAACTGACCTGTATTCTAATATTACTTTTATTCCAGCAATATTCCAACAAAATAATTTCAAAATAAACACAAAGAAGAATACACTGACACAGAATACACTGACATAATAACAAAAGATATGTTGTCCCTGCATGACAAGCAATTAGGTATTCAAAAAATACTTAGAATTATACCAAGTGCCAAGCACTGTATTAGGTACTAAGGTTATAAAAGTGAATCCAACAGATGACTTCTACTCTGGGCTTACTGTTTAGTAGAAGAGACAGACAGAGAACAGAGAAGCCCATAATGACTATAAACTTTCAAATTATGTGAGGACTCTGAAGGAAAATAGCAAAATATTTTTTTAGACATTAAACCTGAGGCAGCACAGGAAAGCGATCCCTGAGAGGGGGAAATAAATAAGTTTATTGCCAGCTTATTGCCTTGAGAGAGTTTTCAGGCCGCAATACAGGAAGGGGAAAACCAGGTAAGGGCCCAGTGATCCTACTGAGATGAGGATAGAGAGTTGGGAGATTGAAGTGGCCAAAAAAGCTGGAGTTCATGGAGCCGAGCACAAGGGAAGAGAGAACTGCATATGGAGAGGGCTTCAGAGACTTGCAGAAGGCTCCCCTCAAGTCTTCATCTGAGTACTAACCAGCACATACATTTGAGGAAGTTACTCAGGGCCAGCTAAAGAAACACCCAAACAGAACTAAAGACATGATTATCTCAATACATGTAGAAAAAGCTTTTGATAAAATTCAACATCCATTCATGTTAAAAATTCCCAATAAACTAGGTATTGAAGGAACATACCTTAAAATAATAAGAGCCATATATGACAACCCCCACAGGCAACATCGTACTGAATGGACAAAAGTTGGAATCATTCCCCTTGAAATCCAGCACAAAGCAAGAATCTCCTCTCTCACCAGTTCTATTCAGCATAGTACTGGAAGTCCTGACCAGGGCAACAGGCAAAAGAAAGAAAGAAAGGGTATCCAAATAGCAAGAGAGGAAGTCAAACTATCCCTGTTTGCTGATGACATAATCCTATATCTAGAAAATCCATCATCACAGTCCAAAACCTTCTTAAGCTGATAAACAATTTAGCAAAGTCTCAGGATACAAAAATCATTGTGCAAAAGTCAGTAGCATTCCTATACACCAACAACTGAGAGCTGAAAGCCAAATCAGGAATATACTCCCATTCACAGTTGTCAAAAAAAGAATAAAATACATGAGAATACAGCTAACTATGGAGGTGAAAGACCTCTACAAGGAGAACTACAAAACACTGCTCAAAGAAATCAGAGATGATACAAAGGGAAAAAACATTCCATGCTCGTGAATAGGAAAAATCAATATTGTTAAAATGGCCATACGGCCCAAAGCAATTTATAGAGTCAATGTTATTCCTATCAAACTACCAATGACATCTTCACAGAATTAGAAAAACCTATATTAAAATTCACATGGAACCAAAAAAAGAGCCTGAATGGCCATGACAATTTTAGGGAAAAAGAAAAAACCTGGAGGCATCACGCTACCTGACTCAAAACTGTACTGGCTACAGTAACCAAAACAGCATGGTACTGGTAAAAAAAACAGACACATGGACCAGTGGAACAGGATAGAGAACCCAGAAATAAGACCACACACCTACAACTATCTGATCTTCGACAAACCTGACAAAAACAAGTAATGGGAGATGATTCTCTACTCAATAAATGGTGCTGGGATAACTGGCTAGCCTATGCAGAAGACTGAAACTGGACCCCATCCTTATACCACATACAAACATTAACAAAAGACAGATTAAAGATTTAAATGTAAAACACAAAACCTATAAAAACCCTGAAAGATAACCTACCGAGGCAATACCATCTAGGACATAGGCACAGAGAGATTTCATAAAAAAGAGACCAAAAGCAACTGTAACAAAAGCAAAAATTGACAAATGAGATCTAATTAAACTAAAGAGCTTCTTCACAGCAAAAGAAACCATCAGCAAAGGAAACAGACAATCTACAGAATGGGAGAAAATTTTTCAAACTATACATCTGACAAAAGTCTATATCCAGCATCTACAAAAAACTTAAACAAATTTGCAGGAAGAGAAAAGCAAACAACCCCATTAAAAAGTGGGCAAAGGACGTGAACAAATGCTTTTCAAAAGAACACATACATGTGTCCAACAATCATATGAAAAAACCCTCAATATCAGTGATTATTAGAGAAATGCGAATCAAAGCCACAGTGAGTTACCATCTCATACTAGTCAAAATGGCTATTACTAAAAGGTCAAAAAATAACAGATGCTGGTGAGGTTGTAGGGAAAAAGGACCACTTACACACTGTTGGTGAAAGACAATGTGATCATTCATCAAAGTCCTAAGGACAGAAATACAGTTCAACCCAGCAATTCCATTACTGGATTCATGCCCAAAGGAATATAAATCATTCTATTTTAAAGACACATGCACACATGTGTTCATTGCAGCACTATTCACAATAGCAAAGACATGGAATCAACCTAAATGCTCATCAATGATAGACTGAATAAAGAAAATGTAGTACACATATACCACGGAATGCTATGCAGCCATAAAAAGGAACTAGATCATGTCCTTTGCAGGGACATGGATGGAGCTGGAGGCCATTATCCTTAGCAAACTAACACAGGAACAGAAAATCAAATACCACATATTCTCATAAATCGGAGATAAATGATGAGAACACATGAACACAAAGATGGGAACAGACACTCTGGGGCTTTTAGGAGGGAGGAGAGAAGGAGGAGGGAGAGGATCAGGAAAAATAACTAATGGATAGTAGGATTAATACCTGGGTGATAAAATAATTTGTATAACAAACTCCCATGACCCAAGTTTACCTATGTAACAAACCTGTACTTGTACCCCTGAACTTAAAATAAAAGTTAAAAATATGTATATAATAGGAGAAATATTTCAATAAAAATTCTGCCTCAAAAAAAGAAACACCTAAAAGAGGCAGAGGCTGCCAACTCTACAGGACACACAGATCCAGAAATACTTTCAGTTCTCATAAGCCATAAAGTAAAAAAAAAAACAATTGTAACCAACCAGGCATGGAGTAGAGTATTCAAAAGGGTATTAGCTCAGTAATGAAAAAATTAGTTCTAGAACAAAGGCTGCTCTGCTCTCGTCCTGCCTCACAAAACTTAACAGAAAGTCTTCAAGGGATCAAACTATTTTATGGTCAATTAACTACACCTCAGAACAAAACTCAAGAATATTTGTATGAATACAAAAGTATCCAGCACTTAACAAGGTAAAATTCACTATGCCCATCATCCAATCAAAAAATTAACAGGCATACAAACGAGCAGGAAAATATAGCCCATAATTAGAGAGCAAAACAACACCTTTACATTACTATAATTTTTTAAAAAACCTGTACACTATTCCCCCAAAAAATATGTTTCACAAATGATAGAAAAATAAAAATAATTTATAGATATGAAAGCTAAAAAGTCCATCACCAGGAGACCTATACTATAAAAATATGATTTTTAAAATCCCGAAGCAGAAAGAAAATGTCACCAAAAACCTATGTCAAATGAAGGCATGAAGAGCACTGAAACTGGTAAAAATGTGGTTAAATATTAACAAAATTTTTTATATATATAAAAGTTCTATAAATTACCAAATTAAAGGAAGATAATGTAAAAAGGGTTTATAACATATGTAGATATAAAATGCATGACAAATGTCACACAAAGACTGGGAGGAAGAAATGAAAGTACAGTTTATAAGGTTCTTATGGTATATACAAATTGCTATATTACTTGAAAGTACATTGTGGTAAATTAAAGATATATATCATAAACTCAAAAGCAACACCTAAATAAACTAACAAAGGATAAAATGGGTAATACAAAATTTAATTAATTCAAAAGAAAGCAGAAAAATAATGGAAAAAAAGAACAAAGAACAGATGGGGGAAATAAAAGCAAATAAGTAATACAGTGACTTAAGCTCAACCATATCAATAATCACATTAAATGTAAGTGGTCTAAACATCTTAATTAAAGAATAGAGATTGTCAGATTAGATTTTTTTAAGAAAGAGCAAACTATATGCTTTCTGCAAGGCACAAACATGTTAGAAGAAAAATGGTGGAAAAAGATAAACCATGCTAACACTAATAAAAAGAATATAATCAAATATAAAGAGTTTCAATTCATAATGATAAAGAGGCCAATTCATTGAGAAGACATAGCAATCCTAAAGGTTTATGCCTCTAATAACAGAGCTTCAATGTTCATGATGCAAAAACAGATAGAACTCTAAGGAGAAACAGTCAAATCCATAATTAGAGTGGGAGATTTCAATACTCTTCTCAATTATTGATAGAATATGTAGGCAGCAAATCATTAAAGATGTAAAAGATTTGAAAAATACTATCAAACAACTTGACCTAACTGGCATTTACAGAACACTCTAACAACTAAAAACACATAATTTTTGATGCACATATAACATTTACCATGATCAACTGTATTCTGAATTCTAAAATAAGTCAATCTGAAATAATTCAAATCATACAAAGTATGTTCTTGAACTATATAGTACAATTAAATTAAAAATCTGAAACAAAAATACATTTAGAAAACTCCAATTTTTATAAACAAGAGAGCAGATTTCTAAATAACCCACAAAGCAAAGGATATATCAAAAGGGATTCTATACTAGAGGGAGTATGTTAGCATCTACATATGCTTTTTGATTGCATTTCTATAATGACAAATGATGCTGACCATCTTTTCATGTTCTTGTTTGCCACCTGTATACCTTCTTTGATGAATTCTAGATATAACTCCTACAGCAGACATATGTTTACAGATATTAAAAACTTTGCTCTTCAAAATATGTTGTTCCAAAAATGAAAAGGACTGGTACATAAAATACGAAAAATTCTTACAACTCAATAAGAAGAAGCTATTGAACATACACTTTGTCAAAGTGATTAGTGAAAAAATACCATTCCAGGTCAGGGAATCGTGTGTGAATACCATGAGATAAGAAAGATCTTGATATATGTACCACATTTTCATTATCCAGTCTATCATTGATGGGCATTTTGGTTGGTCTTTGCTATTGTGAAGTCTTTGCTATTGTGAAGAGTGCTGCAATAAACATACATGTGCATGTGTCTTTAGAGTAGAATGCCTAGTAATGGGATCGCTGGGTCACATGGTATTTTTGGTTCTAGATCCTTGAGGAATCGCCACACTGTCTTCCACAATGGTTGAACTAATTTACACTCCCACCGACAGTGTAAAAGTGTTTCCATTTCTCCACATCTTCTCCAGCATCTGTTGTTTGTTGACTTTTTAATGATCGCCATTCTAACTGGCATGAGATGGTATCTCATTGTAGTTTTGATTTGCATTTCTCCAATGACCAGTGATGATGAGCTTTTTTCCATACCATGGAATACTATGCAGCCATAAAAAGGATGAGTTCATGTCCTTTGCAGGGGCATGGATGAAGCTGGAAACCATCATTCTCAGCAAACTAACACAGGAACAGAAAACCAAACACTGCATGTTCTCACTCATAAGTGGGAATTGAACAATGAGAACACACGAACACAGGGAGGGGAACATCATGCAGTGGGGCCTGTTGCGGGGTGAGGGCCTAGGGGAGGGATAGCATTAGAAGAAATAGCTAATGTAGGTGACAGGTTGATGGGTACAGCAACTCACCATGACACGTGTATATCTGTGTAACAAAACTGCACGTTCTGCACATGTACCCCCAGAACTTAAAGTATAATAATTTAAAAAAAAGAGCTTGGCCAGGTGCGATGGCTCATGCCTGTAATCCCAACACTTTGGGAGGCCGAGGTGGGTGGACCATGAGGTCAGGAAATCGAGACCATCCTGGCTAACACGGTGAAACACCATCTCTACTGAAAATACAAAAAATTAGCCGGGCATGGTGGCGGGTGCCTGTAGTCCCAGCTACTCGGGAGCCTGAGGCAGGAGAATGGCGCAAACCCAGGAGGCGGAGCTTGCAGTGAGCCGAGATGGCACCACTGTACTCCAGCCTGGGCGACAGAGCATGACTCTGTCTAAGAAAAAAAAAAAAAAAAAGCTTGATATGTTTCTGGAACTGAAAAAGGCTTGTGTCACTGGAGTGTTTATACAGGAGGTAGGTGACATTATATTAAGTTGAGGTAGGCAGGGGACAGGATCATACAAGAC
Source organism: Papio anubis (assembly GCF_008728515.1). Lineage (NCBI taxonomy): Eukaryota > Metazoa > Chordata > Mammalia > Primates > Cercopithecidae > Papio > Papio anubis. The sequence continues at coordinate 235,127 of NW_022161247.1, read as the reverse complement.
CTTGAAACCACTGTAAGGGGTCTGCTAGCTGTACAAACTTGGGCAACTTTCTTAAACTCTTTGTGTCTTGTGTCTTTATTTTCAAAGACATATAATAACACTACCAAACAACTTGGCTGAATTGGCAGTTACAGAACACTCCATCTAACAGCCGAAAACATAAAATGAGAATGTAGAAATAGAATATGATTTACTTCATAAGGTAGCTGCGAGGAATAAATAAGTTAGGAAATGTAAAGTGTTTACGGCAGTCCCTGGCACATATTAAAGGATTTCCTCTATTACTCCCACTGCAATATATAATACCCTATATCACCTATGATATAATGGGCTGAAGGTTAGATACCTAAGCATTGTTACAAATTAAATTCTCTTTTTCTATTATTAATGAGACTAAACTCTTAGCTATCTCTGTAAAGTGCTAACAGCAGCAACCAAATTATCCAATGAAGCAGACAGAAAAATAACAGTCATGGCATTGTTTTTCCTTCCCCATAAGACATGAAGAGTCCTGTCTGTGCTTTGGGGCATTTCCAGTTGTCATATAGATTATTGTTGTCATTCCAAAAAAATTATATACATACAGATTATTGTCATTATAAAAAAATTTTATACATATATCTTGGACATCTACTTTTCCATTACGAGATTCCCGAACCATTTTTGTAGCCCATTACATTGCTTTTTTAAAAAATTATTTAATTATTAAAATTATTTATTTAATTATAAAATGTGTTATAAAATTACTATTAGGATATATTAGGAAAATAAAAATTACTTTAATGTAGTAATATCAGCATAATCACAATTATGCTGATTATGATTTAAAAATCTAGATTTTTGAAAATAGAAATTTATAAAATAAAGCTCCTGTGCACCCTTGCCTGGTTTCATTCTTCTCTTCCCCAGGTCTCATTGTCAACCATTATTGTGAATTTCGCCTTTATTCCAAGTAATGTTCTGTTGTTTCTCCTGTGTAGGTATGCATCCACAAACAATACTTAGAACTATATTGTGGGTTTTAACTTTGTATAATCATCGTTGTTCCATAGGTCTTTGTGGTGGCCATGGGATCACTGGCTCTAGTGAGCATAATTGTCTGTCTGCCATAGTTGCTATTCTCTGGCTTCACCCCTGCCTTGTGCTATGCTTCCCACAGGCTGCTCCTGGTTGACAACTAAGGACAAAAGGTTACTAAGGAAGGCCCATCCTACAACATACAGGATTCCTTTCATGAATAAATTTGGTTCCAGAACTATCAGTCTGGCTTCCCCACAGAGGTTAGCCCTGCATCATATTCTGCGAGATCTCCTCGCCTTCTCTTCTCTTCCCCTCACAGGCATTTCTTTGCCCCTGCCCCCCAATAAATCTCTTGCACATCTACTCTTGTCTTGGTGCCCGCATTATAGAGGACCAGAACTAACACAGTATTTCTTTTTTCTTTTTGCAATTTGCTTTTTTCACTTAGCTTTATGTTTTTGTGATTTGTTTATACAGATACATTTATCTCTAGTTCATTAATTTTAGCTACTCTAAAGGATTCTGTTGTATGAATATACTGGAATTGATTTATCCTTTCTCTTTTTAATGGACATTTATGTTGTCTCCAATGTTTGCACCATTACAAGCCATGCTTCAATGAACACTTTAATACACAGGTCACAGGGTAGGCATGCCTTTTCCAGCTATTGTCAATTGCTCTCCCAAGTCATTGTATCAAATCACACTTCTCCCAGCCCTGTATGAGAATGCCCATGGTTCCACTTCCTTGCAACACTTGAAACTATTAAATTTCCTTTTGTCTGTCTCACTGGTACTAAATGATACCTCATTGTAGTTATAATTTGCACTTTCCTGATTATTATTGATATTAAGCATTTTTCATTCTGGCTGGTCTCTTAAGTGTTCTCTTCGGTGATTTGCCTGATCATATTCTTTGCTGTAAACTGTATTGTTTGTATTTATCCTCTTGTTTTAAGGAGTTCTCTGGGTATGCTGCACCATAACCTAATATCTTCATTTGTTTCAAAAATCTTCTCTCATTCTATGACACATACTTTCTAACTCTCTTAGTGGTAACTTTTGATGCAAAGAGATTTAAACATTTACTGTAGTTTATTAATATTTTCATTTACAGCATGGGTTTTCATTTTCTAAAGAAATACTTCTGTATACCAAAGTCATGCTGATATTATGCAATATTGTCTTTTAAAAACAGTTTTGTTTTTTTATGTAGTTTTTTTTAAATTTTAAGTTCTGGGGTACATGTGCAGGATGTGCAGGTTTTTATAGAGGTAAACGTGTGCCATGGTGGTTTGCTGCACCTGTGAACCCATGACTTAGATCTTAAGCCCGGCATGCATTCATTATTTTAATCCAAATAGAATTGATCATAGAACACATCATAGGAAATGGTTCCAGTTTCACTTTTTTTCATCAGGGTGACTAATTGTTCCCAAACCATTTCTTCAGTAATCCCTCCTTTCGCCTTTGATCTGCACCATTACGTCTTTAATATGTCCAGTTTCCATATGTATGTGTCTTTGTACAAGCTTCTTACTGTACAGTTGTGTTCCATATTTTTATCTCTGTATTAATAACACATTCTTAAATATAAAAAACATAATGAATCTTGATATCTCATAAGTGAGGTCCCCCCTTTTGATTTTCTTTTTCGAAATTGACTTGGCCATTCTTGGTCACTTGTTCTTCCCTATAAACCTTAGAATCAGCTTGTCAAGATCCTATTGAGACCTTGAATGAAAATGATATGAATTTGTTGATTGATTTTTAGAAAATGAGGATATTTATGGTTTGAAATTTCCATTATAATCATACCTTTTTTATTACAATTAGTCTCTTCTTTTAGTTTTTAGTAAAGATTTATAATTTTCTCCATAAAATATAATACATTTTTATTTAGATGTTGTTGTAAATAACTTGTATATTATGTTTGCTGTTTGTGGCTAATATAAAAAGTATTAAAGATTTTTTCATATTCATCTTATATCCAGTCACTGTATTGAACTCTTATTAATCCTATTACCTCTTCTTCAGCTTCTCTTGCATTTTATAAGGAACAACAATAGAATCTGAAAAATCATAACAATTTTGTTTCTTTTCAACAATACTTACAGCTTTTATAGCATTTTTGTGTCTTATTATACAGATTGGAGCCTAACACACCAAAAAATAAATTTTGATAGATACAACATTGGTTTATCCCAGTCTTTAGAAGAAATACATCTAACATTTTCCCATTAAGCATCATATTTGCTCTCTGTTTCTGTTACATGTCTTCAGTTTAGGAACTTCCTGTTACTATTGCTAGTTTTCTAGGAGGTTTGGGGTCATTTTTATTGTTTGACTTGTTTGTCTACATCTAATATGTTTTGTCTCTGTTATCTATTAATGTGATAAATTGCATTAACAAATTTTCTAACATATTCTTGAAATAAACCCAAATGGTTTATACTGCATACTTTTCTTAAACATGTCTAGGTTCAGCTTGCTTTTTTAAAAAAGACTATTCAATCCTGACTTATTAGTGAGATTGATCTCGAATTTTTTTCTCCTATCTGATTTAAATACCAAGATTATACTTGATGGTTAAAATGAACTGGAAGATCTTCTTTTTTCTGTTCTCCAGAATAGTTTGCATAAAGTTGGAATTAGCTGTTTTTGAAATGTTTTATACAACTCCACCTGTAAAAAACCATCTGGGGGCCAGGCGCGGTGGCTCACGCTTGTAATCCCAGCACTTTGGGAGGCTGAGGAGGGCGGATCACAAGGTCAGAGGATCGAGACCATCCTGGCTAACATGGTGAAACCCTGTCTCTAATAGAAATGCAAAAAATTAGTCGGGCGTGGTGGGGGGCGCCTGTAGTCCCAGTTACTCGGGAGGCTGAGGCAGGAGAATGGCGTGAACCTGGGGGATGGAGCTTGCAGTGAGCCGAGATCGCGCCACTGCACTCCAGCCTGGGCCACAGGGTGACACTCCGTCTCAAAAAAAAAAAAAAAAAAGCCATCTGGGCAATATTATTTTGCCCTTTTTATTTTTTAGACAGTCTTTTAACCATTCTTTTAATTTATTATGTGTGTGTGTGTATGTGTGTGTATCTCCAAGTTTTCTATTTCTTTTTGAGTATTAGTAAGGTATAGCTTTCCAGGAAATTGTTCATTTGCTTACATTCCAATGTATTGTTATAGTTGTTTAACAGACTGTGTTATTTTTCAATCAGTGCTACACCTGTAGTATGTCCAATTTTTTGTTTCTAATATTTTTATGTGAGCTTTCTCCCTTTTGTTCTCCATAATCTTGTCTAAAATGTATCTATTTTATTATTCTTTTCAAATAACCCAATTTTGGCCTTGATTTTCTCTGTTGTGCACCGTTTCCTTGGTCACTAATATCTGCTATTGTATTCATTACTCCCTTCCACACTATTTTTCTTTTTTTCTCTCTTTTTTTTTTTTTTTTTTAAGACAGAGTCTCACTCTATCGCCCAGGCTGGAGGGCAATAGCACAATCTCGGCTCACTGCAACCTCCGCCTCCCGGATTCACACGACTCTCCTGCCCCAACCTCCCGAATAGCTGGGTTTACAGGCACCCACCACCATGCCCACTCCCAGATGGCTAATTTTTTGTATTTTTAGTAGAGATCGGTTTTCACTATGTTGGCCGGGCTGGTCTCAAACTCCTGACTTCATGATCCGCCCACCTTGGCCTCCCAAAGTGTTGGGATTACAGGCGTGAGCCACCGCACCTGGCCTATTTTTCTTTTTTTTTTTTTTTTTTTGAGACGGAGTCTCACTCTGTCGCCCAAGCTGGATTTTTCTTTTTCTAACTTTGAGTTGCAAACTTAGCTTTGTAATTTCTGGTCTTTGTTGTTTTCCAATATAATCAATCACTGAAGACTTACTGTATTGATATAGCTGTTTGATTTGTGTTATTTTCATTTATAGTCAAATTTTATGTATTTTCGGATGTCCATATGCTGTATTCCCTGATCCATGAATTGTTTATAGTAATTAAGTTTTTAAACCTATATTTAGAATATGCATATGTAATATAACATATATGTATATACATATTGTTAAGAACATATACATTCTTTTGGTTAATATTTGGTGTGTCTTTTTTCCATTCTTTCATTTCCAAATTTTTCCCATTTTAATACTAATATTTGGGGTCTGTCTCTTATAAGCCACCAATTGTTCCAGTTTTTGTTTTAATTCAACACAGCAAACTCTGCATTAACTGGAAACTTTGGACCATTTACAATTATTTTCTCTATATTTTGATTTATTTCTATCGTTGGATTTTGTATTTCCTATTTATCTTTTGTTTTCTATGATTAGTTTTACCTTCTTTCCCATTTTTTCATTTTTATTTATCATCTGGTTATACTCCAATAGTTAAAATGATGCTGTGGCTTGGGAAAGAGTGAAATAGGAAGTTAATGTTCAATGGGCATAAAGCTTCAGATATGCCAGAAGAACAAGTGCCACAGATCTGTTATACAATGTAGTGCCCATAGTTAACTATACTGTATTATACAACGAAAATGTTTGCTGCAAGGACAGATCTCACATTACATGTTCTTACCACAAAAGAGGGGAGGGCACAAGCAAACTTTTGAAGGTGATGGATATGTTTATTAATTGTTGTAATGTTTCATAGATACATATACATATATGTCCAAACTCATCAAATTGTATACAGTATGTGAAGTTTTATATATCAATTACACCTCAATAAAGCTTTTTTTCCTCAAAAAAAATAAAATAAAAATAAGATGCTGTAGAAATTTTCTCCTAGCATTTCACATTTTTTAAACAGGAATTTTTTAAACGTTTAAAGAACTACACATACCCCTTTCCCTTATATTCCGATATATTCCCAGGAAGCATTTTCACTCTGGGGGATCATTGTTTTAAAACATACAAAGTTCAACCCATCTCAATTTTTTTTTTTACTTTTATCCTACACCTTCTTTTCCAGAATCCAATGCACCTAACAATTGTGCAGTGACTCCGAAGGACCAGGACATAATGCATTACCTCCATTAACCATGTATCACTTGTGAGAAACCGGCACAGGCAGCTTCAGTAGCTTGCCCAAGTTCAAGCAGATATTAAGGGTTGTAACTAGGATTTGAAGCCACATCTGTCTAAGCTAATCCTAGTTGATGCCCTGTATTTCTGCTTTCTCTATAATTCTCAAAAATAAATATGGGTAGAGCAAGTCCTGTTATGAATTTACCTCAATGTTTGCAATATCATTGAGAGAGCTGCATAGGCAGAAAGGAGAAGAAAAATCAGCACAATCAGAAAATTGATGAGATGCTGCATAAGCCCTTCAAAACAAAAAACAACTCAAATCTGAGCTGATCATTGGAGAATGTATAGATATTAGATTTGCCCTTTTGCTACTTTTAAACGAGACTGAGGAACTGCATGATGAGACACACCCAGACTTTAAGGAAGGCAACAATAAGTTTGAAATGGAGACTGACGCAGACTATTCTAGATGCTGAGCAGCTGTGCTCACTAATCAGGGTATTATTGTGCCCAGATTTCACCAGTGCCATCTCATTGCAAATTCTCCATATGGGTTTGGTCCCCTATTAGCCCCATTGTCCTGAATGCAATGTGTTGACCTGCATGTGTTCTATTATGTTTGATTTCATTTTTTCCTTGGTTATGTGAAATCCAATTAGAGCTACATTTCACGGCATGGACAAAATGCCAGAGACTAGAAGTATAAAACATTTTCAAAGCCCCTAGTTTACTATTTCCTCTATGTCAGTCAGAGCAACCACTGCCAACAACCATTTTACTCCACTTCATCATACCTACTGCATCATCCTATGGGGGACTCACTTCCATAATTCAGGTTATGCAAGTCCTATATTCTCAATACCAGGGCTTGGGGACATTAGCCCTGACTCTCAGGTCTGGATGTGGTTGTAGATTTTCCCTTGATATACTCTTCTAGTGTCTACTAGATAATTAGTCAGCAATTCAAAAAGGTGCACAGTTGGCCAGACACGGTGGCTCATGCCTGTAATCCCAGCACTTTGGGAGGCCAAGGCGGGCAGATCATAAGGTCAGGAGATCGAGACCAGCCTGGCCAGCATGGTGAAAACCCCGTCTCTACTAAAAATACAAAAATTAGCTGGGTGTGGTGGCACATGCCTATAATCCCAGCTACTGGGGAGGCTGAGGCATGAGAATCACTTGAACCCAGGGGGCAGAGGTTGCAGTGAGCTGAGATCATGCCACAGCACTCCAGTCTGGCTACAGAGTGAGACTCCATCTCCAAAAAAAAGTGCGCAGTCTCAGCTTTCCCTGCTACCCCTTTTAGCATTAAGTGATGGAAGATGGGTCAATGGGTCTACTAAGGGGCAAGACCAGAGGTACCTCTCTGCTCAGAAAAATATCCACAGAAGAAGAAATGATGTTAATGCATGGGAAAAGATAAAATGGCAATATTGGGAAAAAGAAAACTAAAGTTCGTTGGTTGGTTTTCCCTCCTTCCTTAGAGAAATCATTGTACGACTACATTATTGAACCCAGATGAGTCTTCAAATTTTGTATCAAGACAGATTGAAGTGGTGAGGTCTGAACATAATGCTGCAATTTTCCAGGCTTCATAAGCATGAGGAAGAGGACATAAAGTCTGGTAAATTCCCAATATCCACTTTCAATGACAGCAACTTGCTCAATGCTCTACGTTCTGCTATTAATCAAAATCTGTACAGCAAAATTTCATGCTGTAAGACTTGTAGCAACTTGACCATAGTAGATGAAACAATTTAAATATTTATCTAGGGCTTTGTGGTGGTCACACACACAAATTTAACCAAGGGTTCCATATCATAATATTTTCAGTGCTTTTTGGCATACAGAAACATGGACAGAAGACATAGAAACAACCCTTAAGGAACTAATACTTAGCTGTAGCCATGCAACACAAAATTATACTCTCTGTCATCAACATACAAGTGATCTCTTTACAAATTTTTTCTCATTCAAGTTGTACACATTGTTGGGAAATGTAATTAAAAGTGAAATTTTCTCCAACCCAGTAAAACTCTATACCAAGTAGGGAAAGGAAAACAAATTCTTTCTGAATAAGCTTAAACTAGAATGTGATACAAATCACAGGGAATTGGCTGAAAGATTGCAAAAACAGGAAAACTCACCCCTTTATATAGCCAAGTAGGTATAACCCATTAAATACCTGTTCTTGAGATAAGTAATCACTAGTCCTCAGGTAAGACTTGACAATACCACCTGTCACACACAGTTATCTTACATTCACTTGGTGGTTAGAGTGACCATCTGCATTAGCTAATTGGCTTTGTCAAAAGCAAATATAAACGTCTCATAGGTTTGTAACAAGAGGTAGTTTTGAAACTTGAAGTGAGGCATCAGCTAAAGTTAGGCTCCTACCTTTCCACAGAAACTCGGAGATAGGGGTACTATCTTCCTTGATGATTACATTTTGAAGAGATGGATCCTGGGGCCTTGAGAAAGACATTCCTGGTTTGTAAGCTTGGAGGAGAGGCTTATTTAACTTTTTTAAAGATTTCCATACGTTTCAAAAAGAAGGAAAAAGAATTTAAGATTACCAATTTTCTAAAGTAATTCTAAAAGGCCAGTAAGTGAGTCTCTTCCCCTTTTTTCAACAGGGGAAATTCTTAATTTGCATTTGCCCACAGGTATACATCCAGTACTGCTGTTGTGACAGCCTCAGGGAGAGCCCGCATGAGCTCTCACAAAGGAAGGCAATGTCAAGGTTTCCATCAGGCTAGTGTTCTTGGTGTCTGTCTGTGGTCCGGGTACTCTGAATTCTTCAGGCTCTCAAAATACTGTGTCTCAGCAAAGAATTCAGTGTTTTATTTCAGTTTATTCTGTTTTTAAAAAATTCTGCAGATGCAGCTCCTATACTCTAAGAATGCTCTGGCCAGTTTGTTCTAATTTGCAGTTTCTAATCAACTAGCAAGATAACAAGAACTGCTATTACAGCTCTGAAAAGCTTCCTCTACTTCAGAGAAGTTTATATTTCATGAGCATAATGACAAATCTAACATTTACCTACCATATATAATTAAGCATGCATGCATATTATGGATAATGCCAGTTTAATATTGAACGTACTTTTCATTAATAGAACACAACAGTACTTACATTAATTATAATGGTAATCTAAAGATCACTAATAAGAACTTTCCACCTGTAAGTGTGTGTACATGTGAAGAGGGGGTATTTGAAACTGATTATATTCATAGATTACAATAGAAAGAACACAATAGGGTATGAAAAGGTAAGATGATCTTGCTAACAAAGTGCAGATTTGAGGGGGTACATCTTTACATTTTAGTCCCAGCTTGACCACAGATCAGCTATGGTATCTTACCTAGGTCATTTACATACCCACACCCCAAATGCATACACACACGTGTTCCATGAGGCTTGGTTTCTTTTTTGTCAAAGGCAAAAAAAAACAAACAAACAAACAAAAAAAAAAAACACTCTACCTGTTTGATAAGTTACTAAAAGATAAAATAAACTCAAAATTACAACATTGTTTAGGAAAAAAATAAAAGTACTACACAGTGTAATTATTTGCTATCATTATGTAACAAATTATTATGAACAAGTGCTCAATTTTATAGGATTTCAGAGCCAGTATTTAGCTGGGATTTGGTAAAAGGGGTGATCAGGGCAGGCACCAAGATGGGTACCAAGTACCACATGTATTGATAAGACTAAAGTATTGAGGGATAGCATTATGTGACCCTAGTTGAACATTGCAAGATACTTTGCCTCCAGGTAGATAGAGAATAGAAAGAAAAAGAAGTTCCCCAGTGGCAAGACAGCAAGTACTAAAGAGAGCATCATTTGTGTGGTTTCTAGAGAAAGGAACTTAAGGACCAGCCATCGTTGAGTATCACCCAAGTCTCAAAAATGCATATGATCTTCTGGGCACAAGTAGCCCTTGACAGGACTTGGCTACTTGTGATCACCAATGATCTGGGTGACTGAGTATCCAGAGGCCTAGTTGTCTAAATTCCAGTAGCAGAAATAAAACTAAAGAGCAGAAGGCCAACATGGGCCTTCAAGTAATAAAACAAGGAATTCGAAATTACTGACCAGAAGTCAGGACTCTGTGTATCATGTCATATTCCTAAATCCATGTGACTTTACCACATGTGTTTTTCTTGCCTCCTTCCAAGGATCATTAGTAAATCATTTAAAAGAAAATAGTATCTTTGGAGAAGCAAGAAAGAGGCTCTATGATGACTAAGTCTGTCTGCAGTCAGGCTTGCAGAAGAGAAGCCCAAGGAAGACAGGAGGGGAGGGGAGCAAAGATGATTGTTGAGGGTTTGTGACAAAGATTTAAAAAGGAAAAGCATAGAAGCCATCCCAGAACTGAGAAATGGCCAAGGAAGCTTAATAGTGGAGGGCCTTGGTGATATCTGTGCTAGTAGAGGGGGCAGAGTGTCAATGAATCAAGTATGGGAGCTATGTGTAAACATCACCCTCCTTTAATGATTCCTAGACCCACATTCTATCTGGAGAGAAGTTAATACATACACTTACTAAACTCATTGTGAGCCAGTACCTGTTCTTCTATATTCATTACCACTCTTCTTTACAACAACCCTAAAGAGGAGTTATTATCCCTAATTTACAGATGAGGGCAATTGGAAGACCAAAGATTCAAAGCAACTAATGCAGTATAAATGTATATCCTATGCCTGGTACTTTTTCAAATGCTTTACTTTCACAACTCACTTCTTGCTCACAATGAGCCTGTGAAAGAGGTTTTATTATTCTTATTGTTTATATAAGGAAACTGAGTTTCCTCAGTTTCCTTAAATACAAAGTTCTTAAGTCAAAGCTGGTATTCCAAACAAGATATGCCTGCATCCCTTTTCCCATATGATACTACCACTAAAAGAAAACAAATTAATGCTAATCGTCATGAATAAAAGTTTCTAATTCTAAAAACTAGGCTATAATTGATAAGCTCTACCTATAAGAAAACTTGCAAATTCCCTCTGCACTCTATGTGTCTACCCTTCTCTCCCATGATGCTGCCCCTACCCCCTGCCACACACCCACCCACATGCCCATCCACATAAACCCGGTACACCAGGGCTGAGATTTGGTCCCCTCTCACAATGTGTCATTGTCATGGTTGTCATGAAAGTTGATAATTTTTCACTGAATCCTGATGAAAGTTCCACTCTTATCCTAATTGTGCAATCTTCAGTTTTGACAGGAACCGAAAATGGTCCATAATGAATCTGTTCAAATGACAAAGATTATAATGGAAATAGACAGTGGCACAAAATTAATTTGTTCTTGTAACAGAGACAATGACAGCAACAAAGCTGGATGCAGAGTTATTTGGCTCTCACTGAAGAAACTACAGTCATCCCCCTATTCATGGGGCATATGTTCCAAAACCCCCAGTGGTTGCCTGAAACTGCCAATAGTACTAAACTGTATGAATGCTATGTATTTTTCAATAAGTCAGACCTTGTTTTACTGTTCTTTATGCTATTGCACTTCAGAGATAATACTTTTTTTTACAAATTGAAGTTTTGTGGTAACCCTGCATCCAGCAAGTCTATTGGCACCATTTTTCCAACAGCATGTATTCACTTCAAATCTCTGTCTCACATTTTGGAAATACTTGTAATATTTCTAATTTTTTCATCATTATTGTATCTGTCATGGTACTCTGTGATCAGTGATCTTTGATGTTGCAATATAGGGGGGCACCATAAACTACTCACATATAAGATTATGAAATTAATTGATAAACACTGTGTATGTTCTGACTGTTCCACCAATAAGCTCTTTCCCAGTCTCTCTCCCTCTCTTCAGGCCTTCCTTAATTCCTGAAACACAAAATATTGAAATTAGGCCAAATAATAGTCCACAATGGCCTCTAAGTGTCCAAGTAAAAGGAAAAGTTACACGTCTCTCACATTAAATCCAAAGCTAAAAATAATGAAGCTTAGTGAGGAAGGCATGTTGAAAGCTGAGACAGGCTGAAGGCTAGGCCTCTTGTGCCAAATGGTAACCAAGTTGTGAATGCAAAGAAAAGGTTCTTGAAAGAAATTAAAAGTGCTACTCCAGTGAATACACGAATGATAAGAAAGTGAAACAGTCTTATTGCTGAGATGGAGAAAGTTCTAGTAATCTGGATAGAAGATCAAAAAAGCCACAACATTCCCTTCAGCAAAATCCTAATCCAGAGCAAGACCCTAACTCTCTTCAGTTCTATGAGGGCTGAGAGGTGAGGAAGCTGCAGAAGAAAAGTGTGATGCTAGCAGAAATTGTTTCATGAAGTCAAAGGAAAGAAGTTGTCTGTGTAACATAAAAGTGTCAGGTGAAACAGCAAGTGTTGATGCAGAACCTGCAGCAAATTGTCCAGAAGATCTAGCTAAGATTATTAATGAAGGTGGCTATACTAAACAACAGATTTTGTTTGTTTTCTTAAGTTCCAGAGTACATGTGCAGAAAGTGCGGGTTTGTTACATAAGTAAACGTGCACCATGGTGGTTTGCTGCACCTATCAACTCATCCACCTAAGTGTTAAGCCCTGCATGCATTAGCTACTTTTTCTGATGCTCTTCCTCCCCCTACTCCCCGACAGGTGTGTGTTGTTCCCCTCCCTGTGTCCATGTGTTCTCACTGTTCAGCTCCCACTTATGAGTGAGAACATGTGGTGTTTGGTTTTCAGTTCCTGTGTTAGTTTGCTGAGGATGATGGTTCCCAGCTTCATCTATGTCCCTGAAAAGGACATGATCTCACTCATTTTTATGGTTGGATAGTATTCCATGGTGTATATGTACCACATTTTCTTTATCCAGTCTATCACTGATGGACACTTGAGTTGATTCCATGTCTTTGCTATTGTGAATAGTGTTGCAGTAAACACATGTGTGCGTGTATCTTCAAAACAGAATGATTTATATTCCCTTGGATATATACCCGGTAATGGGGTTGCTGGGTCAAATGGTATTTCTGATTCTAGACCCTTGAGGAATCACCACACTGCCTTCCACAATGGTTGAACTAATTTACATTCCCACCAACAATGTAAAAGTGTTTCTATTTCTCCACAGCATTGCCACCATCTGTTGTTTCTTGACTTTTTAATAATCACCATTCTGACTGGCATGAGATGGTATCTCATTGTGGTTCTGATTTGCATTTCTCTAATGATCAGTGATGTCAAGCTTTTTATCATGTTTGTTGTCTGCATAAACATCTTCTTTTAAGAAGTATCTGTTCATGTCCTTTGCCCAGTTTTTGATGGGGTTGTTTTTATCTTGTAAATTTGGTTAAGTTTCTTGTAAATTCTGGATAGTAGACCTTTCTCAGATGGGCAAGCTGTAAAATTTTTCTCCCATTCTGTAGGTTTCTTGTTCACTCTAATGACAGTTTCTTTTGCTGTGCAGAAACTCTTTCATTTAATTAGATACCATTTGTCAATTTTTGCTTTTGTTGCAGGTGCTTTTGTCAATTTCATCATAAAATCTTTGCCCATGCCTATGTCCTGAATGGTATTGCCTAGAGTTTCTTCTAGGGTTTTTATGGTTTTGGGTTTTACATTTAAGTTTTTAATCTAGCTTGAGTTAATTTTTGTATAAGGTGTGAGGAAGGGGTCCAGTTTCTGTTTTCTGCATATGGCTAACCAGTTTTCCCAGCACTATTTATTAAATAGGAAATCCTTTCCCCTTCCTTGTTTTTGTCAGGTTTGTCAAAGATCAGATGGTTGTAGATGTGTGGCCTTATTTCTGAGATCTCTATTCTGTTCCATTGGTCTACTTGTCTGTTCTGATACCGGTACCATGATGTTTTGGTTACTGTAGCTTTGTAGTATAGTTTGAAGATAGGTAGTGTGATGCCTCCAGCTTTGTTCTTTTTGGTTAGGATTTTCTTGGCTATATGGGCTCTTTTTTGGTTCTATATGAATTTTAAAGTGTTTTTTCTAATTTTGTGAAGAATGCCAATGGTAGTTTAATGAGAATAGTATTGAACCTACAAATTACTTTTAGCAGTATGGCCATTTTCACAATATTAATTCTTCCTATCCATGAGGATGAAATGTTTTGCCATTTGTTTGTGTCCTCTCTGATTTTCTTGAGCAGTGGTTTGTAGTTCTCCTTGAAGAAGTCCCTCACATCCCTTCTTAGTTGTATGCCTAGGCATTTTATTCTCTTTGTAGCAATTGTGAATGGAAGTTCATTCATAATTTGGCTCTCTCCTTGTCTATTATTGGTGTATAGGAATGCTTGTGATTTTTGCACATCGATTTTGTATCTTAGGGAGGTTTCAGGCTGAGATGATGGGGTTTTCTAGATATAGGATTATGTTGTCTGCAAACAGAGACAGTGTGACTTCCTCTCTTCCTATTTGAGTACCCTTTATTTCTTTCTCTTACCTGATTGCTCTGGCCAGAACTTCCAATACTATGTTGAACAGGAGTGGTGAGAGAGGGCATCCTTGTCTTGTGCTGGTTTTTCAAAGGAAATACTTCCAATTTCTGCCCAGTCAGTATGATATTGTTTGTCTATTTGTCATAAATGACTCTTATTATTTTGAGTTATGTTCTATCAATACCTAGTTTATTGAGAGCTTTTAACATGAAGGATGTTAAATTTTATCAAATGACTTTTCTGCATCTATTGAGATCATTATGTGGCTTTTGTCATTAGTTCTGTTTATGTGATGGATTATGTTTATTGATTTGTGTATGCTGAACCAGCCTTGCATCCCAGGGATGAAGCTGATGTGACTGTGGTGGATAAGCTTTTTGATGTGCTGCTGGATTCGGTTTGCCAGTATTTTATTGAGTTTAACATCAATGTTAATCAGGGATATTGGCCTGAAGTTTTCTTTTTTGCTTAAACAATAGATTTTTAATGGAAAGGAAGCACTCTATTGGAAGAAGATGCCATCTAGGACTTTCATAGCCAGAGAGGAGAAGTCAATCCCTGTCTTCAAAGATTCAGAGGATAGGCTAACTCTCTCATCAGATATCAGTGCCGTATGTGACTCTAAGTTGAAGCCGGTGCTCATTTACCATTCTGAAAATCCTAAGACCCTTAAGAATTATGCTAAATCCACTCTGTGATCTATAAATAGGGCAACAAAGCCTGAATGACAGCACATTGCTTACAGCACAGTTTATTGAATATTTTAAGCCCAATATTGAATCATTACTGCTCATTGGCAATGCACCTAGTCACCTAAGAGCTCTGATGAAGATGTACAAGGAGATTAATGTTGTTCTCATGCTTGTTAACATGGCATCTATTCTGCAAACCATGGATCAAAGAGTATTTCAACTTTTATGTCTTATTATTTAATAAACACATTTCCTAAGGCTATACCTGCCATAAGTAGTGATTCCTCTGATAAATCTGAGCAAAGTAAATTGGAAGCCTTCTGAAAAAGATTAACCATTTTAGATGCCATTAAGAACATTTGTGATTCATGGGAAAAGGTCAAAATATTAATATTAACAGTAGCTTGGAAGATGTTAATTCCAACCCTCATGGGTTATTTTGAGGGGATCAAGACTACAGTGGAGGAAGTCACTGCAGATGTGGTAGAAATGGCAAGATAACTAGAATTAGAAGTGGACCCTGAAGATATGACTGAATTGCTGCAATCTCATGATAAAATTTGAATGAATGAGGACTTGTTTCTTTTGGGTGAGCAAAGAAAGTGCTTTCTTGAGAGGGAATTTACTCCTGGTGACGATGCCGTGAACAGTGTTGGAATGACAACAAAATATTTAAAACTTTACATAACTTAGTTGCTAAAGCAGTGGCAGAGTTTGAAAGGATTGACTCTAATTTTGAAACAAGTTCTTCTGTGGATAAAATGCTATCAAACAGCACTACATGCTACAGAGAAATCTTGTGTTGAAAGGAAGTTTTCTGTGGCAAAATTCACTGTTGTCTTATTTTAAGAAATTGCCACAGCCATATCATTCTTCAGTAAACAGCACCCCGGTCAGGCAGCAGTCATCAAGATGGAGGAAAGCCCCTCCAGCAGCCAAAAGATAGGACTTGCTGAAGGCTCAGATGATGGTTAGCATTTTTAGCAAAAAAGTCTTTTATTAAAGTATCCCCTTTTAAAATGTAATGCTACTGCACACTTAATAAAGTATGTGTGCTTTAAACATACTTTATTAAGTATGTTTAACTTTAACTTTTACATGCATTGGGAAACCAAAGAAAAAAATCTGCGAGTGGTTTTATTGGAATATTCACTGTATTGCAGTGATTAGGAACAGAACTGGCAATATCTGCAATGCTTGCACATACATACCTATGATATAGTTTGATTTATAAATTAGGTATAGGAAGAGATTAACAACAACAATAAAATAGAACAGTTATAATAATATACTGTAATAAAAGTTATGTGAATATGGTCTTTCTCTCTCAAAATATCTTATTGTACTGCACAGTACCCATGCTTCTTCTTGAGATAATATGAGATGATAAAATGCCTACGTGATGAGATGAAATGATGTGAATGATGCAAGCATCATGACATAGCATTGGGCTACTGCTGACCTTCTGATGGCACATCAGGAGAAGGAGCATCTCCTTCAGGTGATCCTGGATCCTGGAGTCATAACAATGTCAATGATTGGATGTCACGAGCAGTGACAATGACTAATGAATGGATAGCATCTACAGCATGGAGATGCTAGACAAGGGGATGATTCAGGTCCTCTGTGGGACAGAGCAGGATGGGGAGAGATTTCATCTCACTACTCAAAATGGGATATGCAATTTAAAACTCATGAATTGTTTATTTTTGGAATTTTCTATTTAATATTTTCTGACTGCAATTGATGGCAGGTAACTGAAATCTCAGAAAGGGAAACCACAGATAAGAGGGAGACTACAGCAAACACAGGTGTTTTGGAGAAGAGAGGTCTACTCTTACAGTGACACAATCCCCTTCCTTTATCCAACAAATCCTGGGGATATAGGTGGAACCATCAACAAAGTCCAATGTGAAAGATGACAAATATACAAGCCAAGTTTGGATATATTTACACAGTGAAGGAAAGAAGTTGGACTCTTATTTGACCTGCCTCTTAAGAGAGTTATTCTGAATGTTCATTTGCTGTCACAGGGTCACAGAAACCACGTCTTATCTTCTCAGAATAAGAGCACATCGGCTGGGAGCGGTGGCTCACTCCTGTAAGCCCAACACTTTGGGAGGCTGAGGCGGGTGGATCACAAGGTCAGAAGTTCAAGACCAGCCTGGCCAAGATGGTGAAATGCCATCTCTACTAAAAATACAAAAAAAATTAGCTGGGCATGGTGGTGGGCCCCTGTAATCCCAGCTACTTGGGAGGCTGAGGCAGAGAATGACTTGAACCCAGGAGGCAGAGGTTGCAGTGAGCAGAGATCATGCCACTGCACTTCAGCTGGGACACAGAGCAAGACTCTGTCTCAAAAAAAAAAAAAAAGAACACATCACTCTTTCAAATAAAGACCATATTCCTGGTAACTTTCTCATCCTAGGCTTATTAGAGCAATTGCTTTATCCTAGATGAGACAGCATTTTAATAATGATTGAATTAATTTTATATAGAATGGGCAGGTATTGTTCCAAAAGGAAAGGAGAAAGCAAATTTCAGTTTTCCAATGTTGACACAAAGGACAGTCTTGTCTCCCATTTAATTAAACTTTTAAACAGATATTTAAAATATTCTGACCAGCAACTCCAGCATCTTTGCATTCTGCTATCAGCTGGTATATTTTCACAGTTGCCCTGCCTAAGCTTTGATTCAGGCTGAAGATTTCTAGTGTTCTGTTTTCTTGTCATTTAATGTTTGCTTTTCTAACTACATTGTCTTCTTCAGCATCCTGTTATTTGCTGAGCTCTTAAACCTACTTTGTCTTAAATTAACCTCCAACCATCTGAGAAAATACAGCATGTCCTTAAAATGCAAAGCCACGGCCAAGGCAGGCGGATCACGAGGTCAGGAGATTGAGACCATCCTGGCTTACACGTTGAAACCCCGTCTCTGCTACAAATACAAAAAATCAGCCAGGCATGGTGGCAGGCGCCTGTAGTCCCAGCTACTTGGGAGGCTGAGGCAGGAGAATGGCGTGAACCCGGAAGGCAGAGCTTGCAGTGAGCTGAGATCGCACCACTGCACTCCAGTCTGGGCGACAGAGCAAGACTCAGTCTCAAAAAAAAAAAAAAAAAAAAAAAAAAAAAATTGCTAAGCCACAGTAAAGAGTGCAGCAGTTCTGATGGTAGGCAGGTGGCTGGGAAAGCCAGCAATGACAAAGAATAGGAAAACCAATTTGGTTAAAAATAAGAGAAAGTAACACCTAAGCCCTTTACCTAATCATCAGACTCACTGCAACATCTCCTAGGGGCTGTTTACTCTGTTCTGTCAGTTCCCTTGTTCTTTTCTGAAACGTCCTGACTTTCTTCCGAAGTTTACAACCAGCTTACAACGTCAGTACTGTCCCCATCTTACACGGGAGAAACCAGGCTCAGGAAAGCAGCTTTCCCAAGGTCGTACAGTCAGTGAAGGGAATGATCTAGGGTTTCAGCCCAGGATAGATGACCCTAAAGATGCAGGTCTGTTTTACTCCACCACACCCTAAAGATGCAGGTTCGTTTTACTCTACCAAACTGTCTCCCAAATTAAAATAAAAAATCTAATATTTCTTCAAGTGATGGAAGATGTTCAACTCCATGATCAAGATGTTTTGTGGCAAAAGGTAACTTTTGGTACTAAACCAGCAAGAATGAAAGGCCCAGCTAAGTCAATCTGGATTATCTCATTCTGTCTATGCTAGTTCCTTCTCTTTGAGATAAATACAGATAAATAAATATATGGATTCAGATACAGATATGGATATACAGACAGAGCCATGCAATGTATTAGAGAATATCAAATTTCAGCTTTTTTTCCTTTTAAACTGTCTTTAGTAACTTATCTTTGATATAATGGATAAAAGCAGAAATGACATATTTGTCAGTATCTTCTAAAAGAATTATTATGGGGAAAACACACAGCTTTTGTTTACAAAGAAGTGAAGTATGAGCAGTAATCTCCTGTCCCTCTGAACCCAGGCAATTAACGTTTCATGGACTTTTACCTGACTGATTCTAAGCAAAGCAGTTCCCATAACTCTAGAATTACTTTGTAAAATTGCTCCCTGTGACCTCAGTGCTATTGTCAGTCACCCACAAATTCTGCCTCCAGTATCTCTCCTTTTGACTCTCCACATCACAAACCCTTGAAATTGTTTTAATGTTCAGCTGTCATTGTGACTTTTGAAACCAAGTTATTTCCTTTGTATAAATGAAGGTCAAATGTATCTGAAATAGACAAGACGATAATAGTGTGTAGCTTCAAACTATATGTATTGTGTGATGAGAAGTAAAGCTTTGATTTTTATCTGGGCTGTAACAGTAAGGAATGGAGAGTTTTCACACTACGAATGAAGCGACACCTATTTAGACTTCATTTCTATTAAAAAAATTAAGATATCTTCTGTAGCCCACACATTAGTGTGTAATAGTCAAACAAGTTACCAAGCTGCTGTCACAGAAATGGCATGCCAGAGTGGGCACAAGAAGTAATCATGGAGTGATGGTATGTGGTTAGTAATAAGAAGAAAAACTTTGTTAGTCCCTAGGTTTCTCTTCACTGGCCAAAAGCCAAGACAGTCTGCCATGATATAATCCTCCCCTCTTTACCTTCTTTCTACTCACCATTTGCCCTTACAGTCCCAGACCTTCCAAAGCAGCTGTAGCAAGAAGGCTCAATGAACTAGAGGAAGGTTGTACCCTTTGAGGTCCAGTATCACATAGGATGGGAAAAGAAGCAAGTAGGGCTAGTTAATAAATAATTCATACTTTTAAAATTCAAACTTTGAATAATTACACAGAGACAAAGAACCATCTGCAACCAGATTAACTACACTATTAGAAAGAAAATGATCAAGTCCAGTGAGAATTGTCACTAACCAACAGTAAGATGCAAAACAGGGACAAAGAAAAGGACTCCCAGGATCAGGCTGATAAAGGAAAAGGATTTAAATTGGAAGTAGGACAAGGAGTTTCTCCTCAGCTATAGCTGAGAGAGGACTTCATCAGAACACAGCAGTTCAATGCAAAATCATATTTGTGGTCATGGAGTAATTATACAGCTGTTTCTATTTGTTCTTAACTAACTTTAAACAGTAAATTCTATAATACAGTAATGTTAAGAATAGTTTGGGCAAGCATGAGAATCCTCCCCCGGGGTGAGGTCAACCTTAACCTTAGTATCTTCGCCACAAGGGTATAGCTACTTCTGAGTTCCACTGAGTCACATCCTCCTGCTAAATTGTAAATACAAATTCCCCACACCCACTAAAACCCTATAAAACAACTACTATCTCTACCTCTAATTGCTAATACTTTTCCTAAGAAACCAGAGAGTAAGATGCAAGTAAACAAAAACAAGGAATTCTGATTAGACCTTGATCAAATAAAACCTCAATAAATATGCTTAAGAAAAGTGACAAGAGGCAGGGTACGGTGTCTCACGCCTGTAATTTCAACACTTTGGGAGGCCACGGTGGTGGATCACCTGAGGTCAGGAGTTTGAGACCAGACTGTCCAGCATGGCAAAACCCCCCATCTCTACTAAAAAAGTACAAAACTTAGCCAGGTGTGGTGGCATGCACCTGGCTAAGTAGTACCAGCTACTCAGGAGGCTGAGGCAGGAGAATCGCTTGAACCCGGGAGGCGGAGGTTGCAGTGAGCCAAGATTGCACCACTCTACTCCAGACTAGGCGACAAGAGCAAGGACTCCTTTTCAGGAAAAAAAAAAAAAAAGAAAGAAAAGAAAAGAAAAAGAAAAAGAAAGGTGACCAAATAAACCCAATTTATATTGACAAGCAAAATCCTGCTGTCCAGAGGGGATAGACAAGGTCAGCAGTAACGCTGAAAGCCAGTGCCTTAATACAAATCTGTTCTACTTGAAGTGTATTACTCTAGAATCTACCTCAATGTCTAGAATTCAAAAGATTCTCTATTAATATTTGTTGTATAAATTAAAAATAGCTAATTTTATCTTTCTGACCTCAATTCTCTGAAAAATGTTAAGCATCTAGGGGTTATGTAACATTTTATTTAGTAATTAGCTGCATTTTTTTTAAAGCCTTTCTACTGAATCCTAATAGATTAAAAAAGTGGAGCCTGTAAGGAATAAACAGACTGAGAACCCACTCCCTAAGCCATGTCTTGCTCTTAGGGCACATCCAAAGAACACTAGGATTCCAGGGACAATGATCTTATAGGTCCCCCTTCTTAGTTCTCACATTCCATGTTTCTGTGACATCCACTACAAGACAGAATGCTAACCTGGTGCCTAGAAAAAAATCCCCTTGTCTTATGCAGGAAAAATATACTTTGAGTTGAAGCATGGGAAAAAATGGTATTCTTCAACCTGATACTCTCCTGACTCACTCCCACCTGACTTCCTTGGCCTATAAGACAAATACCTGTCCAGTATCAGTCTTATGACAAATTCGGCAAAGCCGCGGTATCATCAGTTGGATTCCTGTGGGTGTGTAATTGCTCAAAGGTGATTTGGGGTCCATGATATTGATAATGGTTGCAATCAAACTTTAATTTCAGATGAAGATTCCAACATGCAGCCAAAGCTAACCTCAAAGAATAAAATTAACTTATGAAGAAAAGGTCCACTTTGGAAGGCCGAGGCGGGCGGATCACGAGGTCAGGAGATTGAGACCATCCTAGCTAATATGGTGAAAACCCGTCTCTACTAAAACTACAAAAAAAAAAAAAAAAAAAAAAAAAAAAATTAGCCAGGCATAGTGGTAGGTGCCTGTAGTCCCAGTTACTTGGGAGTCTGAGGCAGGAGAATGACATGAACCCAGGAGGTGGAGCTTGCAGTGAGCAGAGATTGCGCCACTGCACTCCAGCCTGGGCGACAGAGCGAGACTCCCTCTCAAAAAAACAAAAAACAAAACAAACAAACAAACAAACAAGCAAAAAAACAGGAAAAAAAAGGAAGAAAAGAAAAGGTCAAAGCAGAGAACTTGGAGCTAAGATATACATGTAGTATGGCGGAGAGTAGAGGCTGCGGGGAGAGAGAAACATGAAATGTACAAGTAGAGGAAAAGAATAAGCCCTTCTTCATTTGGAGACTGGGATCTGATTTCTAGAAAAGATGTAGACGTTTGAGATCCTAAGAGTCAACAAAATCCCTATTGTTTGCATCTGAATAATATTATTAACAATAGCTAACAATTATTGACCCCTTGCTAAGTGCTAAGCACAGTCTTGAGTGCCTAATTCTATTATCACAGCAACCATATGAGCTCAGCACATTTTGTTACCTCTATTTTATGAAGAAAAAGTAAGCTCAGGCTGGTTAAGAAATAAGCTCAAGGTCATGCAGCTGATTAGTAGTAAAACCAGTATTGAAACTCAGGCCTGTCTAACGTGTGTGCTCACTCACAAAACTCCTCCACCCTGGTTCTCTCTGGAATCTAATTTGGGTAACAAAGATGACCAGCAGAATGTCAGTGTCTCTGTTCCTGACACCAAACCCCTGAAATCAGGGAACTCTGCCTCTTTCTGCCTCCAATCTTCTGTCAGAAACAGGTACAACAGCTTCTCAAAAGCCTGGAATGTCAACTCCTGTTCTATGGTCTCTCATTAATTTTCTACTCTCTTCGTTTTGTTAAGCAGAGAACCACCCAGGATTTTCTATTAATAAGGATTTAAAGTGTTGTAAATGCTATATCACTTAGATGCTCATCCAGAAAATAAAAAATATCAATGCAGCATAATCGTAGCACAGAGTAGAATAGGAAAAAATGCAACTTGGGTTGAACTCTTAGCTCTGACATGTAAGCTGGACAGCTTGGGAAAATGACCTAAATACTTTAAAACTCAGTCTTTTTATCTCAATAGAGGGACAGTATTGCTAGCCTGTGTACATTAGGAGAGTCAAATAAGATCAAGTGAGCCTGTGTGTAAGGTACAGTGAATACCAATGAATAAGAGCGTCATTGTTGAAGTTGGTAGTTCATTGACACTAGCATTCAGACCTAAAAATAGCTTTCTTCAGTTCAACACTCAGATTTGTTACTCTCTGAAAGGGAACAACTTTATTAACCTCCCCATACCTTGGCTTCTGAACTATAAAATAGGCATAATAGCAGCAATATCACATAGGGTTGTCGGGATAGTTAAATGCAGTCATATAATTACTATCACTAAATAATAATAATTATAATAATGTGTAGAGAGCATACTATGTTTAAGACATTAGGCTTACTTTTTAGGTATAATTTTTATATATATATAATATAAATATATGGTAAATACTTTTAATTATTTTTAACATTGTCATTGTTTACTCCTCTGGATTTCTGTCTTAGAAATCAATCATTTCAAAACCCAAACTTAAGAGAAATTTTCTACAGGGATACAGAGGCATCTTATAGAAGGGAAGGAAGCACATCTGAGACACACAAAAAAATCACTATCTGAAAAGCTGTCAGATACCAAAGTTTCTTTCTTTTTCTTTTCCCTCCTCCACCCCCTATAGCCTTCTGGTTTCTCCTTCTTGGTGTGTGTCTACTTCATTTATCTCTGTCTCTGCAGACTCATCATTCTTAGCTAGATCACTGGCACAGATCAACACAAAATGTTCTCTCAGTTCAAGGGTCTCTATGTGAGTACTTGTTCAACTCCCACAGCTACTTATTCAATTGCTCTGTGCCCTAATTCCATATTCAAAGAGAGGAAGATTGTCGTATTGGCTCATCTTTGAGCAAGCATGCACATCTGGTTCAATCAACTCTGACAAGAAGGATGATATCGCATGGGACCCTGGGCTACATTCCAGGGCAGCAAAAGGTCAGGGTCTCTTACCAGAGGGCAACAAGGGTGACCAGGGCTCAGACCATTAAAGACAGGTTATGGGAAGCACTTAATCCAATCTGAGGCCAGTCAGTGCTAACTTCTGTGCTCTGGATGGAGCCTCCAAGGCATGCTTTCCAAGAAACCTCCCTTAGGCAGGACTGAAACCTAAAAGGGCGTAATCCCAAAGCTTCTTGAAATGACCATGAGGATTCTAACAATAAACACAATAGAAGAAGCTGAAAATAAAATACAATCTGATGTCATCTGAGCTCTGAACCAAACCAAGACTGACAGCAGAGCTACTCTAAACTTTTCAATGTTGTGAACCAATAAATACTGAAAGTGATTTAAATTGTATATTCTCTAAACCTGGAAAGAGCCCAAATTGATAGAGCTGAATTCAGTCAGATGAACAGTGACTTTTCATTTGTGCAAAATTTATGAAAAGAAAACATGATCCAATGATGATTTTTCTTTAGCCAGTTTTGACATACAGACCCTGTCTCTGCCATTCACCCGCTGGAGGAAACTCTGGAGTAAATGCATGCGATAAATGAAGACAGATTCTATGTACGCATTTGGTCTGAGGCACACAGTAGATGTTAAAAAAATCCTAATGCTACAATATACAAAGCTGAAAAAGACAAGTCAGCAAAAGTTTATAAGGGTCTGATGTCTTAGAAGAGAATTATGCAAGTTGAGTCTACCATGAAGAGACTCATAGATTGAATCCAACAGTAAGTGAAGAATATATACTAGGTTTTCCAGGTAAAACAACCGACTGAACTCAAGCAATAATCTCTGCTCACTCCTGAAATATCATTAAAACAACAATAAAAAGATATTTAAGAGGCATAAATCTACAAGAACACATAAAATGAAAGAAGAGACAACAGCAATACAATTTCATAATGTAGAAGCTGAAAAGCCAATGGGTGATAGAAAACTGATTTTGCCCACAGTGGGGATTTAGCCTACAGCAGGAAAACAAGAAAGGTATTTTGTACCTCAGAATCCTCCACAAAGGCTCAGAAATTAGCAGCACTAGGTATCCTTGGACATGGGGATAAAAATGGAGCTAACAAAAGGAAGATTTGGTTGAAAATATGTTTAAACATCAATTATATCCCAAGATCTCCTCTCCTATCTCAACACAAAATTAAGGTTTATTCTCTGAAAATATTAAATTATGTGGTGTCTAGGCTCAGAGTCCTTAGGTGTGGTAAAGTCAGGACTACCACAGTGAAATGGGAGTATGAAAGAGTAAAAGCATTCATACTGAATTTCGTGACCCCAGCTTTTTTTCTGCATCTGCTTCTTCTATAATTCTGGAAGCCAGCCGTATCCCCACTAAACAGAAGACTAGAATATCATTTGCTGAGGAATGTGTCCAGCCCAAAAGAAAAGAACTAGAAATATGGAAATAAGAAGTTACTCCAAAAAAATACTTTAGACAAATAGCCCTATATTGAAATCCAGATTTGACAAACCTCACTTACACATATAGAGCTATCTAATTAATTTCTGAATTCTTTTTAGAGACAGGATCTCTTTTTGTTGCTCAAGTGGAAGTGCAGTAATTCCATCGTAGTTCACTATAACCTCAAACTTCTGGGCTCAAATTATCCTCCCACCTCAGCTTCCCAAAGTACTGGGACTCCACCTGTGAGCCACTGTGCCCTGCCGTGTCCTACTCTTCAATATGAGCAGACAGTGGATGATCACTGACTTAATGGAATGACCCTAAAATAACCAATCAAAACAGACAGAAGGAAAAAAAAGAACTTTAAAGAAGACTAAGTAATGAAGGAAGGGGGGACCAGACAAACTACTAAACAAAACCCTAGCATTTAACTCATGAGTCTATAAGGGCAGATATTGCGTTGATAAATCAAGAAATGGGTGATATAAAATGCAAGAACATTTAAAAATAAAGTCTTTTGAAATAAAAATAATATAGCTGAATTGTAAACAACTCAAAAGAATAATTGGAAAATAAAAAAGAAGCAAGAAGACAAGGAAATGGAAAATAGGAGAAAAAATATGTTAAAAACTAGAGAACCCATTCAATAGGTTCAATTTCAGAATAATAGATGTTCCAGAAAGAAGCAAAAAGAGAAAGAGATGGATTATTAAATAAAATTTCCCAGAACTAGGGGCACTAAGTCGACAGAGTAAATGGGCTATTATGTGACCAACATAGTAAATGAAAATATACCCATTCTAAGACATAGTATCATCAAGTTTCAGAACACTGAGAATAAAGAAGACATCCTGACATCTTCCAGAGGAGAGAGATGAAAGCTTTCCTATGAAGAGTCAATAATTAGAATAACATTGGACTTCCCAACAGAAACACTGGGAGCTAAAACAAAGAATGAAGTAATTCTTTGAACTCAAGAAAAAATAATTTCCAACTTAGAATTACATATCTATCCATATTATTAACTAAGTGTGGATATTATGAGGATATTTCTGGACATGCACATTCTCAGAAATGTGCTTTCTGTGCTGCATTCTTCAGGAAATTACTGGAGGCCACAGTTCACCAAACTGAGAAAGTAAACCAGCAAAAGGAATATGTGGAATTAACAGAAGAGGGCAGGTCCCAATGTGACAGCTGGGGAGCAGATTGGTCTGAAGTCTTATTCCAGAAATAAGACTAAAACTAATTTGAACATATTCAGAGGAGATTCTCTCCATGGGAGAAGTGTATGGGATGAGTTAACTATACAGTCACAGAAAACGACTGGATGAAACAAGGTAACCAAAAAAGACAATTACTAAGTTCAAGGGAAAAAAAAGTTAAGTAGGAAAGGAAAATAAATCATGTATATGTCTCAACTGTAAATTTAATTTACATATTCATAGCATTGTTGTATTAGTCTGTTCTCACACTGCTAATAAAGACATACCTGAGACTAGGTAATTTATTTTTTAAAAAATGGAGGTTTAATGGACTCAGAGTTCCACACGGCTGGAGAGGCCTCACAATCATGATGGAAGGTGAATAAGAAGCAAAGTCACATCTTACGTGGCAGCAGGCAAGACAGCTTGTGCAGGGAATTCCAGTTTATATAACCATCAGATCTCCTGAGACTTATTCACTACCATGAGAACAGTATGGGGGAAACTGCCCCCATGATTCAATTATCTCCACCTGGCCCCACCCTTGACACGTGGGATTATTACAACTCAAGGTGAGATTTGGGTGAGGACACAGCCAAACCATATCAGTTGTAAATACTGAATAGTGATGGTTCAGTGTAAACACTGAATATCACAATTTTGATAGTACATACTGAGGAGGATGCAGAGATAAGAGATGTGCATGTACCTGTGATGTGGCAATGGTCAAAGAGAGTTAAACCCATAGACTATACCTAAAAGTAGAATATCAAGAAATTGCAATAAAATAAGTTATTTAAAGATACGAAAGTGCTAAAAGAATCAGCTAAAACAGTTGAAATTGGTTGCCTCTGGGGAACAGGAAATCAAAGATGGGCTTAAAGGATTATTGTTTTTAATAACAAGAATAGTAAAGCTATTTGCCTCTTTAAGCCATGGGCATGTACGATTCTGACTTTTTAAAGAATGCAAACAAATATAAAAGCCAAGGGAGACAAAAGAGATCAGAGTTGAACCACGAAGGTTTGTCTTTGTATTCCTAGTTTCTTTCTCATAATGTATACTCATCCGATTTGCATTCAACAATAATTTATTGAGCATTCTTTTTTCCCTCGATGGTAGCACCAGTGTTTAAGAGCCCAGGCTCTGGAATGAGACTATCTGATTACATTTGCCTACCCATGTAACAAATCAAGAAAGCATGAGCCTAGATGCGTGTCAAGTGACAAAGTCAACACAACGTTCGGGAGGATCGCTAGTCAAGACAACACTAGTACAGATGGAGATAGTTAAGAGTTTTATTCAATAAATATTTGCTTTACTCCCAAGAAGTCTCCCCCTCTTCTTCACTCTACGTCTTCCTCCTTATCATCATCATAAATGGCCAAAAAAAGAGAAAGATTAGGCAATTACTCTATGCCAGATACTGTATCAAAAGCTTTACAGAAATAATGCCATTTAATCACACAATAACCTCATAATAAGAGCTTTATTACCTTCACGTCACAGATGAGGATACTGAGGCATAGAGAAATTAACCAGTACAATATCACACATCTAGTAGGTAACAAGCTAGCATCCATATCGAGTAATCACATAGTCTCATTCCAGAGCCTGGGCTCTTAAACACTGGCTCTACCATCGAGAGAAAAAAGAATGCTCAATAAATTACTGTTGAATGAAAATTGGATGAGTATACATTATGAGACAGACACTGGGAATACAAAGACAAAAAATAAATACAGTCTCTGAAGTCAGGAAGGCCGCAGTCTAATAGTTTAAAAGCAGAACTCTGAGGCCAAGTATGTTCAATGTGAAGTTACCTGACAGGTTTTTTTTTAAGTCGCCACCACAGATCTCACTGTTAGCCATGCCACATCTGTTTGTAGTCATTGTATTCACAATTTGTACCCTGTCAGAGAGGTCATCTATTCTTTCATTTTGCCAAGTAGGAAAACTGAGAACCACATGGATTTTGTAACTTCCTGAAGAGCAAACAAAGCCAAAACCAACATCAGAATTAAGTCCCTTGACTCCCACTATGGTGCTCATTTTTACTAAGTCACTAAACACTGAATAGTGATGGTCAGAAAACCTTAAATAATAAGCTATTACTAAGAACTAACTCATTCTTAACTAAGTCAGAGGTGCTTAAGTAACAAGTCCCAGTAATTCACATGTACCCACTACCCACAGAGCTGGTAGCATCATTATTAGCCACTAACCTTGGAGACTTACTGTAAAAGAACAGGAGAAATGGATTTGAGCAGGTGACAATCCAAGGACATTTTTATAAATGATGAAAACCTTTAAAGTAATGGAGGCCATGTTTATTCTGCTGCTCAAGTTGATTGTAGGAATCTATAAATATATATTTAATTTCACCCATCTCTACCAGGAACCATAATGCAAATTTAATCAGCATTTTCCCTAACATTTGAAAGGCAATTATAAAATCATATTAACATTCATCTTATACAACTTCTTTAAAAGGCTCGATTGTTTAGCACTGCTGTTAAATCATTAAGCAAGCACACTATGTGATATCATAAACAGAGCTGGTCTGAATTCACTATTTGCTTATCTAAAACATTTTCCCAGAGTTGGATGAAAGAAATTACCTAATTAGCATACGAGAGCTAGACACAATTCTCTGATTGATCGGTCATCTTGCAAAGAATATGATCTCACTACACAGGTCAAGTCAGTCATCAAATACCTTGAATGAAACCAAATTATCTTTATCAAATATAATTTTTATTTAAACTCTTAAGACATTTTCAGCAGTATAATAAGAGAAGTAACAACATATGTGGAAAGAGTCAAAGAAATGACCTTTCACTACAGTAACTAGTAGTTACATTATAGAACTCTATAAATAAAATGCTAGAAGACATCTTCACTGCAGACTCTGCCAAAATTTAAGAAAGGATTTCATGTTGCTTTCTCTTCGCCCATTATTATAAATGGTTTCTTTCAGGATCTCGTTGACCTTCCAAAGAGGAAGCTGTACCTAAAGACTAGATTCCTGATTCTTCCCAGGCATCCAGGTGAAAAATCACTGGAGTCATTTTTATCTTTAATCTACCCCCTCTATCCCTTTGACATTCATGATTGATTTCATCTGTCAGCTCTCTTCCTTTCTGTGCTCCACTACCATTTCCTTAGTGCAGGTCTTCATCACTCCTCATTTAGTATAACTTGATCATGTCCTAACTTGTCTTCCTCTAAGCATGTGTTACCTGAAAATTCATGTTTTATATTAAAGCCACAAGTAAGGTCCCAATGCTTCCCTGAAGTCCAAATTTTTTAGGCTTGCATTCAGTGCCATCTCTCATTTGCCCACTTCCACCAAACTTTCTTCCCATTAAATCCTCTATTGCAATGAAGGCAAATTATATGGTGAATAGTTGGTGCTGTTTATTTCCTACAAAATCTCCAATGCCTAACACAATATCTTAGTACTTAAATATTCAGTAAATATTTGTTGAATGTGGCCTCCTCTCCCCTTACATTAAAGAAGCTATTGCACAATTACACTCAGCGTTGAAAGCTCTGGACTCCAATTATGCTGATCAGTATCAGCTATACTGAGAAAAAAAAAAAAGTAGTGAATTAAGATCAACTCTGTTTATGATATCACACAGTGCATTTGCTTAATGATTTAAGAGCCATGCTAAACAATCGAGCTTTCTAAAGAACCCGTGTAAGATGAATGTTAATATAGCCTTATAATTGCCTTTCAAATGTTAGGGAAAATGCTGATTAAAGTTTGCATTATGGTTCTTGGAAGAGATGGATGGAAATTAAATATATATTCATAAATATTTTAATTTCATAAACCACATCCCAGCAATCAATTTGAGGAGCAGAATAAATATGGCCTCCATTACATTAAAGGTTTTCATCATTTATTTAAAAATGTTTTTGGAATGTCACCTGCTCAAATCCATTTCTCCTGTAATCTTTCAAAATTCTGTTCAAGCCATGCTTCCTCTGAGAAGTATTGCCGACACCCCTAGTCAATATTACTGTCTCATTTGTTTGCACATAACTTTGCTTACCTCTTTAATACTGTACTTTTTATTATGGTAAAATATATAAAACACAAAATTTATCATTTTCACCATTTAAGTGTACAGTTCAGTGGCATTAAATACATTCATATTGTACAATCATTACCACCAGCCCTTTCCAGAACTTTTTCACCATATCAAACTGAAACACTGTACCCCTTAAACAATAACTTTCCATTTGTCCCTCTCCCAGCCCTTACCGCCTACCACTCCTTCTGTCTCTATGAATTTGACCACAATAGGTACCTCATATAATTGAATCATACAATATTTGTCCTTTGTGTCTGACTTATTTCAAAAATCATACAATATTCATCTTATTTCAAAAATCACACAATACGAAATCATACAATATTCGTCCTTATTTCAATTGAATCATACAATATTCGTCTGGCTTATTTCACTCAGCATAATGTTGTTAAGGTTCATCCATGTTGTAGCAAGTTAGGTTTCATTCGTTTTGCAGCTAATACTCCATTGTATGCATACACCATATTTAATTTATGCATTCATCCCTCAGTGACGTTGGGGATGTTTCTACTTTTCAGTTATTGGAAATAATGCTGCTATGAACATGAGTATAAAAATATCTGTTTGAGTTCTTGTTTTCCATACTTTTAGGTATATATTGCTGTATAACATGGAAATTTTATGTTTAATTTTTTGAGGAACCACCATTCTGTTTTCTACAGTGACTACACCATTGCACATTTCCAACAGCAGTAAACAAGTGTTACAATTTTTCCCTATCCTCACCACCACTTTTTAATTTCTGTTTCTTGTTTGTTCCTTTTTTATACAACCATTCTAGTGGGTGTGAAGTGGATCTCATTGTGGTTTTTATTTGCATGTTCCTAAAAATTAGTGACATAGAGCATCTTTTCATATGTTTATTGTCTGTCTGTACATCTTTTTGGGAGAAATTTCTACTGAAGTCCTTTGCTCACTTTTAAACAAAGTTATTTTTCTTGTTGTTGAGTTGTAAGGTTCTTTATACAATCTGAATATTAACCCCTTATCAGATATATGATTTTCAAATATTTTCTTCCATTCTGTGCATTAGCTTTTAACCCTGTTGATGTCCTTGGAAGCACAAAATTTTTAATTTTGATGAGATCCAATTTATCTATTTTTTCTTTTCTTTCCTGAGCTTTAAGTGTCATGTCCAAGAAATCATTGCCAGATCCAGTGTCATAAGGATTGTCACCCATGTTTTTCCTCCAAGAGTTGTATAGCTTTAGCATTTATATTTAGGAGTTTGATTCATTTTGAGTTTATTTTTGCATACGGCAAAAGATAAGGCTACAAGTTCATTCTTTTGCATGTGGATAACCAGTTTTTTTAGTGCCATTTGTTGAAAAGACTGACCTTTCCCCCCACTGAATGAGCTTAGCACCCTGTTGAAATTCATTTGACCACATATGTGAGGGTTTATTTCTGGGTTCTTTATTCTATTCAGTTGGTCTATATGTCTCTCTTTGCACCAATTCCACACTACTTTTATTACTGTAGCTTTGTACTAAGTTTGGAAGTCAAGAAGTACGAATCCTCCAAATTTGTTTTTTTTTTTCAAGATTGTTCTGGCTATTCAGGAGTCTTTTGAGATTCCATATGAATTTTAGGATAGATTTTTCTATTTCTGTAAAAAATATGTCATTGTAATTTTGATAGGGATGAATCTACATATCTCTTTGGAGGGGAATAATTTATATCTTTTTTTTTAATACTTTAAGTTCTAGGGTACATGTGCACAACGTGCAGGTTTGTTACATATGTATACTTGTGCTGTGTTGGTGTGCTGCACCCATCAACTCGTCAGCACCCATCAACTCATCATTTACATCAGGTATAACTCCCAATGCCATCCCTCCCCCTTCCCACCTTCCCATAATAGGCCCCAGTGTGTGATGTTCCTCTTCCTGTGTCCAAGTGATCGCATTGTTCAATTCCCACCTATGAGTGAGAACACGCAGTGTTCGGTTTTCTGTTCTTGCGATAGTTTGCTGAGAATGATGGTTTCCAGCTGCATCCGTGTCCCTACAAAGTACACGAACTCACCCTTTTTTACAATATAAAGTTTTCTAATCCATAAACACAGAATGCCTTTCAATGCATTTGTGTCTTCTTTAAATTCTTTCAGCAATGTTCATTTTATTTTGGGTGTATAAGCCCTTTCCCTCCTTGGTTAAATTTATTCCTAAATATTTTTAAAACTTTATTGTAAATGAAATTTTCTTAATTTCCTTTTCAGACTGTTCATTGTTAGTACATAGAAATGCAACTGATTTTTGTGTTGATTTTAAATCCTGAAACTTTGCTGAATTCATTAAGTTGTCTTGGAATCTTTAGGGTAATACTGCACTTATAATTTATTCTCTCTTATATGATAGTTTTGTTACTGTGTCTTCCTTTCTCTTCCAGATTTTAAGTTACTTGAGGGTACAAGTCATCTTTCTTTATAGCACCTACCCTGCTGTTTTGTGTATAAATGACACGAATAACTACAATGTATAAGTTAGTATTTATTTTAAAAGAATATCTACAATGCTGAGTGATGTTACTCTAGCAATTTCCCCAGTGAGACAGCAGAGTTTTAGAGAAGTTGACTGAGATTACACATCTAGGAAGTAGAGAAGCCAGAATTCTATGGAGGAATTATTAGGCAAGGAGAATCTTTGGGAGTTGGAAGAATAGAAGGAGCTAGAGAATATGGCAAATCAGGACTAGATACATTTCCATGAAGTCTTAGAAGAGAAAAGGCTAGCTAACCAACTCCCCTCTTCAGTCCCCAGCCCCCAACCCCCAAGATTAGAAATGTGCGATTCTGAGTTGGGAACAGGAGAGGAATCTGAGATATGTTTAGAGGTTCTGATAGTACAAAATCAATTCCTCTTACTATATTGTGCTGTGCCTAGGCATAAAGTATTTATGAGTGGAGTAAAGTTTGCATCACCTTGTGCATTGAAGCAGGATCTGAGAAGCATCCCCCATATGCTATGTCAAACTAAGTGGTGAAGAAAAGTTTCTCAAAACTTCTATAATATCAAGAATTTAAGTTACTCTGCACCTATGGAGTCCTGCAAATTATGAGTCAATACATTCAAATCCATAATGTGTCTGACTTTGAGGCCTGTTTTTACTTCATCACACAGACTTAAGACTCATTATTTCCTGTAAATGTATCCTTCCCATCCATTGATATATGTTATCCTCAAGACATTTCCAACATGACCAGAATCAACTGTACTGAATAATGTATTATTGAACCTTGCAAAACTATTTTAGCATTCTCCCAAAAGTATTTCTCTTTTTTTTCTGTCTGCCTACTTTTTCTTGCCCATTTAACAGCAACTTCAAAGAAAATATAGTAGGTAAAAACATGCATTTTATAGCACCCTGCTACTACTGGTGTTTATAATAAATACTAAATAATAAGCCTATAATTGCTAAATGTGGGCAACAGCTGCTACTATGGCTTATAGATCTTCTCTATGAACAGATTCAATTATATTTGTACAATTCTGGGATGACACTGCTGATTTTTTGCAGTTATGAAATGAATAATCACAGAAGAAAATTAACTGACGATAACATATTCTGAAGAACACTTGACTATTGCCTGGTCTTGTTTTTGTCTAGATTCAAAATCACATTAGCAATGTATATACTTTCCTTTTTGTTCATTTTCAAGGTAATGTTTTCCTTCAAACATTTGCTTGGAATGGATAGGCATGAGTGTGTGTGTGTGTGTGTGTGTGTGTGTGTGTGTATGTGTGTGTGTACATTACATGTATGGCCATGCCCATGTGAAGATGCAGAAAAAAAAGGAATGAAATAGTTGATCTGTTTCCTAATATAATCTAAAATAGCTGCTGCTGTTTGTGATCCTAAAGGCACAGATAAAATGAATTTCAGTAAATATCACATGTCCCATTATATTTATCAATGACAGGAGTCCCTTACATCCAAAACCAGACCCTCAACAGTAAGACTTAGGAAAACAAAATTCTATTATAACTTGTGACAAAACCATTTTAATATTCTGCAAGCTTTGTAAGTTTTATAAGTTTCTCCTTCTCTCAAACTACTTTCTTATCTTTGATATTTTTTAAATCCTGACATTTTAAAGATAACTTTGCATAAGCATTTTACTCATTTTCCTATAAAAATGATCCTTTCTTGTCATGAAAATTGCCAAGGGAGAATTTACAAAGTAATTTTACATACAAAAAAAAAAGTTCTTGATTTTCAGGACAGAAACTGGATTTGTACTGTGTCTTGTCAGTCCTGGAGGTCCCAAAACAACTTTAGAAAGACAGAGCTCTCTATGTTGCCATTTACATTAATACCAGATTCATTAACTAAATTTAGGTTGCCGAAGTCTGAAATAGTAAGAATGTGGCATGATTTTTCAAATCCTGGTGGAGGATGTGGCTGTGTCTTTAGAAGGCTCTGCTGAGACTCTGCCCTGGAAATCATGGAACCCTAACAAGGGAGTTTGGCAGAAACTGATATCTCAGAGACTCCCTGTACCTGTTTCAACAGAGTGGCACTCTCACTTCAAATAACAGAAAAGGACAGCACAGAGGCGCTAAGGCGACTGCCAGGTGTTCTGCAGGACTCTGTTTGAGCTCTTCCTTCCTTTGGATTCTAGCTTCAGAGGGATTCCTGCAGTTCCCTGGTGTTAGGGAAATTTTGTTTCATAGCACTAAAGTCGACAGGGGAGCAGAGGAGGGAACGTGAAGACTGTGACAACAGAGGAAGAGGATCACTGGTCCACAGTGGAGCAGTTGACAGAGCCGTGTGCCAGTTCTTAGCTGCCTTAACCTTTATCTCAGAAACCACAACTCTCAGATTAGATGGCAGTGGATCTCTTCCAGCCTGTTTGATCTCCTCTGGTTTATGGCTCTCCTCTGGTTTGTGTTTCTGGTTCGTTCTCCTTGATTGGCAACCATAGACCAAGGATGGTCACTCAAAATTGAATACAGAAAAAGTAAAAAAATAGGAGAGCTTAGTTCATTTGTAGATAGTCCTGCTGAGGCTAAAGTTATGAACTGGATTCTCAAATTAGGCCAATCAACAGTATCTTAATATACAAGGACACCAACGTTGTATATCACAGAATCTGGCAAAGAATGAGTGGTGGGGAGAGAGATAAATGAATTAAATGGATTATTGAAAAATTTACTTTCTTCTTTTGAAAACAGGCATCTGTTACTCTTAGGGGTGGCAGGTGATCTCACTAACTCATACTTGCACTGAATAACAGACTAAAAATCAATCCACATGACCAAAAGGGGAAAGAGATAGGACTGGCATAAATGTCAAAAGATAAAAAGTATCTTGTTGTTCACAGTAAAATAACTTTGAGCACTTAAAAGTGCCCTTGACATCATCAAAGCAAAATGTTCACTCATTGTTTCCATATGTTATTCTGCTCTCCAAGTCTGTTTTTCTTTTTCCTTTTTTAACTTTCTAAAACCATGAGGTCTTTTGTCTAAAAAAAACATGTTCAATTCAGAATAAATCCATGAATCAAGAGAGTGTGAGCCTGTGAGAGATACCATGTCCTGCTTAGGACAGGCTATCCTGCCTCCTGGAGCTCCTGCCCTCAAATTGTGGAATATCTATGGCAGTGATGACACACAGCTGATGACCTCATATAGACATGGCCAGATGGAAAAAGATTTACCCGGAGGTTGAATTGGGACAAAGACCCAGCAGAACTTTGCTAGTCCCAGCTCTGCCCTCAGCTGGCCAGGTATTCTCCAGTCTAAATCTCAAAGTCCTCATTTTTAAAATGGGTAATGGTGGTCTAGTTGGTTTCCACATTCTATGTATCTATATTGAAGACCCATAGAACTTCCAAAGCAACATTATTATTGACAATTTCAACCAAATCCTAAGCTATCATTTTTTTTAAAAAAACAACATAAAATTCTGGGAAGACAAAGGACAACACTAAACTGACACAAACCTCTCCTATTCCAGGATCCCTTCTGTACAAGAGATTTGAAATCATTGTTCTGATATACGAAATTCAATGTCAAGAATACATCTGCCTTTGCACTCTGTCTGTCAAATTTAAAAGGTTTTAATGCATTTGTATTGGATTCTCTGCTCCTATGCCCCTTGGTGCAGTTACAATTGGGGTATTGATTGAGGCTTTCTGCAAATGAAAAGGAGGAAAAGAGACTTTTGTTCTCCCACTCTGCAGCCATAAGTCCTGCCTTCACATTCAACCCCCCTGCTTTTCCTCTGCCCATGGTCCAAGTACAGATGAGGCATTTCCATCAGAGTAGGAAACTCATTTTTTTCTTGGCCCTAGATTTCTGAAAAATAAAATGTTATTTTCAAAAATGGAGGCAACATATACCCTGATAGGCTTGTTCTGATTCAAGACTGAAAGCATGCCTAACAAATGAAGGGACTTGGTGTGATTTAGTGTAATGCCAGCAGCAGAAACACAACTGTAAATTATTCTTTTCCAACCTGCTCTCTGAGGCTCAAATTGCTGTTTTGCTGTCTGCATCTTTAATGATGGTTGATGCATCCCCTGGGAAGGAAAGTACTGATCTTTTCTATCTTGATTTAGCAGCTGAGATGATTTTATATATATATATGTGTGTGTGTGTGTGTGTGTGTGTGTGTGTGTGTGTGTGTGTATTGCTTCTAGCAGTTAGCAAAGTCAATGAAGGCAAAAGGGAAGGAGAGTGAGAAAGAAAAACTTGGGTTCAATTTGCCATAGGGGCAAATAATTTTCATATAAAAACACCTCTTTCAGTCATTATTTAATCTGCTTTGGATTTAAACAATAAAGAATTCTGACAGTTATGACAGGGTTTTGGGTTTTGTTTTTTAGACCCGAGCAGTTCTATGGTTTTTGTGTGAGACTTTGGATAGTGTCTAATGCTTGACCTTTCAAATCACAAATGAGTCACCTAATCTATCAAGGTCACACATCCTGGTAAATAAGCAGAGGTGGAAGTCAAGAAAGTCTTCCAGGGGAAAGGTATATGAGAACTGAAGAATGGGTGGAAATTACTGAGAGAAGGAGAAACACCTGTTGGACTCTCTTCTTCTACAGAGATGTAGAGATGCTAAATATCATGGATCTTTCATACATGAAGATACAGGACATTGCTAATCACATCTGTAGGTGAGAAAAGCTTTCAGAAAGATAAAACGTGTTTTACAAAGGAATTCTCCATCAAATGTCTGCCAAATGTTGAGCTAATGGACCAAATCTTATAATAAA
Source organism: Papio anubis (assembly GCF_008728515.1). NCBI lineage: Eukaryota > Metazoa > Chordata > Mammalia > Primates > Cercopithecidae > Papio > Papio anubis. The sequence goes on along the minus strand of NW_022161247.1, from coordinate 197,176 downwards.
ATTTAATAAGGATAGATGTATCCTATGTGTGTGTTCAAAGAACATTTTTTAAATACTCTTCTATAGGGTGGGGTAAACATAGATCAACAGTAACACATGTTCTAGGAGGTAATAAATATTACTACATCAATAGATAAAGAACTTTCTAAGGTGAGCATCCTGCTTTCTCGGCTCTACTCTAATCAGATCATTCTCGGAATGACATGTTGTGTTCACTTCCTCATGAGACAATTTAAAGAGCATCCAGAGAAACTGAAACACAATCAAAGAAAAATGTTGTAAACTTGAAATGATAAAATGAAATAAAACATGGTGGTGGTGCTGCAAATACATATACATAGACTGTCTTAGCCAAGCACTTTCCTATTCCATGCCCACTCTATTTCCAGGGGTAGCAAATAGGTTTTAACTTGTTGCATGACAAGTATGGTCCATTGCTTGTAATTTCCTAGAGTGATGGGATCAAGAGTCCTGAGATTATACGCAAACTAGACCAACAAATCAATTAGCAATGATTGCCACAGCCATCGGGGCAGGAGCAGTGGCCCCTAGCCTAGATGTTGGCCATTTCTGCCTTGTCAGCTACATTCTTGGGCCAGTAGAAACCCAATTTTTGGCTTTGGGCTCACCTTCCCCTCAGCCAAACATTGGCCTCTTCGCAAGAACTCTGGTAAATCCTTCTGGAAGGTAGCCAGGCCAAAATGAGACCATAAACCCATGTTAACAAGTGAGACTGTAGGTGAATATTAAACCCTGTTGATCTCCTTCAGTGCCCTTCAAATGAATTAGAAGAAGCATGTCTGAGCTGGTGCCATATGTAAATTGTCTTTCTGAAGACAGCAGGCACTGAATTCTAATAAGTCTTCCTGGTCCTTGTGAATGTACCCAATGAAATCCAGCTTTAAAATATAAGGAATGTAACCTTTTTGAAAAGATAGGCAGAAAAGGTCAGTCCTTTCATAGTCCCTATGGTGCCCCTTTCTCTTAGGCTGTTTCTCCTGAGTATTTGACTAACAGACATCCACAAAGTCCAATCTTGGTGAGGCACTGGAGGGAAACATCATAGAATGGCACTGTGACTGTGGGGTCCTGAAGGAAAGTGAACATTAAGGAGACTCAGCTGTTGCTTAAAAAACAAACAAACAAACAAAAACCAAAATCACAATTAGGCCTGTTTGGCATTTTGGAGTGAGTCGGAAAGCCAGGCTTTGAGTCCTGGTTTCGCTAGATAAGATCCTATGGTCAAATTATTTAATCCTATTAGAAACTAAAACACAGAGAGATTAATATCACTGTCACTCATATAATAGGGTTGCTTTAGGGATTAAATGATGAATCTCCTTAAATTATTTTTGCTTTGTTTTAAAGTAATAAATGATAATTGTGAAAATGTATTTTTTTTTTTTTGAGACAGAGTCTTGCTCTGTCACCAGGTTGCAATTCAGCGGCACGATCTCAGCTCACTGCAACCTCCGCCTCCCAGGTTCAAGTGATTCTGTCTCATCCTCCCAAGTAGCTGGGAGTACAGGTGCATGCCACCATACCCAGCTACTTTTTTGTATTTTTAGTAGAGATGGGGTTTCATCATGTTGGCCAGGATGGTCTCGATCTCTTGACCTCGTGATTCGCCCACCTCGGCCTCCCAAAGTGCTGGGATTACAGGCGTGAGCCACCCTGCCTGGCCAAAAATGTATTTTTAAAAAAGAGGAAGATATACAAAGAGAGAGAAGAAGTAGGTCACTTATAATCCTATGACTTAGAAATCACTGCCATGACCATTTTAGTCCATAACACTAATAACAGTAGAAGCACATAGTATACACACACACACACACACACACACACACACACACACACACACACAGAGGCTACAGTGAACCAGAAGACTTTATTTTGCTCCAGAGCCCAGGGATAAGCAGAACCCAAAGTGGCTGAATGGCAAGAAATATCAATAGTGCTTTGTTTCACCTGAAATTCTACTATGTAAGTAAAAACGTTATATATGAATATATTTTATGAGACATTCAAACACATTTTAAAGCATTTTGAGATGGAGTCTCACTCTGCCTCCCAGTCTAGAGTGCAGTTGCATAATCATAGCTCACTGCAGCCTGGAACTCCTGGGCTCCAGCAATCCTCCTGCCTCTGCCTCCCGAAGCACTGGGATTACAGGTATGAGCCAACACTCCTAGTCTTTAAGCATTTTTTAATGTTAGCAAATGCACCATGTAACAGTGAGATGATATTTTTATTGATGATCCTTACCCCTGATGAGAGGACACACAGATAGGAGGACATTATTGGACTATGGAAAGAATTGCTATTATGCTACCAGCAATCACAAAAGTGGTATAGGCCCAAATGTATGTTCATTATTACTGGATGGATCTTGGACCCATACTACCAGCTGGTCTTCTATTTAGCTTATCACATGCTGTGTCACACGTTGTATACTCTAGGTAATTTAAAATACCTTCAAACATCCGCCTCTACTCCAGAGTCACACACTGATTTGGACTTCCTGGATCTTAGTACACAGAGAGTAAAAGGAGTACACAAAATGAAACTAAATAATGTCCGGTAAGACCTGAAAAGAATGAGCCTAAAAGACTCATTCCGTATCCCATCCTACTGAAGAAAATAGTAAACTACCCAACTACAGCAGACTCAGGGAAGAGGGAGCCACATGCATGTTTTAGATAAAGCCCTTTTGTTTCTCCACTTAAAGTTTTTCTCTTGAAACTTTTGTTCAATCATGTGTCCTTGAGAATGCCATTCTACTCCTTTACACACTGGCAACTTGCTCATCTTTGAATGGCAAGGTATTAGGGTGGGGAGCGGACTGGAAATGATGTCTGAAACTCCCTCTAGAGGTTAATTAGGTCGGCAACATTCTTGTTACCTGATTCTCTATTGCTGCAACCTACTTCAGTCCACAGATAACTTCCTTGAGAGTAGAGTCACATTGTCTGACTGTCAAATAGGATCAATTAACCAATGAACTTATAATCATCCACAAGGAGTTACCTAATTAGGAATAAGAAATTAAGTTCAGTGTTGTTCCTTGGCACTAACCCTGACACTACTTCAAGAATAATAAAGTCTTAAAAATCAAAGACAGGACTGACCATTTAAATTATGTGAGCATTTACCCAACACAACTGGCATTTACCAATAAGTGAGCATTTACCCAGCACAATATCTACACACAATTGTCATCAACTTATGAAAACGTGTTTTAAATGGCAAATTATAAAATTAGTGAAGTTGGGAGAGTTGTTTCTTACATAGAATTGAGGCACTACAGTCACTACGCTAGACATAAAATCCACATGGGTAAAGTGCTCTTGAAAATCCCATAAATTGTTCATAAATTATAAGAAATGTTTTTGTATATAATCGTATGAATTTCTTTCATCAGATTTTCTAACTCTCTATGAATATACTGGTTTTTGTTTGTTTGCTTTATCTTTTGTGACCCTCAAAAATGTCAACAACTGGTCACATGAATACTGGTTTTCATGTCTTTGAAAAATCAAATCATTTTTCCATATAATTAACTCTTTTTCATCTGTTAGCCTGCAACATGTACACATTGAATTGAATGATGTATGGAACCACCAATCTTGTTTAACTTGGCATTAAATCAATAAAGGCTTTTAAGTGGAATTGTGTGAATTTTAATTGCAATGATAGACTGAAGGGAAAAGATATTTGGGGGTTTAGCCCGTAAACAAGTATGGACTCATCCTCTCATTTAGCACTCTAAAGGAAAATGACAGGAAAGTGACCTGAATAATAACACAAATATTTACTTTTCATTCAGTTTCTACTGTTAGCCAACCACTACATCAGGCCCTCACAAGAATCTTTCAAGAATAGGTATTGGCCGGGCGCGGTGGCTCACGCCTGTAATCCCAGCACTTTGGGAGGCCGAGGCGGGCGGATCACAAGCTCACGAGATCGAGACCACGGTGAAACCCCGTCTCTACTAAACATACAAAAAAAATTAGCCGGGCGCGGTTGTGGGCGCCTGTAGTCCCAGCTACTCGGGAGGCTGAGGCAGGAGAATGGCGTGAACCCGGGAGGCGGAGCTTGCAGTGAGCCGAGATCACGCCACTGCACTCCAGCCTGGGCGACAGAGCGAGACTCCGTCTCCCAATTTCAAAAAAAAAAAAAAAAAAAAAAAAGAATAGGTATTAATATCTTCATTTTTAGATGAGTTTATAGAAATTAACTAGTTTTGCTCAAGGCTTTAAAGCAAATAAATTGTAGACCATAATTTGAGCACAGAAGGCTAAAGTTCAAGCTCTTTCCATCTGTCTAAAGAAAATCTGCCCTTTGAAAATGAAATTTGAGTTTCCCATATCTGACAAATAACTCATGTTTTCACCAAATGTGGCACTTGTCTCAGAGAGTAAGTCATCATATGATTTATCCCAGAACACGACCCCATTTATAAAGAAGTATTTCTCCTCTTTGTTGGCACTTTCGGCACAGCTGAACTCATTCTGAAAACACTAAATCTGCAGGCTTTCCTTGCCCAGAATAATCATTCTTCAGGCTGGGAAGCACTCCTTGGTAAAGATCTAAGCAGTGGTTCTGAGAGTGTGATCACCAGCCAAACAGCATCAGTAGCAACAGGGAACTTATTAGAAATGCAAATTCTAGGGTCCAGCTACAGACCTGCCAAATCAGAAATTCTGGGGATAGGGCCCAGCAATCTGTTATTTAACAAGCCCTTTATGTGGTTCTGTTCCACAGTCAACTTTGAGAAGAACCTACTGCGTGTGTGGCACTCCTACAAGTCTCTCAGATCCTGAGACATCCTTCTGTACGTTCCATGCAGAGAGTATTTATTAAGCTGCTAAATGCAACTGATGGCAAAAGTGCCAAGTCTAAATTTGTTTTGCCTGTTTCTTCTTTCCTTAAACAGAGGGTTTTAATTCTATCAAAAGAATGCAAAATGAAGTATCCGTGCTTTACTCTAGGAGGATTGAGGAAATGGATCGAGTTGTGGGTATCTGTGAACACAGACACAGGGGCACTCATGCACATGCATGAACACCCAGATGCACAAGCATGAAGGGAACTCTGTCTAGGTTCCGGGCAGAGCTGAAAGTTCCAAGAATCCTCATGCAGGGTTGGGAGTCCAAGGGCAGCACTCAACTTCAGAAATACAGTGATAGGTTACTGGAATAAAAACAGATGCATAGATGAATGAGACAGAATAGAAAGCCCAGAAATAAATCTAAATATATATGGTCAACTAATTTTTGGCAAGTGCACCAAGAAGACAGAATAGGCAAAAGATAGGCTCTTAAAAATTTAATCCTGGAAAAGCTGGCATTACATTCAAAAGAAGAAAATTAGACCATTATCTTACAACATACACAAAAATCAACTCAAAATGGATGAAAGCCTGAAACTAAGACCTCAAACCATAAAACTTCTAGAAGAAAACATAGGGGGAAAGGGTTCTTGACATTGGCCTTGGCAATGGTTTTCTTATTATTACACTAAAAGTTCATGTTAATAAAATAAAGTAAATAAATAAATAAATAAAACAAACTTCATAAAGCTAAAGAGCTTATGTACCAGCAAAGCAAACAACTGACAAGATGAAAGACAATCTAGAGCTTGGGAAAAAATGTTTGCAAACGATATATTCACGAAGGGGCTAACATTCAAAATTTATAAAGAACTCATATAACTCAATAGCAAAAAAACATATAACCCAGTTAAAAAATGGGCAAAAGACCTATTTCTCACAAGATGATATAAAATTGGCCAGCAAGTACATGAAAAGATGTTCAACATCACTCATCATCAGAGAAATGCACATCAAAACCACAGTATCACCTCACATCTGTTAGAATGGCTGTTAACAAAAAGACAAGAGACAACAACTGTTGGCAAGGGTGTGCAAAAAGGGGAACCCTTGTACACTGTTAATGGGAATGTAGATTGGTATAACCATTATGGAAAATGGTATGGAGGTTCCTAAAGAAATTAAAAACAGAGGTACCATATGATTCAGGGATTCCTTTTCCGGCTATACACCCAAAGGAAATGAAATCACCACCTCTTGAAGATAACTGCTGTCCCGTGGTCATTGCATCATTCACAAGAGCCAAGATATGAAAACAACCTAAGTGTCCATTGATGATAGACAAATTGATAAAGAAACGATGCCTCTGCCTTAAAAAAGGAGACTTTCCTGACATTTGTCACAACATAGATGAACTGGAGGACGTTATACTAAGTAAAATAAACCAGACACAGCAAGAAAACATTGCATGATCTCACTTTTATGTGGAATCAAAAAAAAATTACAAAGTCAAGTTTGTCTCTATCAACAGATAGAGAATAAAACGGTAGTTACAGTGTCTTAGTCGATTTTCTGTTGCTTTTCACAGAATACCTGAAACTTAGTAATTTATGAAGAAAATGAATTTATTTCTTACAATTATGGAGGTTAAGAAGTCCAAGGTTAAAGGTTCACATATGGTGAAGGCCTTCTTGCTGGTGGGGACTCTCTGCAAAGTCCCCAGGCATCACAAGGCAAGGGAGCTGAGTGTGCTAACTCAGATCTCTTCCTCTTCTTATGAAGCCACCGGTCTCACTCCCATGATAATCCATTAATCCATTAACCCATTAGTTCATTAATTAATGAACAGATTATGAGGGCAGAGCCCTCAGATCCAATCATCTCTTAAAGCCCCACCTCTAAATACGGACACACTGGGGATTAAGTTTCAACCTATGTTTCAGAGGAGACAAATACTCAAACCATAGCACCAGGGACAGGATGGGGTGAGTGAAGAAAATGGGAGATGTAGGTCAAAAGATACAAAGTAGTAGATACATAGGATGAACAAATATAGCGATCTAATGTGCAGCATGAGGACAGTTAATGATAATGTATTTGTAGTTAATGATAGCATACTATATTCAGGATTTTTGTTAAATGAGTAGATTGCAGTTGTTCTTGCCACAAAAAATGGGTAGCTGTGTGAGATGATTAATATAATTTATATGTTAATTTCATTCCCTATAGTAACCATTTTTACTACTATATGTATCCCATAACATCATGTTGTGTACTTTAAATATACATAACACAATGTATTAAAAAAATAAATGTGAAATTACCTCAGTGGGTCTTGGTATAGACTGGAAGGAGTATTGAACTTGGACTATCAGCTTTCTGTGTGATCTCAGACAAGTAAATATCCTCTCTTACTCTCAGTATCCTCGTCCACAAAATGAGAATGTGAACATTTATCAGGTGCTTCCCACATGCCTTAGCATTGTACTAAATGTTTTATATTCTCATTTTTAATACTGACTACAACCCTCTGAGGTATTATAATCTCATTTCACAAGTTTGAAGTTCAAAAAGCCCAAGTGAATTGCTTAAGATAACATAACAATTTAGTGATGGAAAAGGATTTGATCCTAGTGCGTGACTTCAAATCCCAGGCTCTTCACCATAAGAGTTCCTCCAAATTTTCTTCCACTTCTATCATTCTCTCATCTGAGGACTTAAATATGCCCTCCCCTTTGGACCTGAAATTTTGGTCTTTTTAGTTAACATCGATGATTTTGAGTTGCATATATAGCTGAGTAGGGTCCACACATTAAGATTAAAAATTTTCTAGGGATTTAAAAGGCATGAAAAAAAAGGACGTCTTTCTTAAGGATATTTTGAGTAAATTTAAATACATGTAATACTAATTCCAGACCCTTTACAGATTTGAGGTTACCTTGTTAGGTTAGACATATAAAAATATATAACTTTATTTTTTCATGAAATTACCATGTTTGGAATATCCAGAAATGAGTTAGCCGGGAGAGAGAAGAAAGTAATAAAACGGGAAATGTTGATTTTTTGTTGTTCTCTTACTTAGCCCAAAAAAATAGAAAAATTTCCAAAATTTTTCAATGTAAATTCCCTGAAGCCAGGGATTACTATGACTTCCTTATCTTGTGTCACTACTATCTGTGAGGATCAATAAAAGATTGTTGAATAATATAAGGGAAGGAATGAATATAGAAATTGAGCAATCTCCCCCTTCTGACACTTTAGTAACATCTTTAAAACTAATTTTCTCGCTAGTATTATTTTCCATTGATATCAATATAGGAAAATACATTGGGAAATATTAAGGTAAAAGAGGTAATTTTGGAGCCTAAGTTTTAAGTGGCACCATACGGTGGCATTATAGCTGAGAAGCACAGTAAATTGTATGAGGTGTGGGTACTCTGGGACAGGAGGAGGATGGATCAGAAGACAGTAAGATTGACAGAATCTAACTCAACCTCAGACCAGGCTGCCTGCCAACTGATTCTGCTGTAAACAATGAAGAGTTTTCCCTATCAGTAAGCATATAAACAAAAAGTCATATAATGAAGAAAGCTAGGCCCTGAACAAACTGGGTTAGGGACTATATCCAACCATGTATTCCCAGCACCTAATGTAGTCCCAGGCACAGAGCTGACACTGAGTAAATGCTTGTGCTTAATCATCATCATTATACCTACCACTTAGTAAACATCCCACTATGTGCTGGCTGATTTAAATACATTGCTTTCACCTTATAAATTTTCAAGCCATGCTGTTTATCCATACAATTGCTTCCAAAGGATTTTCTTGAGGACGAAAGAATAGAATCTGACTATTCAGTTATATTAAAATAAAACTACATTCTGCAGTGTGTTTACAGTTTTATAGTTAGAAAAACAACATCCAGCATCACACTGGTAACATAAATAATATCCATTCATAATAATACACTATAACCCTGGAAATTCCAGCTTTATCCCAATAAAATGTCAACAAATATTTGGCGCCAGCGGCAGCATCAGTAATCATCATTTTAGCCAGTTATTTAAAGGTTGAGCAAGTTGATACAAATGACACCACAACCCCAATAAGTTTGAGATCCTTTATTTGCACAAAATATAGATGGTTTTAACAAAAAATAAAAAACAAAAAACTCTGCTTTTGTGTGAAAGATTATCAAACATGACAGCACAAGCTGAGACCTACATCAAAATGAAATTGACACCATGCACCTGAGAGCAGCTAGGCTCTCACCCAGGCCCAGGGAACAAGGCTTTGCTCCAATGGCAAAGATGAAGACAGAGGCATGAAGATAGAGGCAGTCAGTCACATTGGTGAAAACTGGCAGAGGGCCATTTTTATCACCCCATCTAAACAACTGAGGAAACTGAGATTTACAGGTGGGTAATGATTTGCTCAAAGGTACACAGTTCATACATAAGGCAGACAGGGTTGGACCTAAAATCAAGCAACATTCTGACCCACAACTCCTAGAAAAGCAATCCCAGGCTCCAAGGTCCAGAAAAGAGACTGTTAGCAAAGTGCTAACAAATGAGCTTTATATTTATTTCCCAGGTGCAGAGTTCCGGGATAGTAGAGGAAGGCAGGGGCACGAATCAAAATATCATGAACATGACAGAAAAAGCTCCATCATCAAGTGATGCCTATTTGTTTGCTTTCATTCCCTTCCCTCCTCCTTTGCTGCTCAACATCTCTCCACCTCATCTCATCCTCACTGACATTGCCCCTACATGCACCTGGATATCAACTCTGGAAGTTAAAAACAGGACCTATTAATGGTACAAAAGGCTCAATGTGCAGAGAGATCCAGCTAGTCCAGTACTCACTGTCTATTCAGAGCTAAACAATAGGCTCTGTTGATGTTCATTTCCAGCAATATAGTTCTTGACCCTTTCACTAAAATTGCAATTAGCAGGAAAAAAAATCCCAGCAATGGTAATGGCTGTTATGATTAGTTTTATTAATTATCAACTGCCAGAAAGGATGTTGGGGGAATAGAGTCCTCTGGTGCATCTACTAGGGTCAATATAGACAAATAGCAGCCCCCTTCCTTGAGGCCTCCAGGGTGACAATCATGATAAGTCTGCAGCCTAATTATTCCCTCAACCAATATTTGTATTCATTATGCAAAAGCATTGTTCTCACCTGCCTTTGGTGACCTCAAATAATAAGGGAACAAAAGATTTTAAAATCAATTACCCAGATGCTCCTCCATCAAATATGACACAATATTGGATTATTTGCTGGCTATATTGTTTCTAGCTTATCTACAAAGCTGACAGGGTAGGCTTTAGCCTGCATGCCAGTTACAGGAACAAAGAGGGTAAAAGTCAGAGGCAGTATGGTCTAAGAAGATTGTTCTCAACCCTGGCTGCAAAGTAGAGAGAGGGGGAGGGACACTGAGCACTGAAGAAGGAAGGAAGGGAGGCAGAGAGGGAGAAAAGAATTTATTTTCTAGGCTCCTGATTCCAGATCGGGCCAGTGCATTTGGTATTTCTTAAGAGAATCCCGGGTGATTCTAATATAACGCCAGGATTGAGAACAACAGAAAGGGAATAACCAGAGTATTAGAAACCAAGAAAATGTGATGGCATGACTTGGGGTTCATCATTTATCAATAACTTAACCTCTCTAAGAATGATATTGTATAATACATAAATAATGTATTATTTACAATATATGTATCTGCAGTAAAAGGTGACAAGTCGTAAGCACCATTAAAGGAATAAATTGAATCTTGGAAGACCTCAGTGTATGGAATAAATTTCACTGCTACCTGGGGGCAAAGAATGACCAGAGGGAGGTTTTTAGAGGGATGTGTCAATTTCAGCTATGAATAAGAATATTCATATGAATAGTAAACCCAATTGAAATGATTGTGAATTTCAAAGGTCACAAATATAAATATTAAAAATCCAATTTTGCTTATATTTTTCTTACCACTGAACTTAGTTTCTGTCTCAAACATCTGTTTTTCTACCTAGTAATAGCAATTTTATCTAGTGATTTCCAGCTGCACTCAGTCTGTTCTGAGTAAATGTCCTCAAATTAGGTTTGAGATTAGGCAGTTCAGGGTTTTTAGCCCTGTCAGGGCTGGGTTGGGGCAGGGGTTTATGGAGCATCGGACAGCTCCCTCATTCCACTCTGAGACATGATAAAGACTCAGTGCACTGCCCCAGTCCCTCTCATTCCTACACATAGCATATTACCCTTTCCACAAATGGCTGCCCCTGATCTCTGAGAGTAGACAAATTCTGGATTCTTTTTCATTTTCCTAGGCTTCTCTCAAGGATTGAGTGCAGGTTCTCTCTGTTTACAAATTCTCTCCCCAAACTTGCCAAAGTTTCTGTCCATCCCTTCCCCATAACTGGAGATGCTGGCAGTGGGGAGGAAACATGGACTCCCTCAAGCCTTAGCTGTGGTCACATTTATTTTGAGTGCCCTCTTCCCAGTTCCAGCCCTTATCTACCTTCTAGAGATAAAACAGTCTTCTTATCAGTTAGCTCCAAATCTGCTACTTAGGGCATAAACTTTAGATTTTGATGCTTAACAAACAAAAACAAAAGGAAATAATCAACGACAACAAAAAGTAGGTTTTGACAATACAGACAGACACACACTTCACTTTCAAATATTTATTGTCTCTGCCCTGGGCTTTAAAAATCAGTTTTTAAATTCAAAGACAAGCATTAACTCACTTCCTTCTCTCTGCATTAAGCATTAATCCTACCCACAGGATAAGAGTGGCGGGGGTGGGGGGGCGGGGGGAGGTGAGTGTTATAACATCTTTCCTCATTTATTAAATAAAAGGCAAAAGGGGTTAATATCATATTTAAAATATTATCCATTATGCAACAAAAATCAAGTAGTAAAAAGGAGAAAAAAAAAGATCTAATATTTAGAAGTTTCCTCTGGTTCATATCCTTGGCTCAACATTAATATAATCCACTTACTCAACAAAATACGATGGTGAGATGGGAAAACTGCTTTTTTATGTTGAGTATCGATCAAGCTGCATTTACCTACACCCCCTCTGATACTCACTCCAACATCCCTGATATTCAGAATATTGAGTTATGCAAAGATCTCTCTAAGTCCTGACGTCCCCAGTGACTATTCCTGAAGACATTTCTATCTCTCTTATTTAAAGGCTTGTCTTTCATGATTAAATAATCAGCTCATGGGTAGCAACGAGTGCCTTTCCCCTGAGATGTTGTAAAATAGCTTCATGCATTGGTTAGGAGGCCAGGATAATTTTGTTCAGGGGTAGAAAAGAACACCACATGCTTGAGCTATGACAGAACAAGTGTTTGCTAATTTTCTGTTTGGGGATTTTCAGTTTTCCACTTGAGTTGCTGCCACCAAAATGAGAATTTTTACATTTTGAATATGCCATAATATATGCAGGAGACATTCAGTAATGACTCCAGCTAAAGCCAACTGTAAAATTAGCCAAACATCTTTTGGTCCAAAAGTGAATGCTCAAAACAATTGCTAATTGAGCTGTTTGGATCTTCAGTTTTCCTTTTCAGGGACAGAAGCCCTCAGTAAAATAGATCCACAGGAAATTACAGGCATTTGTCAGGCATACAGACTTTCCATGTTGTCTTGCTTCAGAACCAGTATTAAATGCCAACGAGGAGGACTTGGAAGATGTGGCATACAAAAGGGAAGAAGCAAAAACCTGCCAGGAATAGTAAAGAAACCCACACCTGCCCACACTATATGCCTCTTCAACTCAAACCATCTCCATCTGGGAGGCATCCATTTGTCTGGTCAAAACTAAAAAAGAAAAGAAAAGAAAAATAGGAGATGAAACCCACAAGGGGAATCCCAACCCATTTGCTGAAGTCAGGACTTTTCAGCTCTATCAAATCACTTTTCTACTGCTTATTTAAAAACATTGGTTTAAAAAAGGGTCCACAGTATAAACCATGTGGGCCATGATATTCCCCTCCTATGACCCTGCAGCCTTCGAAACCTAATTATGTCATACTTTTTCATTGGGTCCAGAACTGCCCCACAAGGCTGAAAAATGTTTGTAATCAAACAGAATTATTACAACAAATTAAAGATGCAATAATTTGTCATCCTGGATGTATGGATATAACAATGCACTGTGAATTGGAACTAAATTCAAGACCCTACTGCCATTAACTGTTCTGAACTCTTCACCTGTGTCTCTATATTAACTCAGTTTAAAAGAGAGGAGAGAGGAACTTCTGTTCCTGAGATAATGGAGTGACCATTTGGGGACTTGCCTTTCCACCATAATAACCATCAAACTGAAAAAACTATAGGAGACAACTGCTTTCAGGAGTTGAACAACAGGCAGACAAGTATTGTAATCATTCAGATAAAGGAAATGCAAGAAGTAAACCATATTTCTCCTTGTTGTTTTGGGAATAGTTTCAGAACCAGGATACAGGGGGTAAAATCAAATTAGAGCATAGGTTTTTCACTGATAATGAGGAAGTTTGGGTAAGATTAAACGCCTGTAACTTGGGAGGAAATAAATCCAGACAGCATGAAGCTGAACAAAAGAGACCCACAGGTCTGTGTGGGGGTTCTCGTCAAATTCTTATCTCTGAATGTGGCTATAATGCAATTACCATCTGTTTTCAGGTTGCACCCAAATACTGAGCCATCCCATCCATATAACAAACTCAAGGTATTTCTTCTTTCTTCAACTGGAATCATGAGACCCCTCCATATAATCATACATGTGAGGAAACAGTGGTGCATTAGTACAAATTACACGTGTCCCTTTGGTCCTACTCAAGCTGAATACTAGATTTATCATTTTCGTTTTAGGAGTGAATGTGGCTAGGCCTTTCTGAATTATGGCCTGGCATGTCCAACAGAACCAAACTTAATTCCACACATGGGTCACTTAGTGCCCCAAGGTCTAGTGTTACTTGTCTCTCAGGAAGCTGTTCTTCAAAAGGCATATAATTATTTGTTGAGAATGACATCACCTTTCCTCCGCTCTGCCAGAGGCTCACATTGTATCCCTCTTACAGAGTCCTGCCATAAATTCCACGCTGAATCTTTGATTACCACCAACACCTTCAAGACCATGGGGTATGCTGGATCAAATGGCCCAAGTAGTATAGCTGCTTGTACTGCAGCCTGGGTCTGTGGTGTTCTTTCTTTCTTGCTCTGGGCACTACTCAAAGCTTGAGATGGCAGGACACGGTGGTTCATGCCTGTAATCCCAGCACTTTAGGAGGCCAAGGCAGATGGATCACCCAAGGTCAGGAGTTTGAGACCAGCCTGCCCAACATGGCCATACCCCATCTCTACTAAAAATATAAAAATTAGCTGGGTGTGGTGATGAGCACCTGTAATCCCAGCTACTCAGGAAACTGAGGCAGAAAAATTGCTTCAACCTGGGAGATGGAGGTTGCAGTGACCTGAGATCACCCCACTGCACTCCAGCCTTGGTGAAAGAGCGAGACTCCGTCTCAAAAACAAACAAACAAAAAAATCTTGAAACCTTCCATATTACCCACTATAAGGGCTGGAGCTGCATTCCTAGGTTTGGAATCTATTGCCTTCAGAAGTCAAAAAGGCCTCTTTGTGGTAGGGGATACAAAGCATAACAATGATCCTTTTACATTGGAAGAGATATTCTAGCACCTCCTGAAACTCTAAAAACTTCATTACATTGGCAGGTCCCTGAATCTTCACAGCATTTATCCCCTAACCTCCACAGAGGAGAGCCATCACTGAACTTAGTCTTGGGCACTTCACACTAATGCACTCCTAATGGTCTTCTTGAATGGTGGATCCTCAGGCCCCTCCTTAGGTCATAATTCTTTTCTCATCTTTTGGCCTCACATTATGTAACAATTGCAGCATTGCTAATTTCCTCAACCCCTTTATTCCTTCCTCTACCTTTTTCTAGGACAATTCAGATATTTTCACTTCACTGGTAATTAGCCATTTCTTTTTCTAGGCTCGAGACCGCCACCCTAGCAGTGGACTTGCCTATTCATTCCCTGAGGTCCTTGTATAAGTGTTGAAGTCTGTGTCCTGAGAGCATGCCCTGAGTCAGTAAATTTAAATGTATCCAGTTTCACCCTCTGGCCTCTTTAGTCAAACATCCTAAATATCTAATACTAAGGGTATCCTCCTGGCTTCTGCCAGTACACACAAGCTAATTCTTACAACTCTTTCAAAGCATGGTTATTTTTCTTCCCTTACCAGCCACAACACATCTCCATTCATGTTATGCAGTGATATATCTCTAGTTACCAACATGTCTGCCATGAAAGTAGGTGGGGGCAACTCCTGTAGTCAAAATGTATATGACTCTAACAACTCAATAATAATGAGACAGATAACCCAATTTTTTAAAAAAGGAAAGAGATTTGATCACTAACAAATGAAAATTACACAAACACTAATAATACATGAAAAGATGTCAAACATTATTAGTCATCAGGGAACTTAAAATTTAAACCAAAATGAGACAGATACCATGTCACAACCACTGAAAAGCTAAAATTGGGAAGACTGACAATACCAAATGTTGATAAGGATTTAGAGCAACTGGAGCTCTCATACATTGTTGGTGGAAGTATATAGTTATGCAACAACACTGGAAAACAATTTCACAGATTTTTTTAATAAAAACACAGCCACCTGTTACCTAGCAATTCCACTTAAAAGTACACCCACAAAATATCTTGTACAAGAAAACAGCAGCTTTATTCATAGTAGTTAAAACTGGCATCAGCCCAAATAGCCATCAAGAAGAAAATAGTCATATATTTATAAAATTAAATATACCCAACAATAAAAATTAACTACTGATATGTTACATGATAAAAATTAATCAAAAAATAGAGTGAAAAACCACATGCAAAAGTTTACATATAATATTATTTAATTTTTATGAAAGTTAAGAACAGATAACATCAACCTTTTCTTAATGATGAGAAAAATCAGAACAATGAGAAAAATCAGAACAATGATTATCTTTAGGGGAGGCAGATTAACTGTAAGAGAATACAAGAGAACTTTCTTGTTGGAAATATTTGTTATCTTTGGATGGGAGTTGCTGGGATGTATATATTTGCTTCTGTTTTATGCATTTGTAATATGCATTTGTTTTAAAATGTATGTAACTGTATAGATGTATACATTTGTTATGTACACTTAAAGTATTTTGCATATGCACTTAAGATTCTACTTTTCACTATGTGAACACTTTATTTCAATAAAATTGAAGATAGGAGAGTTTTTGTATGTTTTTTGCCTTTCTATATTACATACTTTTGATGTAGGAATTAGCAGGGCTGTAGATATGAAACATTTTACTTATTTGGAGTAAAATGAAGTTTGTTTTGCCTTTCTTTGTAATTATCAAGTATAAGCAGTCAGGTTCAAGTCTATCTCATTCATTTATTCTGACTTCCTATAATTAATCTTTTTTGTACTACTATATAATATGATTTGGCTATGTCCCCACCCAAATCTCAGCTTGAATCATAGTTCCCATAATCCCCATGTGTCATAGGAGGGAGCAGGTGAAAGGTAATTGAATCACAGGGGCAGTTACCCCATGCTACGGTTCTCATGACAGTGAGTGAGTGCTCATGAGATCTAATGGTTTTCTAAAGGGCTTTTCCCCCTTTGCTCTACACTTCTCCTTCCTACCACCATGTGAAGAAGGACGTGTTTGCTTCCCCTTGCACCATGACTGTAAGTTTCCTAAGACCTCCCTAGCCATGCTGAACTGTGAAGTCTATTAAATCTCTTTGCTTTACAAATTACCCATTCTTGGCTATATCTTTATTAGCAGCATGAGAATGGACTAATACACTATATGTCAAGTAGTATACAAAAATAATAGTTGATACTGATACATCATGGCTTATCATGTATTACATAGGCAGAATTGTAAATGTTTCACAGAGAGTAACTTACTCAATCTTCATGAATGACATAATAATTATTATTGTCCCCAATTTAGACAGGAGAAAACCAAAGCAAAGAAGGTAGGTAAATTAGCTGATTTTGCATAATCCATAACTGTGAGAATTCAAACCCAAGTTCTGTCCTCTTAATCATTATACTATGTCCCTCTAAAAGATGCATGGCAAATGGACTTGGGAATATTAAAGTATCTAGATTGCAAGATTCCTTTAGAGATTACAAAAGTTTTAATTATTTAAGAATACATAACTTTCACTGTCTTTTCTCATATTTCCATAAGTCAGTCTCATATTTCCATGATGTCTTTTCTCAAATTTCCTTGTTCCTCTAGAGCTGGAATACACAAGTTTCTATAAGTGGCCAGGGATTATAAGACTACTACTTAACAACATCAACTGGCTCTGAGTGAGCAGCATGGAAAGAAATACAGTAGATTGGAAAGCAGAAGAGTAGAGATCTAATCTTGTCTTTGACTAGGTCTGATTTTCTGAGTAAAACCCGAATTGCTGGGTTTGAACTTTCCAAAAATTATCTCCAAGATACGCCTAAATCTAACATTTTATAGCTTGAAGATATTCTTCTCTAGATAGTTCCAATACAACTAATCTACTATCACGCCATATTTCTGCAACTATGAAGAGTTTTAAAGACAAATGTCAACTATTTCAATTATTTCAATATGTGGTGACACTAAAGCAAAATTGTAAAAAGTACAGATACAGTGAGAGATTCTTAAGCTCGAATTTCCAAATATTAAAAGATTTGTATATTCGATAATACAGTATTGAGGAAAATAGTTTACCTCAGAAAACAAATACATTAGAGGTAGATTAAAAGCTAAACTTAACAATAAAGGTTCACACTCAAATGCCCATAAGGAGTAGAACATTAAATATAGGCCTGTGACACCAGCCTGGCATTAAAAACAAGTAGGTGCTCAGATGCTTATATTATACTTGAGCATAAGTAGTTACTTGCATGGTTGCATTGCCTTTTCAAGTATTTTGTATCATAATACGCCATAGCAAAATCTGTTTAGTGAACGCTGAAATGAAGTATGAAAGCATTAGAATAAAATATAGAAAATGCATATACATGTATTTATGCAGCTCTTCATATTTATATGGGTGTACACACACAGACACACACACACACACTTGCCCACTCACAAAACCTTAAGGTAGGATGGGCTATTTTAAACAGTAGACAAAACAGAATGTCAGAAAAAGAATTATTAATAAACTTGAATCTCAACATTTAAAATCTCCAAACACAAAAGATTATAAACAGAATTAAATGGTAAGTGATAAATGAGGAAATATTTACAGTATTTATAACAAGCCAAGGATTAACATCCAGAATATATAAATAACTTCAAAAATCAATAAGCAAAAGACAAACATAGGAGGAAAGGATGTGCAAATTCTACAAATAACTCAGAAGAACTGAAAATAGCAAATAAATATATTGAAAAGACAAAGAATCCCATTAGTACTCAGGGAAATGTAAATTAAAACTATGATGGGGGAGCATTTTTAATCAAAAAAGATGGGCAAAAATTATACAGGTTGATAATAACAAGTGTCAGAGAATGTATAAGGAAGTGTTTACCTTCATACTTTGCTGCTGAAAATATAAACTTGACTCGGCATTTGTTGGAGTACATTTTGGCAATATTATTTAAAAATTATATAAACATACCAGTTACTCCACTTCTGGTATCTACGAAAGAAAGGAGGGAGGAAGGGAAGAACAGAGAGAATGAGGAAGAAAAGAAACAAAGAAAACCAGGTATGTATAAAAGGAAATACATGCTAAGACAGTCATTGCAGCATTGAAAATAGCAATTATTAGTATAAAATCTGTGTGACTGGTACAATTCTAAACACTTTATGTTATTAACTTCAATGCAAAAATGTCTCATTTTTTACATCCAGAAACTAACAGTGGTAAGTAATTTGCCCAAAGAAACCCAGCCAGTAAGTAATGGAACTGGCGGCATTGTACTGTACTGTACTGTACTGTATTGTACTGTATTGTAGAGATAAGCTCTTGCTCTGTTGCCCAGGCCAGAGCACAGTGGCACAATCATGGCTTACTGTAGCCTCGAACTCCAAGGCTCAAACCATCCTCCCAAGTGGTTGGGACTACATTCATGCGACACCATGCTCAGCTGCTTTTTAAATTTTTTGTAGAGACAAGGTCTCACTAAATTGCCCAGACTGGTCTTGAACTCGTGCGCTCAAGCGATCCTTCTGCCTCAGCCTCCCGAAGTGCTGGGATTATGCACACAAGCCACTGTGCCTTGTGCGGGCTCTATTCTTAATAGCTACACAAAGCTGCCTCTGAATGTCCATAATAGGAAAATACTAGAGAGAGTCTAAATATCCACCAGTAGATGTGCACTTAAATTATAAAACACATATACTGTGGAGTAGGGAAATTTTAAATGTATTAAGTGAAATTATGATTTATAAAATAAAGTGATAAAGTATGACATATTTGTAGGTAGAAATCTCACAAAATTAAATTATATATTTCTACAGACATACACACATATACATACATACATACGCGGGAGCAGAATATCCTAAAGGTATGTAACAAAATGATAACAGTAGCTGTCTTGGGAAAGAAGACGGAGCTTTCTGATGATATTCAAAAATAACTTTCATGTATCTATATTGCTTGAATCTCTTTACCAAAATGTGTTCACAAATTCCAAATTTATTTAAAACATGTTTGAAGACTTATTACCTATTTGGATGAGTTATCTGAGCAGGTTTCAGGATTTCCCGTACTGATCTTTAATGAAATTCTTGACTGAAATTTATACTTTAAAAAAAAAAGCTTCACTTCACTATACCACTTACAATACATCGTCTCTCACATGTATTCTAAACAACTCCAGCATTCTGATGCACCGAAAACATGTTACAGGGACAAGGAACCAGCAGCATTGATAATCCCGGAGTGCTGCATGCCAGGCTAAGGGTGTTTTCTGGAAAGTTAATACTGTATCCAGTATCACCTCTGGATAGTACAGGCCCAATCATTCTTTGCAGAAACACACAGGATCAAAATTTTGGCTTCTTATCTTGGCAACACCCAAATCCAAATTTGGTCAACCCCATCTACAAAAACAGAGGCCCAGGGCTCCGAACTGACAGAAAAAAAGGACTTAGTGTTTTGGGGAGGCATTATTATAACACTTAGGGCATACTCATGAGGGTCATTAGGAAAAAGCAAAGGGACAAGATCCTATTTCTCCACAAACAAAACAAAAAGCCCTAACTAAGAGAAAACACAGACAACTGGCAAAGAGAACATCTGAATCATTCGCATCACCTCGTTCATTGAGGTTTCATATTGACAATTACTATTTTACACAAAATGAGTTGCAGGACAGAGTTTGTCCAGTTTGTTTGTCAGATTTTCTTCTAGAACTCTATGTATCAACTCCTAAACTAAAAATAGAATAAAATAAATATGGATAAATATATTGAATAGCTCCAGTTTATTGAGTATCTTGCATATGTCAATATTGTAATAATCACATTGACAAGCAAATTTCCAATCTTTGAATTCTTACAACTTGATAAAATAGTAACTTTGTCTTAATTTGACAAAGAAACTGAACCTACTAGGACCTATTAATCAAAAATAATCTGTCGATTACTCATCTTTTAGGCATTATATTGAACACTCACAAAGGTATTTGCAGTAACCATGAATTTCACTTCACAGTACTACAGTGAAAATTGTTCCGTGTCTTTATTTCTTTTACATTAATTAGATTTGCTTTACTAGAGGAACATTCCATTTCAGTTGGGGGGAAAAGGAGGAATGATGGAATTCTTCACTTGTCTCATCATATATGAGAATCTGGAGGTGCTTATATTGAACAGACTCTGGAGAAATCCCTGCGGTCTTCAACTGACAGCAGCCACTGATTGTGTACTTGCGTGCCCATGCTTGCACAGTTCCTTGATGGTGGTAATATCTGTGCTCGTGCTTCAAACTTCAACAATAAGAAATCATTGTCAAAGCCGAGGAGCTGAAAGCCATGACGCCATCCTCTCTAGCTGTGCCAAAGAGCTCACTTGAGCACAGCTATTGCCCTGGGGCACTGCAGGAATGCAGGAATAATTTCTCACCCCTCCCCTTCTCAAAGAATCTACCAATTTGTAACTTTCCCTGGTTTCAGAAGAAGCTCCTTAAACCAACTCTGATCGGTATCTCTGCCTTTCATATCTGCTGTTTCTCTTGACTTCTCTAACTAAAAAATAAAAAGGTTCTTCTAACTTCCTAAAGCATCAGCTCTGGCTCCATTTGGTGGTTAACAAGGGGGAACCACCCAGATATTTGTTTGCAGGCTGAACTGTCCTCCAGTATCCAATACTGAGTTAAACTCTAAGTCCAAGTTAGAAAGGACTTGAGACTTTATAAAGCATAACTTCCTCCTCAAAGCATGAACCACTTTATATTAATGCCAATTAAAAAAAAATCCTCAGCCTTCCCTATAAGAGGATTTTCAAATAAGGCTTCTAATGAATCAGTTAGTATCATGGGAGTCTCCTTTTCGTACTGAGTATAGAGAACTCCACAGTTATTCTTGAACATGAAAAGCTCACTGTGTACCTTTGCCGTGTTCCTGGAAAGTAGCACACCTACCTATCACCTGCTTACCACCTGCTCACAAATCTAAAAACGGAAAAGGAAAAAACAAGGCATAAGGCAAAGGAGTGTCAAGTGAAAAGACAATTTCAGCACAAAAGCATTCTGAGTAAAATTACTAAATGTTTTTTTTCTCTAGCAAAGTCTAACCTTAAAACCCATTCTCAGTAACTCCCTAAGACGACGACGAAAACAGATGCTCTCCCTGGCTGCTGCTATCTTACATTTGCATACTCACTCTCTTTCTTCCAGTACTTTAAGAATCATTTCCAAAACTGTTACCCACTTTAGTATATTTTAACGGACGCAACTGGTCACATTTTCATCACTTTTGGGGCACATTAGAGAATGTACAACATCACACATTATAGATTATCTTAGAAATGTGTTCAAGCTCTAGCAAAAAAGAAGAAAGCATTTGCTGAGTGATGCTAAGCTCCAATATGATGTTGACCTTTCAATTGGAGGTCCCAGGCCATGTAACTGGATCAGTGGGCAGATTCTGAGTTATGGTTTTATTTTTTCACTATTTGGGAAAAGGGCCTTTGTATTAGTCTGTTCCCATGCTACTAATAAAGACATATCTGAGACTGGGTAATTTATAAAGGAAAGAGGTTTAATTGAATCACAGTTCCACATAGCTGGGGAGGCCTCACAATCATGGAAGAAGGCAAAGGAGAAGCAAAGGGACGCCTTACAAGGTGGCAAGCAAGAGAGTGTGTGCAGGGGAACTCCCCTTTAGAAGAGCATCAGATTTCATGAGACTTATTCACTACCACAAGAACATTATGGGGGAAACCACCCCAGTGGTTCAATTATCTCCACTGGGCCCTGCCCTTGACATGTGGGGATTACTACAACTCGAAAGGAGATTTGGGTGGGGACACAGCCAAATCATATCAGCCATTATTTTAGGATTATACTGCAAAAAATATTAAAATATATTTGATAAGCTGAAGATAATTATATGTAAACTTTGTGTTAAATTAAGCAATATTATAAATATGCTATGGAAATTATTTAAGGGAATGTCTTAGAAATATTATTACATTTCTTGTAAATACTTTTATATTACCAAGAATTCATCTTTGATATGAGTAAATTCTCCCTATTTTAGTCCATTGTATGTTTTGCTGCTTCACAGATCAGAGTTTGCTGACATGCTTCTCACCGGGGCAACTGAGTCAGTGTGGGAAACTAGTTTTCTAAAACCTTTAACCAGGGGAGGACTTGAGGATAGGTTTGTGTTTCCGAGAGCTTAAAGCTCATAGGGGTGGTGAATGTCATCTACTAGTGGCATTTAGAACTCACCTACCTGATTAGGCATGCTTTTATTACTACAGGTTGAATATCCCTCATCCAAAATGCTTGAGACCAGAAGTGTTTCAGATTTCAGATGTTTTCAGATTTTGGACTACTTGCCAGTTGAATATATCAAATTTGAATATCCAAAGTTTGAAATGCTCCAATGAGTATTTTCTTTGAATGTCATGTCAGCACTCAAAAAGTTTTGGACTTTGGGGCATTTTCAGAAATGGGATGCTCCTTACTGTTTACAGAAACAAAAATCAGTTCCCCACTTTCTTGGTGCTTCAAAGAAAATAGCTGTGGTTCTTCTCTTTGTAAAGGGTTTCCAGGTGAAAACTACCTGGACAACTTAAAGTATAATAAAAAAAAAAAAAGGAAAGAAAGAAAACTACCTAGACAAACATAGCTATTGCCCTGGGGCAACAAATTAAATTACATATATTTTAAATTAAATATATTTACTTTGAGTCAATACATATTTATGTTTCCCCTACTACAGGTAAGATATTCCACAGTGGAATTAGCATTCTTCAGTGCATTAGGCAGACATAGTAGCTGTCATCACTAGAGTGAGAAAGAGAAAACAAAAATATATCTAAGTTAAGTTACAAAGAGTTTTTTTTAAAAACATGTAAAGGTCTTGGGTTCATTGGGGGCACAAAGATTAATATGACACAGGGCATACCATCAAAGGGTTCAGACTCCAGGGAGGGAGGCAGATTTGTAAACAGGTAATTATCATACAACACTGTGTTGTAATAAGTACTTAACTGCCTCATTGAAACCTACAACTTTAATTACTTGAGCTAACGGGCCAAGGACTCTTACTGTTGTGGAATGGAAATGACAATATATGATCTACAGCTTCCTCAGTGCTGACTTCTCACCCACTCCTGATCAGCCGGAAAGGCATTTTCTCTTTTCTAAATGACACGTCTCATGTCACATGTGGGCAAAAAAGCTTTTGTTGAAAGAAGTCAGGAAGTTGATGATTTGTTTTGGTGTGTTGTGGGTTTTTTGTTTTGCTTTGTTTTATTTTTACAGTAGAAAGAGTCATTAACGTGCCACTCCAAAGACAGAAAATAATAGATCTATTTCTTCTAATGGAGAGACAGTGTACAGTTTAAAGATGGTGTATTAGCTTCCAGCTTATGATACACAGGAACTATTTGGGTACAGAACTCAGCTCACCAGTCCAGAGCCAGCTCCATAAACCTTAGCAGCACTTTCCCCCATCTTTTGACTAAATAGAAAGTTACTGTACAGTTACAGCCCTGTTATATATGATGTTAATAAATGTGCCACACTGACTGTCTGCTCTTTTAAGTAACTCTGCTAACCTGGACACATTATCTGAGATTTATATTGCTGCATAAAGTCTGAGGGGAACACAGGAAAATGACTCTATAGATAGAATTAGACCGGCTATCTCTCCACATTTCAGACATGGCAGGAGAAGAGGTGTTCAGGGGCACTTATAGAGCACGAGAGAGGGCAAAAATAGCAAAAAGGAAAGCTTTTGAGAACAATTTCTGCAGTTTTGCCAATGTGACTGATTCTGAACGAGGCTTTGGTCGTAAAATTCCTTTCTTGTCTTGATGAAGAGAACAGTCTCTGGTGACACTTAGTGTATTACACCCTTTTCCAAGTCTAACACCTATTTTGAACTTCCAGTTAGTAAACTGAAACCTAGTATTAAGTCATTTAATATGTATTACATGAATGAATAACAACTCAACTGTAAATCCCTGGAAGTCAGAGAATGTGTCTAGGCTCACTGCTCTATCTTTTACATCCATAAGGGTGCCCAGTAGATAACAAGTGTGCAATATTTATTTTATGAACAGATTATATAAATAACAATATCACTTACTACTCACTGGTACTGTATAGACCATAATCCAACCCCACATCTGATCCTGAAAGATGACAGACTCAATATTTCATTGCTATTTCAAAAGGAAAGAGCTCAAGGTAAAAATAAGGGAGTCGATCTGGATAAATCTAAATAGTAAATCATTAAACGAGGGAGAAACAGATGTCTGAGATTCAACAATGGAAATAAACAGGCTGGTGGTAGGCATATTTGAGAGTGAGATGGCCATGAGGAGCTGGCCTTACTTCAGCTGCAGGGGAAAAGCCAAGAACTTTGAAACTGCACAATATCCTTCCCACTTACAGCCTGAAGCCATATCATGTAAACAGAAGTTAGCGATGTTGGACCATCTTCAAACTATATTCCTTGTAGTGGAAGCCACAATGGGTGCTTATCTTCCAAAGGTTTACTCTGTCCCATTCTGTACATCTGATGCTGCTGCTTTCATGATACCACAATCTCACCACAGTCCCCATATGTCCCCAGTGTTGTTTTTAAAAATTATAATGCAATGGAAAAAAGACCCATATGCAAAGGGTACTCATAATTTTAAAATCTAGTCAAATATGGCTATCAATATTATCAATGCCTTTCACAGCTTGAAATATATGATGAATGCTAACTCAAATTTAAAGCTGTTCATCTTACTCTCCCATGTTTTTCTTACTAGTTGCCCACAAAATTAGCCCTTGGAGTTTGCAAACACTTGTGATAAAGTCTATTTCTGTTGCTCTCTTCAGTCTCAACAAGTACCTCTGTTCACTTCTAATGTCCTTATGGCTTTCTTCCCCACTTCACATCTTCCTCTTATTGCTATTCTAGTTTTCAGGACACCTTCCCTAAAGCAGACCAAGGAGACTCAGCTCAACAGGCTGACTTTATTGCAAACTTCAATACCTTTCTTTATGATACATTCTAGCATCTTGTATCAGTCAGTTTTTGTTGTATAACATACCATTCCAAAACATAGTTGTTTAAACAATCATTATTTAATTTCTTATGATTATCTGGGTTGGCAATTTGGGCTGGACTAAAGTGCAATAACTCATCTCTGCTCCATATATCAGCTGGGTTCACTGAAACATCTAAGCACCTCAGCTGGAAAGCTGGGATGGCTGGGACATCTGGGCACTATCTCTGTATACTGTCTCCTTGTCCATCTGGGTAGCTCAAGCTTATATACACAATCACAGAAAGATGTTCTGCACAAGAATGGGTGCTGCAAAACCTCATTTATTTGGGGTTGGAAATTGTACAACATTCTTTCTGTCACATTTTATTAGTTAAAAGAAGTTCCCAGGACAGCCCAGATTCAAAGGTTGAAAAAACTGGACAACCTCTTGATGGAATCAGAAGCAAATAGTTGGTGGCCAGTTTTTCAGTTTACACTAAAATCAAAATATTATACACTTTAATTTTCAAAAAAACACCCACAAGTTTTAAGGACAATAAAAATAAAAAAAAATTACCAAATAATTGTGATAATTTCTTAAACGCCAGTGCCAGGCATTCGACATTTTACATAACACATAGTATTGCATTCTCACCCAATGAAAGAGATAAGCAGTTGGCAAATTACAGCCTGTTGACCAAATCCAGCTTGCTGCCTGCACCTGCCTTGGTACAGCCTATGAGCTAATAATGGTTTTTATACTTTTAAAAGGTTGGGAGAAAAAATTTAAAAAGAAAAAGATTTCATGACACATGAAAATTATATGAAATTCAAGTTCCAGCGTCCATAAATAAAGTATAATTGGAACACGGTCATGCTGAATTGTTTACATATTATCTATATCTGCTTTCAAATTACAACAGCAGAATTCAGTAGTTGCAATACAGACCATATGACCTGAAAAGCCTAATATATTTATCCTCTGGTCCTTTGGAGAAAGTTTTCTGACCTCTGGAATAGATGTTAT
The DNA here is from genome assembly GCF_008728515.1 of Papio anubis. Lineage (NCBI taxonomy): Eukaryota > Metazoa > Chordata > Mammalia > Primates > Cercopithecidae > Papio > Papio anubis. The sequence goes on along the minus strand of NW_022161247.1, from coordinate 170,580 downwards.
TATTATCTTCCTGATATTAATTAGGAAACTAAGACTGTTAAAATGTAAGTAAGTACACAGTTATGTTCACAGCAGCACTATTAGTAGCTAAAATGCAGAGGCAACCCAAGTATCCATCAACAGATTAATTGATAACCAAAATGCAGTATATACATACAATGAAATATTATTCAGCCTTAAAAAGGAACAAAATTCTGATACCTGCTATAATATGAATGAGCCTTGAGGACATTATGCTAAGTGAAATAAGCAAGTCACAAAAACACAAATATTGTATGATTCCACTACATCAGGTACTTCCAGTAGCCAAAATCATAGAGACAGAAGTAGAATGGTGGTTGCCAGGGACTGGAGAGAGGAAAGAATGGGGAGTTATTGTTTGATTGGTTTTATAAGTTGAAAAGAGTTTTGGTGATGGATGGTAGTGATGGTGGTGATGGTAGCACAACATTAGGGATGCCCTGAACTGTACAGCTTAAAATGGTTAAAATGTTAACTTTATGTTATGTGTATTTTACCACAATTAAAGAATGAAAGAAAAATAATCTAAAACAATTTTTGAATTTTCATTGAAGTCATTAACATTGCAATGGTTAACCAAAAAAAGAGAAAAATAAAATAAAATTAATCAAGTAACTTGCTTAAGTGTTAGGAGGCCAGAACCAGAATTTGAACTCAGATCTGCATGGCTCTAAATTTCACACTGCTCTCCCAGAAAGACATCTCCCATTATAACACAGTATATACCTGTGTCATAATGCCTAATCTTTATGACAGCTGTGTGAGGAGCCCCACTTTATAGATAAAGAACTAAAAAAAAGAGTTATGGAATAATTTGACAAATTCTATATGACGAGGAAGTGGCACAGCTAAGATGCAAAATCAGGTACCCCAGACTTCAAAGCCGGAGCCCCTGTAAAAAAGAATATTTGCTGTGGAGAAACCTGACAGACGCCACCTTATCAAGTGCCAAAATTAATATCACCAAAAACAGGGAAAATGGACCTTGTGAGCCTTCTGATGTCAGGCACAGAGGAGATAATGTCATCCATGGAGTACTACAGTCAAAATTGCTCAGCCACAATTAACTCATAAGGAAGCAATTAGACACACTCAAATAGAAAGACATTCTGCCCATGACCAGCCTTGTCTCTCCAAAAATGTCATAAACATGAAAGATAACAACACACTAGGGAAGTGCTTTTAATTGAAGGAAATGAAAGAGACATGAAGAATAAATACCATGTATGATCCTTGATAGGATCCCGGGTCAGAGGGAAAATATAAAAGATAATATTGAGACAATTTGAGAAATTTTAATACATATTGTGTGTTAGGAATAGTTCTCTATCACTGCCAGATTTCCTGAATATGATTATTATATGATGGTTATATAGGAGAATGTCTTTTTTCTTAGGATATAGTTGCTGAAGCATTTACGGACAAAGTATCTAGATGTCTGTAACTTACTCTAAAATGTTTTAGCACACACACAAGTAATTGTGCAGTGTATGTGTGTGTTGCAGGTGAAGAAAAGGAGGGAGACAGGCAGAAGGAAACAGAAAGAAATGGGGGAGGAAGGGAGGAAGGAAAGAAAGAAAATGGTAACAATTGGTGAATCTAGGTTAAGGGAATGTGGTGTACTAATCTTGCAAATTTTCTGGGCTCACAGTTCAACTCTTATCACCATACCACTTACGCCTTTAAACATACAAAAAAAATCCTAATTCATTCTTTTCACTTTCCTCATAGGGCTTCCTAGGCTGTCAAACACAAACACAGGTTTTGTGTACTTCTGAAACTGAGGGGATGTACCTTTGGACATTAGACGACCAGGAAGTCATCAAAGGACTTCAGTTCATGCCTTACAGGAAACTTTGACACTTCGAGGAGGTTAAAGTTCCCATTCAACTTGTCATACTTCGCTATTTTAAAGCCTTTAAGTACAATGACCCTTTTTTCCACAAGCAATTTCCCAAAGGCATCTGTGTTTGGAACACACATAGACAGGCGGCTCTAAGTACCCATTAGTCTTCAAACCTGAAACGCTCCCCAAAATGAGTTACAGTGAAAAACATGTACTACATCGAATGAAAAATAGCAAAATACATCAAGAGTTCAAAAGGCAGGAGTTGAACAAGATGATCCCATTTCATGCTACATTAATACGTCACTCTAATTTTATATAAGAATGAGCCTTCATACGTCCCATCTAGAATTCTGAAATATATAGGTATCCAAGCAAGTAAATCTTTTTATAAATGGGGGGGGGGGGGTTCATTATGCCTGCAGTTTAGGAACATGCCCAGAGTTTTGAGAAAGACAGCCAGAAAGAGAAACCTACTACCCATCTCAATGGACAGAAATGGATGTAGGATATAGGGGAAAGAGAGTCATGATGGAAACTATCACTCAGCTTATCACAAATGCCCTGGTTCACATCACTGTGTACCACTGTGCTGTATGAGTTATCATTTGTTGTTTGATTATCACATACTAACATTGTATGTCACCCAACAATAGAAAAGAAACTTGCTCACAACTTCGGTCCCCCAAACTAAGTTTGCCATAAAGTCCAGTCTTAAAGTAGATTCTCCCACTGCTGGGTTTTAAAAGCATAACTCTCTCTAGAAAAGAAAAAAAAAATAGAGAATTTAACTTAATTATCATAGCTGGAAGGACTTGGTTAAATGTGACTCAGTCATACGCTGCCATTCAAGGCAAATCTATAATTTTTTAGATTACCTAGTCATTCACACAGGCATGAAAATCAGTTATTCCTCCATTGATTTCTACTGTTATTGCCTAGAAAACTCAGGATGTGACTTTTCGTCATCATCATCATCATCATCGGCAGTACCACCACGGGCCAGCAGCCCTGATATTCCTCCATTTGATAGATTTAATGAAACAGTGGAACATATTGATGTTTCTTTCAACCATCAATTTTTCGAGCTATTGAATTTCACCCTTTTTCTGTCTTCCCACTTCTTCCAATTGTTAAGGTCATTTTCAATTTCAATCCTGTTTCTAAGGCATTACCCAACACATCCAACTTGCTGTCAATGGGATATTTAATAAGCAAGCTCATTCCACTATCCGAGGCATTAATGAAATTCCTAAGTACCACAATAGAACTTCTCTCAAAGTGTCTTCTATCCCTACTTTCAACTCACAATGACCCGTTGACAAATACTCTCAATTGAGCCAGCTGTGTACTTAACAGTAAAATGAGCTAAATCCTATTTTCGCAGTTTCTTGATGAATATGACAACTGGGACTGAATTTTAAAAGCTTCTGGAGGCATAGTGAAGGGCTGAAACACATCCATTTGCCCTTATCTGACAAAATAAAGAATAGCAACTCTATCATATAGTATACCTAATCTTTCAGATTTTTTTTTTCTGTTATTTCCAAGGTCCTTGAATCTTCAGGTGTTTCCTGAATCACCAATTTGAACATGTTGGAAGCAGTATGAATTTGGAGCCAAATGCATCTGGGGCTAAATTCTACCTCTGCCACTATGTGGGAATTTGGGGAAACAAAAAGAAAATAAAAGAAAAAATTTTTCCTTATTTTCTCCCTAAGCCTCAATGTCCTCATCTGAAAAATCGTCATAATCCTTCTTAGCTTTTAGCATTGTTTCAAGAATTAGCAACATGCCTTTACCTGAGTAGAAATTCAGTAAAAAGCTGGCCTTCTTCCCTTTCTGTCTCACTTAAAAGGTTGTCTCTACATCATAAAGTCTCACTGCAATTAACCAGCAGCTTCAGGTGCCTGCATAATCAACGTGTGTGAGATGTGAAGTATAACTATCTATTCTACTAGATTTCATATGTGTGGATCCTTTCTGATTTCTTACACCCTGGGGCTGGGGGTGAGGGCAGTGCCAGACAGTGATTCAGGCACGTCTTGGGGTCAATCAGAGTGAACCTGTCTAAGGCACTTGTTAATTACAGGCCTCAGAAAATTGTCTTAAATGTGTTAAGCTTGTTTTCCCTTTTAAAAGAATAAATTCTAATAGCATCTAGTTCCTAGTCTTCTTTTAGATTTTTTTAAGGGTTACCCAAGACTTTGGAGCACTTACTTAGCACAGTCATTGGCTCACGGTAGCTTTCAGCAAACGATCGTTACATTGTGATAACATAATGCTGCTAAAATCTTACCCATAAGTAATAAACCCTTATGTATCTGTTAGAATTCTTTCCACTTCCCAATTTCTCTCTGATTAACTAGTACACTTCACGCCAACGTGGACCAGACCTGTTTTATTCAATCTTGAAAATCCTTATCCTAGAACAAACAGTACATGTCACATAGTAAATGCTCAATAAAAAATTTTGTTCAAATGATAAATGAATGAATACTTTCTTAATTTCATGCCAATAAAATTTGAATAAGTTACAAGACATCTGTTCCTTAATCGTACCCACCTGATTAACATGACCACAACCTCTGCCTCCTTAAGTAAGGCTTTCTAATTTTCTAAAGTACATTACAGTTTGGCATAAAAAGATTCTGAGGTTGCCTCTCTAAATGTCAACAACATTATTTATTTTCCAAAAATTTTTGACTTCTCACACCCATTAAAAGGGTTTATTTTCAAATATAAGTACAAACGATTCTAAAATGATGTTATGATGGCCTTATAGAGCCATGGTTCTCAACTCTCATCCAAATTCTTCAATTGGCAGAGGAGAATGATTGACTTTCCCTGAGCGATCAAAGCTCATAGATGAATTACTCCCTCCCACATGTACCAAATGTCTTTGAAGTGTCATGTTTTATCCCAAGGACAAAATCAGATGCACAAAGATATAGTCACAAGGCTACTCATCACAATGTTTTCAATAATTATGAAAAATGAGAACAATCTAAGTGAATATAAGAATATAGTACCTACATAAATTATAGTTTATCCTAATTATAAAATTCTGTGTGGCCATTAGAAACTATTTCAACATGATATTAAACATAATATTATATATTAAAAACATAATAAAATATATGAAAATATTATCAAAATATATTGTTAAATGGAAACCTGGTAATGACTTCTAGTTAATCACCACTAAAATGGCCATCAAGTTCACTTTAAATCAAATACCTATAGAGGCAAAGATAACAGGAAAGGATACAAAATTGTGGAAGACAGTAAGTAAGTGGGTATGTGATAACTATCTTGTCACCCAAATGAATCTAAAATTTAACCTGGCCCTAGAAAAGCCCTGGAAGTAGAAGATGCATGTTACAAAGCCTCAGAAATGCTCAAGGAGTAGAAACACTTTCTAACTCTGAAAGAGAGTACATAGAAAGCAAGACTGATTAAATGTGCTTATTTTTAAAAGGTCACTCGAACCCTACTAGCAAGGTGATAGTCTTCGACCAATCATGTAGAAGCCTAAGGGTTTATCCTTTGGAGAGGCTGATTTAAATACCCTGCACTTGGAGTTATCAGGCACACATACATAAAGTTAGAGTACCATACTAAAAACTAGATTAAGTGCAATTTTAAACACTGAAACATAAGATTCCTGACCCCGCGCTTCCTCACTCACCTCCAAAAATGCTAGATAAAGTCTCAAGTTCTTTCCAGCCTGATCTTTGGCTTCACTTAGCATTACTTTCTTTAAAATTCTTTTGCTAGGCAAATTTCAAGTTTAAATAAGACATCCAAGGTAATGTTTAACGTACTAAAGAAAATACATATTACAATCACTTAACAAAACTCTTTACAAACAACTTTGATAAACTTTCCCAAGGCCTATAGCTTTGTTGGTGCTGATTCTTCAGAAAGTCTACCTGAAAATACCATACTTGATACTAATTTTTAATTATACATTTAAGCTGCAAAATAGCAATTTTTAGATTACAAAGTATAATTCACCCTTCTCATTAAACCTCATTTGTCTTTTCCCAGTTGGTTTGCATGAAGGTCATTATATTAGAAGAATCTACCTTACTGGTTCTCATTCTGGGAATAGTGAGGGAGGAGGTACTCAATCTCTACCTCAACCCTCTTCCCAGTTCCCAGTCAAGGTGTGAATCAGGAATCCAAAGCGGTATTTTAAAATTATACATATGCAGCCCTGCCTACAAAAACACAAAACCATTCTACAATCTTCTCCTAGAGAATCACCACACATCCTTACATGTAGGTAATGGGCATGTTAATTAGGGTGGAGGAGAAAATAGGGTAAGAACTATGTCACTATACAATATAGACATCTGACCAAATTGAACAATTCTAGCAAATCTGAGTTTTAGACAGCACTGAAGAGATGCCTTCTAAAGCCCTTTTCCATTTGATAATTTCTATTTTATACTGTAATTATTTAGTAGAAACAGTGCCTGTTCTCCTCTACAAAAATGGGCATATCACCCAGGTGGGGCCAATCACTGCTCTGGTCCAATGTGCATGTATAGGACCCAGCCAATCAGAGTGTTTCCCTGGCATTTTTCAAAATTAAGCAAGTATGAAAGTGTCTTTTCCAATTTGGTCACAAAACTATAAGTACATGAGAGCAAAGCGTCCAGAGAACATGCCCATTGCTCGAGAGGTAAGTCAAGCTAAGAAAATAAAGCTTGTCCACAGAGAAAAATGGAGATTAAGGGGGAAAAGAGAGAATCCTAAAGGTATTTAGGTCTCTAATGACAGGCAACCCTAAGAAATCTCCCTTTGCCTTAAAGTAGTTTTGAATTGGATTTGATTGGATTTTGCTATTTCCAACAGGAGAGTCTTCCAAATATCAATTCTATTCTAACTTGTAAACTCTGGAAAGGTAAAAACGAGGCTCGAAAAGACATTATATATGAAATATACCATCTGAATAGTGGTGGTGGTAGTGGCAATGATGAAGATGATAATAAGTAAATTTTATTTAATACTTACTACATTCCAGCCACCGCTTTGGCATCATCATGGTACCATGACATAGGGGCTGTAATAGCATCTCCATTATATAGTTGAGTAAACTGAGGCACATAGGCAATTTGCCCAAGATTGTGTGGCTAAAGAGTCACACAACCAGAATTTGAACCTAAGTACTCATTTCAGAGCCCACACTCTAAACTACCACAACATTCTTCCTCATCATGACAAGTCATCTAGCTTGATCCTCTAAATCAAAGCACAGAAACAAAAATTGCTCTCAACTTCGAGAATGTTTGACCTTCTGAACATTCCAATTGCTTTCACATTTCACATCTTAGTCAATAGAGCCCCACTTCACAACCAGGATTTACATGTGAATTTCTTGGAAAATACCCTAAGGAAACAGCTCCATCTGTAAGTAAATGGAACATGATGAATGATGACAGTCTAATGGGAAGTGCCTTACAGAGGCTGAAAACCCTGAACTATTTCTGCTTGACTTGTGGTTTGACCTAAAGCAAATCACACCACCCTTGACCTCTCTGGGCTCTGTTTCTTTCTGATTTAATACATGGCAATTTTCAGTGTTCTCTCACAATAGGTGGAGGGCATTCTTAAGGCAATGTATAAAATGCTTCATGTTTCTTAGATGACATTAACTATAGAAGTTTAAGAGGTTGTAATCTCACTACAATAATAATAGCTCAAATCTATTCAGTGCTTTCCACATGTCAGCACTCTGAAAAAATGTATGCATCAGCTTGTTTAAGGCTCAGAGCAACCTTATATTGCAAATGCTAGTATTATTTTCCTTCAACAGACAATGAACAATATTTGGGTAATTAAATTACTTGCAGACATTTACATAGTATGATGGTTAATTTTATGGGTCAATTTGGCTAGGCTATGGTGCCGAGATGTTTGCTTAAACATCAGGATAGATCTTGATATGAAGGTATTTTTTAGATGATTTTAACATTTATATCAGTAAGCTATGAGTAAAGCAGATGACCTTCTATAATGTGGGTGGGCTTCAACCAATCAGTTGAAAGCTTCAAGAGAAAAAAAGACTGAGACTCCCTGAGGAAGAGCAACAATGTTTCCAAATTGCCTTCAAACTTGAGCTACAATATCAACTTCTTCCTGGGCCTATGACCTTCTGGCCTGCCCTGCAGAATTCAGACTTGCCAATCCCCAAATCACATGAACCAATTCCTCAAACGAGAGAGAGAGAGAGAGAGAGAGAGATGTTTATGTACATATACATCCTATTAATTCTGTTTCTCTGAAGAACTCTGACTAGTACACATATTAACTGGTAAAGTTTGCATCTGAAATGAGACAAACTGATTCCAAACTCACCCCAAGCTTTTTTGAACTTATAAAATGTTCCTTAGTCATTCTCATTTTTTTTTAATAGAGGTATAACTCTGATATCTCTGAAAACCAGCAGTGCCATTAAACCAAAATGAAAAAAAAAAAAATGAGAGGCATTCTGTCATTTTCTTCTAGGAATCTATTTATCTCGTTGCAGTCTAGATTTAATTAAGCCCAATCAAATGTCTTTGGAAAGAAATCAAAGAAAAAGGCAATGCTTCCAAACTCATTTTTAAGGCCAATATTACCTTGATAACAAAGTCAGACCAGGACAGTACAAGGAAATAAAAATACCGGCCAATATTCCTAATAAAAACTCATGTAAAAATCCTCAACAAAATACTAGTCAACTGAATTCAACAACAATTCACCATGATCAAGTGGAATTAATCCCAGAGATAAAGGGATGCATCAATATACGCAAATCTATAAATTTGATACACCACATTAACAGAATAAAGGACAAAAGCCATATGATTATCTCAGTTAATGTAGAAAAATAATATGACAAAAATTCAACATCCTTTTATGATAAAAATTCTCAGCAAATTAAGTATAGAAGCAATGTACCTCAACACACTAAAGGCCATGGATGAGATAGCCACAGCTAATGTTACACTTGACTGTAAAAATTGAAAGTTTTTTTCTCCGAGCTCAGCAACTATACAAAGATGTCCACTTTTACCACTTCTATTTATTATAGTATTGGAAGTCCTAGCCAGAGCAAAAGCAAGAGAAAAAAATAAAAGGCATCCTCCAAATTGGAAATGAAGGAGTTAAATTGCCCCTGTTTCCAGATGACATAATCTTATATAGAAATAACCCTAAAGACTCCAGCAAAAAACTGTTAGAACTCAATAAGTGAATTCAGTAAAGGTGCAAGATATAAAATCAATATACAAAAGTCAGTAGAGTTTCTGAACAGTAACAACAAACTGCCCAAAAAAGAAATCAAGAAAACAATCCCATTTACGATAGCCATGAAAAATTACTTATAAATAAATTTAACCAAGGAGATAAAAGATCTGTTGTGCACTGAACACTATAGAAGATTGACAAAAGAAACGGAAGAGGACACACAAAAAATGGAAAGCTATCCCACATTCATGGATTAGAATAATTAATATTGCTAAAATGTTCAAAATACCCAAGGCAATCTATATATTCAATGTAACTCCTATCAAAATTCCAAAGACTTTTTCACAGAAATAAAAAAAATCCTGAAATATATATATGGAACCCCAAAATACCCCATATAGCCAAACCCATCTTGAGCATTAAGAACAAAGCTGAAGAACAATGAAGCTAGACTCCTATTTCTCACCATGTACAAAAATCAACTCAAAAAATGCTTTAGGACATTGGTCAGGGCAAGGATTTTTTGTATAAGGCACTAAAAGCACAGACAACAAAAGCAAAAATAGGCAAATGGGATTGCAACATGCTAAAAAGTTTGCACACAATCAAGGAAACAATCAGTAAAGAAACAAATTATGAAATGGAAGAAAATATTTGTGAACCATACATCTGATGATGGGTTTATATCATACATACATGAAATATATATAATATATATGAAATATATATATATATGGAACTCAACTCAATAGTGAGAAAACAAATAATCTGTTTAACATTTGGAAAATAGATCTGAAGAGAAATTTCTGAAGACATACAATTGGCCAGCAGGTCTATGAATAAAAGCTCAACATCACTAATTATCAGAGAAATGCAACTTAAAACCACAATAAGCTATCACATCACACATGTTAGAAAGACTATGCTCAGAAAGAGAAGAGAGAACAAGTGTTGGCAAGGATGTGGAGAAAACGGAACCCTTGGTGACGGTTGGCATTCACAACATTAGTATATTATTAGTATATTAGTAAATTAGTACAGCAATTATGGAAAACAGCATGGAAGTTCCTCAAAAAATTGAAAATAGAACTCCCATACAATCTGGCAATCTCACTATTGGGTATATATCCAGAGGAAGTTAAATCTGTATGTGGAAGAGATATCTGCACTCCCATGTTCACTATAGCAGTATTCACAATAGGCAAGATACAGAATCAACCTAAGTGTCCATCGATGGATGAATGGATAAAGAAGATGTGGTACCATATGTGTGTGTGCATATATATGTGCATAAAAGGAAATGTGAGATATATATATATATTTTTTTTTTTTTCCTGGTCCCCAACCCTATGTGCTTTGTCATCATTCACTAATACATTTCACTATCTGTAGCTATGTAGTTTTCCATACACTCTTCCCTATGCAGACAATTAAGAATACTGCCCTAGCATTTCAAGGTTACTTTAGAATTTAATTGTGGATATATGCCTCTTGTGCTGAGCAAAGGAGCAGGTCTAGCAGGAAGTAGGGTAGCAAAGTGGAAAGAGTAAACTTTGAAATTAGAACCATTTGTGTTCACATTCTTAGTTTACCACAGACTCACTTTATAACCCTGAACAAACTGCTGTAAATCTCTGAACCTCACTTTTCCCACCTGTAAAATGGAGATAACTGTGCCTATCTTGAAGTATATCAAGATAGTTGACAAGTGAAGTCAAGGAACCTACAAAATAAAAGCACGCAGAAGATACTCAAGAAATTAGAGCTTTTATCATTAGCAGCACCACCCACTTAAAATTTAAAGCTCTACATCTATTTCCTAAGCTCACGTATAATCAGACTGTTGTTGTTTCACCATATTTCATTGATATTGTTGTGATATGGGGTGAAGGCTAAGTCCCCAATTATTCCATCTTATATCTGACTTGGCAGCATGTCACATAGAGTACTTTAAAAAAAAAAAAAAAAAAAAAACCCTGAGCTCCCTTTAGAGACCACAATAAAAGAAGGTTAAGGGTAGAATCAGAAAAATCAATTTAGTTTCCATCCAGGTAGGCTTTTTGCTATAATGTTTCTTGAACAACATAATGGCTCCGTGGAGCTGATGACAGAGGGTAACAGAAGAAACAACCCAGTTTTGGTGCAAGTTTATCTGTCACAGCTAAGCTGGCATCCAAAGGATAGTATCCTTTGCACTAGAAGCAACACTTGCAGAAAAGTTTTGTCAACTGGAAAAACTGAGATATGCTCTGAGCTCCCATGTGCCAAGTCTGGGTTATATATCCTGCCTGCTCTCTATACTTTAATTCTGTAAATAAAGTTTGTTTTTTCTTTTTCACTGTAAAATTAATTCATGCTTCTTATAAATGGCCAGAAAAATCACAAGTCGACAGAAGAAAAAGAAGTTATTTTTAGCCTCAGGAATATAAGATGACTGTTGTCAACATCTTAATATTTTTTTCTAGTCTTTAATCTACTAATTTGAGCATTGGTGAAACAGTGATTATATATCACATTATATATTCAATCCTGTAATACTCTCAACCAGAGGCTGGCAAACTATGGCCTGCAGGCCAAATCTGGAACGCTGCCTCTTCTTGTAAATAAAAATGTATTGGGAAACAGTTGTGCTCATTCAGTTACGTATTGTTCAATTACGTATTGTCTACAGTTGCTTTTGCATGACAGTGGCAGAGCTGAGTAACTGACTTGGAGAGTCATGTAAGAGACTGTATGGTTCACAAAGCCTAAAATAGTTACTGTCAAGCCCTTTACAGAAAAAGTTTTCCAACCCCTGCCCTAAGCAAATGGCAACTGAACATACTGACTGCAGGTGCAGGATTCCCACCTTCCCCCCATTCCCTATATGCCTAAATCCTAACCACCTTTCAAGGCCCGACACAATCACCACTGTGTCAGGGGAGCTTCCCTTTATATTCCCAACTGGAAGCCAAATCTTCCTCTTCTAAAGTCCCACAGATCTCCATCCCTATTCTTCTTAACACCTTCTCCATTTTTAAAATATATGAATTTCTATAAAGCAGCTTTTCTCACATCACTGAGCTCAGTGTCTAGCACTGGGACACATAACTCAGTATATATTTGCTGAAAAAAATAGGATATTTTAATATATATTAACATATGGTTCCCACCCTCAAAGAATGTACAGTCTGGTCCAGAGACATAGCACCCAACCCCATTTTAAAAATTAAGTGTGGCTTCCATTCAAGAATTGCTACGAGAAGGAAGCTGTGGATTGGACTGGTACAATCAGGAAAGGCTTCTTGAAAGAGTAGGGAATGCAAGGGCCTTAAAGGGGAATTTTGATGTGGGCAGAGAAAGAATAGGTGAAAGGCAGTGATAAAGACAGGGGAGAAGAAAGTGTGCAGCTTTGACTAACACGGTGAAGAATAATCTCAACAGAATAGAAGGTGAGCTCAGGCAAGAGAGAGAAACAGTGAAGAAAGACTGAGTATGGCCACAAAAATGTAGGACCTTGACAAGCAACAATATAATCACTAAAATGGAGCCTGGGCTGAGTTCCCAAAACAGCAATGACTGACCAGCATATGCCTTAGTTGACGAGTCTGTTTAGAATTCTATGGTGGAACATTATCAGTTGGCTTCTGCATCACCCTGTGTCTTAATGAATGCCATTTGTAAAATATTTGAATGAGGCTGGTCCCCAGCTCAGAAATACATAGGAAGGTGAATACAAACACACTCGCCCTGTGGTCTCCCACAGGACTTTGTACATAATCTTCTCCACAGCACAAATCAAGCACTGTTGTAACTGTCTCTGTTTACATGTTCGCATTCCCCACTAGGCATGAACTTCTCCAGGGTATCCTGATCATGGATTGTTTAATCGTAAGAGAAAACAAGCCCACTCAAGTTAGCTTAAGTGAAGAGAAACGTATTTTTAGGTTGTAGCAGCACCCTCTAGACCACACCTGGGTGGAGTACAGCCCATACCAGACTGAGAAGTCTTCGGTCTCTGTTCCTGGAGCTTTCTGCATTTTCATATCTGCCAAGCTCTGTACCTCTCCTCCTCCCTTCCCTCTGAAACTCAGCTTCCTTCCCAAGGAAAGCCATAGTTCTGGGATCTACAATTCACATTTTCTCAAATTCAACCTCCCTATGTCTTGTAAGTTGCTTAACTTCTAGTGACATATGATGCATTTGAGAAAAATGAGTTGCGACTATGAGTTAACTCAGGTAGAAAAGCATAGCACTCAGACTTGAGAATGTGTCTCTATATTAGAGGAAAATCTGAGAAGTCATAGTGGGACTTTCTTTAAGCAATGCTCTATCACCAGTGCTATCAATGGTACAGAGGATTATGCAGTAGAGAAAAAGTGATTCCAAACAGCTGGACTTTGAACATGAAATTTTAAAAACACCTTAATAATTCATTTTACTTATATTGTCCTACTGATAAGAAATAGGAAAATGCAAAAGCATAATATATGAGAGAAAAGTAACAATCAAAATAGCCTAAAAGAGGTCTTTCAGTAAACATAAAATAAAAATTCCAGAAGATGGAAAGGTATCATGTTATAGTAGAAGTGGCAGATTTTGTATTTCTGAGTGATGGACTTACAAGTGACAGTGTCTTTTATTGAATGAAGTACCATATTTGCTGCTTCCCTATGATTCCAGGTTACAGAAGGTTTTGGGTTGCCAGGTCTTCAAGCTACATCTCTAAATGACATTGAAGTGCAGGTTCAATTCTGTCTGAGTGTGTCAATCTCTATGTTTTAGTTTCACATTCCCAGGAAAGAAAGCATATGTGTTTCAACTTCAGTCAGATGTCTATAGCAACTGAACAATCTAGATAGAAGGGGAATAGGGTTCCAACATGGTGTAGGGGCATAACACCATATAACTTTGGTATAAAAAGTTAAGATCATGACTCTTTAGTATCCATCTCCACAGAGCAATTCCATATAGAACTCAGTACTTGTCAAATGAATTTTACGGCAATGAGATCTCCAGCATGTTGAGTGTCAAGTTGGTATCTAAAAGTAAAAGAGCACAAACAATTGGAAAGTAGGGGTGGCTTTTGAGGAGTACAGAAGAGTTTCTGCTCTCAGCTTAAAGTATATTTTTTTCATAACTAGAGGCAGGGAGTTTTATTATAACCATGTCTACTACAATCACAGAAGACATTCAACATTTGAATAAAAAATTACCTTAGCATTTCCTATGTTACACACACCTATATAATGGCTATATGGATTCTCAGCAAATGAGAATATATCAAAATCATCTGTGGAGTTTGTTAAAAATAGTTTCAGAAAGTCAATCCCCCAAGTGAATTAATCACTGAAGGTGGGGTCAGAGAAAGTGTATTTTTAAAACTCCTTAGCTATTTCTGATGTGCTCTCCTGGTTAGTAACCAATGAGTGAGGATGTATGCATACAAATATAATTTATTTTGGCAAGGTAAAAAGTCTCAGCGGCATTTAAACTAAACTTTAAGTGATTGCACACAGAGATTGAAGCTTCTGGGTAAGTAGCTCATTTGTTCTGACACTAAAGTCAGCATCATAGATTAGAAGAGGTAAACTTGACCAGGTGTGGTGGCTCACATCTGTAATCCCAGCACTTTGGGAGGCCGAGGCAGGTGGATCACTGAGGTGAGAAACTCGAGACCAGCCTGACCAACATGGAGAAACCCCGTCCCTACTAAAGATAGAAAATTAGCCGGGCGTGGTGGTGCATGCCTGTAATCTCAACTACTCGGGAGGTTGAGGCAGAAGAATCACTTGAACCTGCGAGGCAGAGGTTGCAGTGAGCTGAGATCACACCACTGTACTCCAGCCTGGGCAACAAGAGTGAAACTCTGTCTCAAAAAAAGAAGAGAAAAACTTAAGAAGACAAAGCAGAGACACAGTCAGTAGGCCAAAAGAAGAGGAAAGAACTGAATCTTGAATCTGGACCAGAAGCAAATATGGTACACCACGATGACCCACGTGATGGAGAATTTACATACCAGAACCAGGCGCTTCTTTTACTGGTGTTATTATTAATATTTTTATTATTATTAGGTAAATTACTAGTATCTTTTTTTGTAAGTTATCTTTTAACAGAGCATCTTTAGGTTGTTTCACAGACTCAGTTCTCAATTGACTTTTTTTTTTTTTTTTTGAGACAAAGTCTCACTCTGTTGTCCAGGCTGGAGTACAGTGGCATGATTTTGGCTATTCTGCTATACTGCGACTTCCATCTCCTGGACTCAAGTGATTCTTGTGCCTCAGCCTCCCACGTACCTGGGATTACAGGCACGTGCCACCATGCAGGGCTGATTTTTGTATTTTCGGTAAAGACAGGGTTTCAGCATGTTGGCCAGACTGGTCTTGAACTCCTGATCTCAAGTGATCCACTCACCTTCCCACCTCAGCCTTTCAAAGTGCTGGGATTACAGGCATGAGCCACCACACTTGGCAATTTTTTTGTTTTATTTAATAGAGCCATGAGTTTAAATAACTACTCTGCCAGATGTAATTTGTTGATTCTCCATAAATATTCCTTCCTCTACGCCATAGAGGCTGAAAATTTGGAAACTACATTACTCAGAATTGCGTGCAAGTAAAGTTGTAGGAAGTTGCTGCCAAAGAGGGATCCGCCTGTGAAAATCAGAACAAGGAAGAGAAGATGGAGTCAGTCCCTTCTGACAGTAGATGCAGACAATCCTGAGGGTGTCAGATGTGTATTTTGCTGGAGGCTTCCAGGGGTCCTCCTGAGGATCACCCACTTACCTGCAATTTTTGTACTTTAGGATTCCTGAAAGCCTGGAATGGCCTTGCTGACTTTTGTTCCCTAGCATTTTTTTTAAAGAAATAGGGTCTCACTATGTTGCCCAGGATGGACTCCAATTCCTGGGCTCCAGTGATCCTTCTCCCTCAGCCTTCCAAGTTGCTGGGATGGGGCTACAGGTGTGCACCACCGCACCCAGCTCTCTAATCTTTTTAGTGGTAGTGTAACCTTCTAATTCCCTTTATTAAAGTTTTCTATTCAAAATACTTAATGTGGCTTCTGTTGTTCTGACTGGATTCTGACTGTCACACCCTTTTAAATAGTGGTTTTTAAATTTCATTGTACATAAAAGTAACTTGGAGAGCTATGTAAAAATTCAGATTCAGTAGTTCTGGAATAAGCCCAGAAAGCTGTGTTTTTATCAAGAATTCCAGGGGCCTGCATCTACCTTGAGAGAAATTGCTTTCATATACAGGTGAGGACCTCTGAGCCCCATGGACTCAACCGCTCTTATTGAAGAATATTTGATGACCAGATCAATCATTTCAGTCAAGCAGCACCCTGTGCTACCTAGTTTATTCCACATAGGAAGGGTGCTGCTTGCCTGGAATGATTGATCTGGTCCTCAAATAAAACAAGTTTATTCCTATATGGAAGTGTGTTCATTACAGTCTTTAAAATTGCTCACTCAGTTGGGCGTGGTGGTTCATGCCTGTAATCCCAGCACTTTGGGAGACCAAGGCGGGTGGATTACTTGAGGTCAGGAGTTTGAGACCAGCTTGGCCAACATGGCGAAACCTCATCTCTATAAAACTACAAAAATTAGCCAGGCATGCTGGCAGGCACCTATAGTACCAGCTACTTGGGAGGCTGAGGCAGGAGAATCGCCTGAACCCAGGAGGCGGAGGTTGCAGTCAGCCAAGATCGCACAGCTATACTCCAGCTTGGGCAACAAGAACGAAACTCTGTCTCAAAAAAAAAAAAAAAAAGTTCACTCGCGAGAAACAGATAATCTCTGGGAAATCACTTACCCATGAGGTGCACTAGAGTTTAAAGAGGAAGAGGACAGGATTGGACCTGGGGTCAAGTCCTATCTCTGCCATTTACTGATACATGACATTAAGCAGATCACTTCACCTAACTGAACTTCAACTTACTTATCTGTAAATGCCTCCCTCAGAGAGCTGATCCTCATAGACATAATGGTATTAATGTCTACCTTCACCATTTACACCCTGAAGTCCATAAAGGCAGGAACTCTATCTGATATATTGTTCTTTCGTCACTCACCCTATGTTCAACACATAATTATTGAGCACGCGATACATGACAGGCTCTACACTAGATCTAAACAAGGACAAAAGTGCTTAACCTAACATTTAGAAGAGTCAATGCCCACAACATTTTGTTCAGCAGCAGCAGCAGCAGCAAAGGTAAGTGTCTTGCTTGTAAATGGCAGGTATATTAGCAAATCATAAAGGGCAAACAAGAGCAGGTTAAAAGTAATACTTCATACAATAATAGTGGCAGCCTATTATAGCAAAGGAGCAGAAGTGAATGAAGGGAAAGAAGTAGTTAAATCCTCACATTTGAGCTGACCTACCTGGTCTTTTACTGCTCAGCAGAAGCTGTGCAGAGAACACAGTCCTTGGAGCAAGACTGGCAGAAAGTGATCTCACTGCCACTCAATGGTAGGGAGCCTTTCTAATTTGGAGTTTTCATTTGCCATTTTCAATTTTGTGAAATGCTTCCGAGATCAGACTTCTAGCACCTGTGGGGTAAAACCCTGGACACCCATTAACTTCCCAGCATGAAACACAGCAGCTGTTTATACCCCTTCTGGTCCTCAGGGTGAACAGTTGTTGTAGTTGGTAACAGGCATCTGATCTCACCTTAGCTCCATAGATGCAGGAGGACATAAGACACCTTCACATCTCCCTGCATGTGTGAGCAGACACCAAGGGAGATGGCAGAGAGCTTCACTTTGTACCTTCATACATTTAAAGTGACCAGATTGGACCCTGGGAAATAGTTGAGCATAATTCATCTCTGACAACCCAGACATCCCTATACTCATTCTCATACAATCAATTGCAGTATGTTTCCTCAGCATACAAACACCCAGCATGATCTTATTCCTGACTCACAGAGTTCTACATTTCCTGTTCATTACTTTTCAATCTTTTCAGTTTTATGAATATACAATATACATTGAATACTAAATTCCAGGGAACTGTCGAGCACCTTGTATGCATCATCTATTAACTCTTCACCAGAACATTATGAGGTAGTTGGAGATGAAAACCTAACACTCACAGAAAGAAAGAAAACTGCAGCTTTGCTCTGTCTGACTTCAGAGCACATACTCTTCACCACTCTACTATACTACCTGCTCATATGTATCTGTGAAAAGGAAAATGTTACATTGAGGCAGAGCAGCTGTTGGCAAACATTTTCTGTAAAGATTCAGATAGCAAATATTTTAGACTTTGCTCAGTGTAAAGTCTATGTAGTGACTACCCAGTTCTGCTGTTGTGGAGTGAAAGCAGCCACAGGCAATAGGTAAACAAGTGGGTATGACTGTGTTCCAATACAACTTTATTTACAAAAACAGGCAGTGGGATAAATTTAGCCTGTGGATTATAGTTGCCAGTCACTGAGTTTCAGGAATGTGAAACCAAAGAAATAAAGGCAATCAGACTCAGCATAAAGGTGAACTTGCCTCAGTTGTTTCTGTGAGAAAAGCTCCAGAGGACACCATGTCTGCAACTCTTCTCTAGCCACTACCTACTCAACCCCTCTCCTACTTTCCTGGGCAGGGCATGACTGAAGTAAGCCTCCTGAAGTTTCTGTGCATCCATCATTGAGAAAAAGGGGGAATACACATGGGTCAGTTTCTCTCACTTTCAGGTCTCTGTGTCAAAATGAGAGGTGACAATGTGCTAGCAGCCCTCACTCTCAGCACCTCCTTAGCCTCAGCGTCCACTCTGGCAGCACTTGAGGAGCCCTTCAGCCCACCATGGCACTGTGGGAGCCCCTCTCTGGGCTGGCCAAGGCCGGAGCCGGCTCCCTCTGCTTGAGGGGAGGTGTGGAGGGAGAGGTGCGGGTGGTAACCAGGGCTGCATGCGGTGCTCACAGTCCAGCACGAGTTCCGGCTGGCGCATTCGCGGGCAGCCCAGCACTCTGCAGGCCCAGCACTCGGAGCCGCCCTCGGGTGCTGCTGGCCCAGGGCAGTGAGGGGCTTAGCACCGGGGCCAGCAGCTGCAGTGGGTGCGCTGGGTCCCCCAGCAGTGCCGGCCCTCGGGCGCTACACTGGAGTTCTCACAGAGCCTCAGCTGACTCCCTGCCTGGCAGGGCTCGGGACCTGCAGCCTGCCATGCCTAAACAACGCCCCCTCCACACCCCACGCGGTGGGCTCCTGTGCTGCCCAAGCCTCCCTGAATAGCGACTAGCCAGCGGAGTGCTCCCCAGCGCTCAGTCCCCTCGACCACCCAGGTGCTAGCAGCATGGGACTGAGGGGCAGCTCTGCCCCCGGCCCCCTTTGGGATCCACTGGGTGAAGCCGGCTGAGCTCCTGAATCTGTTGGGGACTTGGAGAGCTTTTATGTCTGGCTGAGGGATTGTAGCTACACCAATCAGCACTCTGTGTCTAGCTCAGGGTTTATAAATACACCAATCAGTACTCTGTATCTAGCTAACCTAGTGGGGACTTGGAGAACTTTTCTGTCTAGCAATCTGTGTCTAGCTAAAGGATTGTAAATGCACCAATCAGCACTCTGTGCCTAGCTCAAGGTTTGTAAACACACCAATCAGCACTCTGTGTCTAGCTCATGGTTTGTAAACTCACCAATCATGCTCTGTGTCTAGCTAACCTAGTGGGGACTTGGAGAACTTTTCTGTCTAGCACTCTGTGTCTGGCTCAGGGATTTTGTAAATGCACCAATCAGCACTCAGCCAAAACGGACCAATCAGCTCTCAGTAAAATGGAACAATCAGCAGGATGTGGGTGGGGCCAGATAAGGGAATAAAAGCAGTCTGCCCAAGCCAGCCAGCAGCAACAGGCTCCAGTCCCTTTCCACACTGTGGAAGCTTTGTTCTTTTGCTCTTTGCGATAAATCTTGCTGCTGCTCACTCATTGGGTCCATGCAGCCTTTATGAGCTGTAACACTCACCACGAAGGTCTGCAGCTCCACTCTTGAAGCCAGCAAGACAAAGAACCCACCGGGAAGAAGGAACAACTTCAGACGCACTGCCTTTAAGAGCTGTAACACTCACCACGAAGGTCTGCAGCTTCACTCCTGTCAGCGAGACTATGAACCCACCAGAAGGAAGAAACTGCAGATACATCTGAACATCTGAAGGAACAAACTGGACTACCATCTATAAGAACTGTAACACTCACTGCGAGGGTCTGCGGCTTCATTCTTGAAGTCAGCAAGACCAAGAACCCACCATTTCTGGACACAACACAGTGCCCCATGCACTGCCATTCATTACTCCTCTTGTGCAATGCACTCTGTGGTTTTCACCTTGTGAACCCAAGTCAGGCTACCCTTCTCTCTGTGTCCCGCCTCTCTGTATCACTTGAAGGAAGGCTAGAGACACTAAATATAAAACAAGACAGGAAGAACAACTGAAACATTAAAACATGGTCTACTGGTAAAAATAATAATATTTAGTAAATGTGTATATACGCCATTTACCACTTATGCATAATGACCATGAAGCACAATAACAATTATGAATATTGATTAGGAGATAAGAACTTTGTTGTAAGTTGTATTTGATTACAACAATAAGCAGTGTTCAGGCTCTCAGCTTTCACAGTTGGTTGCACATGAAGCATAAGTGTGTGTGCTCACAATTAAGTATGATACAGAGCATCAGTCGCCATCGCTAGCTTTTTCTTGCATATTTCAGATAACCCATATAACATCTACATTAATAAAAGAGCAAATCTTCTGGCTATAGGGCAACACATAGTATTATGAGTGGAACACTAGACTTGGAGTTAGAATATTAATTGCAAACTATTTATCAACATGTCAGGCACAGTACTAAGCAGATTGTGTAAATTATCTCATACAGATTGTGTAAATTATGTTTCATTAACCTCAGTAGCCTCATGATGTACTATTCTTATCTCCATATTGCTCATGAAGAAACTGAGGCTTACCTTCAGAATAAGTTTTTTTTCTCTGTTGCATCTGTGGCAGAGTAGAGTTTTGTTGTTACCTCTCCACAAGAAAAATTATTATACCTTCAGGAACCAACAAACAATTTGTAAAATTTCCATGCCTTGGGTTCTAAGATCAGGGCCCTACATAAACCACACAGGGCTTCCTCTGGGACCATCAGATCACCTCTAATTCTGATGTCAACCAAGTATGAGAAAGCTGAATGATCAGAGTGGGTCAGCCTGCTAAACACTAACATTCTCTTTCAAGGCCATGGGAACAAGAAAGAAAGCAGTCAGAAGCAAAGGATTAGATGCACACGTAGCAAGATGAGTAGATCTTAAAAGCAGTATGTTAATTTAAAAAAACCAAGAAGGCTGAAATATTTGACATCACACTGTTTGCATAATTTAAAAGTACATGCATATAAAACAGCAATGCACATTTTGAAAGGCATACACATAATACAAAGAATGAATTAAACAAGAATGATTGCTATAGTGAACGGTGGGGAATGGGAGGAGGGAATAGAGACAAACACAAATAAATAAATAAAACAGCAGAGGTCTTGCCAGGAATAATGAGAATCATGTACCAAGAACTGAGAAGTATCATCATTCAATCCACTGAAACTAAAGTCCAAGAAAAAAAAGGAGAGAAAAAAAAGAAATACTGTCTGTCCAAAGGATGGCCAAACAATAAAATAATGATGATGAAGGGATCCATGCAGAAAAGGTAGGGATAGATCTGGTCTGAATCGGCTGCATTCCCAAAACAATACAATCTAGACTTCTAGAAAATAAAGGATGTCTGTAACGTAGCCTTGACAAAACAAGGGCACAGCCATCGGCAATGCAAAATTACTCTTATTGAGCAATGATCCTGGCCCAGCAATATTTTCTCAGGGATAAACCGACAGCTCAGTAATAGATTAAAAAGACATAGCCATTAATATATCCACTGTACTAATCCATTTCTTAAATTAACATTGTATAAAATTAAATGTCACACAAACAAGATATACTTGTTCATTAAATATAGTTGAAGAGAAGGAAAGGGCAGTGATCTCTGAAGCTAAATGGGTGTCCTTAATTAGACCAGACATATTGAGAATCTTTGTGGCATTGGATAATGCTAATGGGGGTAAAATTGTGTCATGTCCCAGCCAGATATGAAAAAAAAGAGGTTAGATCATGGCATAAGAGGAGTCTTTGCTTCCTCTCAATTTTCCAAACATCACATGTTTGATCATCTCTAGATGAGTCACAAGCTGTATTAAAAGCCAAAGACGACTTAATGTAGGAGAGAGAGAGAGAGAGAAAGGGAGAGGGAATTTTGAGGGAATCCGTCTATTTTTAAACATATGTGTGACAGCCTACTCTCATAGTGAAGCACCCTACTATTGCTGTTACCACCTACAACTCACCACTGGGAACATCAGTGTGATAACAACAGTTTCATAAGAACTGCTCAAATACACAAGAGATACACCTATATCTGATGGACTCCCTGCATGAAAATTCTGAATAGGTGTTAATATTGACAGTTGCAAGAATGACGCTGGATTTCTAGAAACTAAAACCCAAATACCTATAATATCTATTATTCCAGTAACTGGTGCAAGACTTGATTTCTGATCACCATCATCTCTTCTATCCGTGAGACCAAGGTGAAGAGCGGTATGTCAGCATGGTGTGGCACAGGGGTAAATAATACCACTTTAAGGAAAGACAGACCTAGAGTTGCATTCTAACTTTGCTGCTTTACCTGTGGTGTGATCTTGGGCAAATTATCTTCTCTAACCCTTGATTCCTTTATGTGAAAAGTGGGAGAAACAATAGGACTGCTTAAAGCGTACATACAAACATTTAGCACAGATTGTTAGACACAGTTAAGTACTTAGTAAATATTAGTTATTACTAAAATTAACCTACAAGTAGACCTTAAAGGATTCAGCTGAATATCTCATCTATTGATAATTTACTGCACACCACGCACAGTGCTAGGCACTGAAAATATAAAGGTGGGCACACCACAGATCCTATCTTTAAGTTTCTTAGCTCTTTGCATGACTCTACTAAAACCAACCAGTAACTCTATTACATTCTAAATTCTCACTAGTAAGAAATCAATGTGCTTAAAAAAAGAGACTTGTTTTCTGTTCCAGACTCCACAATACCAATTTGCTAGTGAGGAAAGCATATGCATGAAAATGAGAAAAGCAGAAAGCAATTAAAAATAAAGGGGGCACAATTATTTTAAGAAAGCAAGAATTTGTAATTCTCAAGTTATCACTGATTGAGTGCTTACTCTACACTAGGCATCAACTTTGCACTGAATCTTCCTTTTCACCCTGTAACGTGGATATTACATGATCCACGTTTCTGAGAAAAGTAGAATGGCATGAACCCGAGAGGCGGAGCTTGCAGTGAGCTGAGATCCGGCCACTGCACTCCAGCCTGGGCGACAGAGCTAGACTCCGTCTCAAAAAAAAAAAAAGAAAAGAAAAGTAGGACAACTGAGACTTTTGGCATTTGAGAATATGCCCAAAGACATATAGGAAATACCTGGTAGAACAAAGATTTAAACCTCTGATTCCAGAGACAGAACAGGGATTTAAACCCCTGATTCCAGAGGCAAAATCCCTTATTTATACAGTAAGGTACTATAGGATACTTATAATTTTGGAGCTGGCAAGAAGTTAGATATTATCTAATCCAAACTCCTCATAATATAGGAGTAAACAGAACAAAGAAATGCAAAGTGACATGCCCAGTATCACCCAACTATTTAATCCCAGGACCAGTATTCAAACCTGGCCTCCCTGATTTCCAGTCAGTGCTCTTTCATTATGCTGCCATTGGGCCCCAGTCCTTAATCAAGTCTAAGGAAGCATAGTAAATAGGCCTGTAGGATGAGAACAGATACTCAACTCAAGTTTCCACCCACAAGAGACTCTCTTCATTACCAAAGCTCAAGTTTTGCATGGAACTGAACAATGGCATTTCAATGCCCCAGATGAAGCGAATGAAAGAAAGAAAAGGCAGGACTGATATGCCTTCTCGGAATAGATCATCAGGCCAGCCCTCATAATTTTAGAGCACTCATTTATCTATTCGCTCTTTCTACACTTAGTACCCTTCAAAAGGCATTTGATGGAAAGATGGGTCATAGGATCCCTGATGCCCTGTGCTCTTCCTTGCCAGCCACAGTAGTGGACACCAGGGTAACAAACGCAAATGCTTTTATGAGACAGGCAGGTGACACAAATGAGTGATGTGGACTGGGTGCAAGACAATAAAATCTGGTGAGAGCTGTGCCATATTAAAGTGTCTGTGCGTTTCATATCCCATAAAGAGATAAGCTGTTATCCAGTTGTGTGTTTCATATCATGTAAAGAGATAAACTGTTATTCAGTTCTTGCCCACTATTCCCATAGGGACACACAGCCTATGTTGTCGAATTTTCTAGTATTTGAAGAAACCATGTAAACATGTAATTTTATGTAGAATTTTTCCAAATTTTCAAACATATTGTCAGGCTAAATCTAGCTTGTAGGTTACCAAGTTTTGACTCTGGTTAATGGATTCTGAGGTTTCATACCTTCCAAAAGTGAGACTTTCTCAGTCCTCCCAGACAACATGTTTCTCCTATGGATTTTTTTGTGTGTTTTTTTAATATGTATTTCTAAATGTCTCCCCTGTTAGCTATAAGCTCCTTGAAAAGAGAGTTATTTTTTTAATTTCAAGTTTCTGGTACACAGTTAGTGAAGACAATTTAAAGAGAAAAGAAAAGATAATCTTCCCTGAAAGAGGAAGTTATTTGTGTTCATTAAACCAGTCAACAAATATTTCTTAAATACTTTTCATCATAGCCAGAAACTGTGTCAGCTGCTTAGGACTGTGACAGTAAAAAATGATGATACATTCTGAAATTCCCCAGATCTCTTAAGGCTAGGAGAGGTTTTCTAGCCTGTACAGCACTTACTTGTACATCTTCTATTATTTAGCAGTTTTTCAGTATTCACAGCTTTGGGAAAAATTATTGGTTTATCTGTGTTTGTTAAAGATACATTTATTAATAAACACTCTCAGTTCATAGCAGCAACAGAATACTCAAACTACTAAGAAGGAAATAAGAGAGACAGAAGGAGTAGAAGAGAAGAAGGAAAGAAGAGAAGAAAAGAAGGAAGGAAGGAAAGAAGAGAAGAAAAGGAAGGAAGGAGGGACGGAGGGAGGAAGGAAGAAAGAAAGAGAGGAAGAGAAAGAAAAAAGAAAAGGAAGAGTGAGGGAGGGAGGGAAGAAAGAAGGGCAGGGAGGGAAGGATAGAGAAAGAGAAGCAAAGAAGGAAGGAAGGGAGGGAGGGAAAGGAAAGGAAGAAAGGGAAAGAGAGAGAGAAAGAGAAAAGAGAGAAGAGGAGGGGAGGGGAGCAGAGGGGAGCGGAACGGAGGGAAGGGAGGGAGGGAAGGAGGGAGGGAGGGAAGGAATCAAAGAAAGTGTTTGTTCATATAACCAAAAGATGTGGGGATAGAACTTGTGGTTTCAAGCACAGCAGGACTCATGGACTCAAGTACAGTACATCATCAGGGATCAATTCTTAGGCTTTAGCCATGTATACAAGTATTAAGATCACTAGCAGTCAAGACTCACACCCTAACAGTAAGCAACATCGGGGAGAAAAGAGTATCTCCAACAGCACTGGTGGAAAAGCCCAAGGAAGATTCTTCTTGATCCAGGTTGGTCATGTAAACCATCCATGAACCAAAAATCATAGAAAAGAAGGATTCTGTTAATATAATAGAAAAGAGAGAAGTAAAAACAGGAGATGTGCCTTGTTAGGAATAAACCAAAAGATATCAAAGCAAAATGGCATTGTCTTTCTGACTACCCATAGGAAATGGATCTGCACCAGAAGCAATTTGACTTAAGTCAAAAATTTTGCTGTGTTAAATCAGCAAGAAGGAAATACAGATTATTTTTGTTTACTCAGTATGTAATGGTTATATTTGATTCCAACATAGTATCAAGTTCTACTTTTAATTCTACCATATAATCTCTCAAAGATGCTTAATTTTAGGATGCTTAAAATCAATGGCAGAGTTTGGTGGTGGTGTTCAGTAGTCAGATACATTTGAGGAACTTTGGGTTACACCAAATTAGATAGATTTCTTAACTGAAGAACTTTGTAGAGACTGAATTATGCTAATGTGCATCATGAATATCCAAA
The DNA here is from genome assembly GCF_008728515.1 of Papio anubis. NCBI lineage: Eukaryota > Metazoa > Chordata > Mammalia > Primates > Cercopithecidae > Papio > Papio anubis. The sequence continues at coordinate 144,307 of NW_022161247.1, read as the reverse complement.
TGTGGTGACTGAAGTATGCTTTAGGTCCTGAATTGATTTGACCATGGAACACTGTGGTTCACAGAGAATCTTGTAGGCCTGGGATTCTATGAAAGACATAATCCTCTGACCCCCAATGAGATGGAAATAATCAGTTTTCTCTGTGCATTTAAAACCTGCTGCTTGGTGGTATGAAAACATAGATTTTCACATCAGTGCTATGTTTGAATCTCACTTTATTACCTTTATCCTAGATCAAATTACTTAAACCTCTCTGAAACTCAGTGTTTATATATATATATATATATATATATAAAATTACATGTTTAAGATAACTTGGCAAAAGAATCTAGGAAAATACCCAGTTCACAGATCATACCATTTGTTTCTAATTTCATTTCTTAACATTTTAATTAATAATAATTGATTGTATTTATGGAATACGATGAAATGTTTTGATATACGTATACATTGTGGAATGATTAAATCATGCTAATTAACACATTCATCATCTCACCTACTTATGTTTTTGTGGTGACAGCATTTAAAATCTAGTCTTTTAGCAATTTTGAAATATATATTATTATTAACTGTGGTCAACATGTTATGTAATAGATCACTAAAACCTATTTGTCCTCATGAAACTTTGGATCCTTTGGCCAACATCTCCCCTTTCCCCCTCTCCCCACACCCCTAACCTCAGGTACCCATCATTCTACTTCTATGAGTTAATTTTTTAGAATTCCACATATGAGTGAGATTATGCACTCTGTGCCTGGCTTATTTTACTTAGTATGATGTCCAGGTTCATCCATGTTGTTGACCTAGAACTGATGCAAACTTTAATTTAGGAAACAATGGTAATCCTGCAATTAGCACTATGTTCCTGTTTCCCAGTGTTTTCTTTTTTTAGTGACAGAGTCTCTGTCACCCAGGCTGGAGTGCATGGCATAATCATAGTTCCCTGAAGCCTTGACCTTTTGGGTTCACAGGATCCTCTCTCCTCAGACTCCAAAGTGCTGGGATTACAGGTGTGAGCCACCATGCCTAGCCCTACTTCCCGGTATTAATGCAAGTCTTAGTCAGAACCTACTAATACAGATTCAGATAAAGGTTAGAGGAGAGAAAAGGTGAGATGCCTTTAGTGAATTAAAGTAGTCTGAACTAATTTTTTTTTAAAAAAGCATCTGAGCCTGGTATAGCATAGTGAGGCCAAGGTCAGGAGCTGGTCTCAGAGCCAGGTTTGGATGATCTGGATTACCTCATGCAAGTTACTTAAGTCCTATAAGTCCCCATTTCCTGGAATATAAAATGGGGATCATTATGCCACTTCAGGTGGTGTTTGTGAAGTTAATGCACATAATTCATTTACTTACTGAACTTGATATATGATAATCACTCAATATCCATATCAGTCAAGACTAGTTGTATCTGGATACCATAGAAGTCAATCCCAAAACTGCAGCAGCTGGATACAAATATGACTTATTTCTTTCTCATACTACATGCCTGTATCAGGTCAGCAGGAGAGCTGTGCTCACCATTGTCACTCAGCCACACAGGCTGACAGAACAAATGCCAACTCAAATGTTGCCACCCGTCATAGCAAAGGGAAAGAGCTCTCTGGCAGGCCTCCAATCAACAACTAAGTGACAGGCCTGGAAATGATGTATGACACTAGAGCTTCCCACTCAATGACCAGGACTAATCATATGGCCTCACTCAACCACAGAGGGGTCGGGAAGCGCAACCCTCACTGCATCCAGAAGGAGAAGATATGGAAATGTTTGCTGAATGGCACCATTACCCACATGCTAGCTTCTATGACCCGAGCTTGCACTCAATAGGCACCTCATGAGTATTTGATGATTCGTTTAAAATGGCCAGCAGAGGAGGAAGACCAACCTTATGCAATCATAGTCAGCAGAATAAAAAAGACCCACTATAAAGAGAAAACTATAAAAGCAACAGCAACAACAGCAGTGAGCGTGGATACAGTATGGCAATTAAAATAGGTATGTCAAAAGCTATTGAATCTCAGTTTTGTTACCTTTATTCCAGGTCAAAACTTCTCTGAACCACAGTTTCTTCCTCTATAAAAAAAAAAAAATGAGACATCATGGATTATAATATATTGTATGTCAAAGAGTCTAGGACAATATCCAGCTTACAGAACATACTTGTTAATGATAGTTTCGTTTCATTCATTTCATTAAACTGACCTAGGCAAAATATAAATTTCTACCAAATGTAGCAAACTCCTTCACAAAGTCTGCACAAAACTCCAACAGTGCCTTCTCTGATTCTGAAGATCCTATTTCCTTGATAACAACATATTTAGACAACTTAAAAAAAAAGAAAAAGGAATGATATCTGCAATTCACAATAAATCTTCAACTAAATTATTCATGCTATTTGTTTATAAACAGCACAACCAGTCAACCATGACGTTTAAATTGGGAAATCAATTTTCCTGCAAAAATATTTCAGGTTATATGGAGTTGTCTTTGAGAATCTGATGACTGCAATGATGAATTGTTTTATATCATTCACATAAAGAGAGCATTACAGAAGGACTAATACAGAAACAATCCTGAATTCAAGGACAGGAGGACATGAAGAAATTGGCTGACTTCTGTTGGGAAGGGTCCCCAAATTTCTTTCACTCCTCCACAGTTATTCCCCAACCCCAACGGAATATGCTAGGAAAATATAGAATTGCTGCAGAAATGTGCTCAAATACATCAATTAAAATTAATTCAAGTCACAGATTCCTACTGATCTCACAGTTTTAACATTTTTAGAAATTTATCTGTCATAAATTCATCTTCAAGGAAGTCATTACTCAAAACTAAGCTGAAAAGAAATGAACCAAATTGTAGTCATTTTTTAAAAATTGTTATTATTTTGGCAGAGACTAATGATTGTTTGTTCAACTTCTATTCTCCTCTCTTTCCTTCTAACGGAATAAGAAATTGTATTCTGTTCTCTTCCAAGCAGCGTGTGATCATAAGCTTCAAGGGCAGCTGACTCCATCTTTAGTTGTAAATGGTGAAACTCCTTTGGTCAAAGTCAAACCTGCTTAACTACAATCAGTATAAGAATAAAGATGTGACATAATTCTGGCCAAGATATGAGAAGTCCACTACTGACCTTCTAAAGCATCCCCAGAAGAGGAAATGTTATTCTTTTTCCTTTTTTTTTTTTTTTTTTTGTGGGGTAGGGGGTGGGGGGTGGGTACAGGGTACTGCTCTGTCACACAGGCTGCAGTGCAGTGGTGGAATCATGATTCACCGCAGCCTCTAACTTCTGGGCTCAAGTGATTCCCACACTTCAGCCTCTCAAGTAGCTGGGACTACAAACGTGTGCCACCACACATGGCCTTTTTTTTTTTTTTAGAGGCATGGTCTCACTATGTTGATCAGACCTCAAGCAATCCTCTCACCTTGGCCTCCCAAATTCCCAAAGTGCTGGAATTACAGGCCAAAGCCACCGTTCCCAGCCAATTTCGAAGAGTCAATCCCTTTTTTACTACAGATGTTGTCCTAACTCTACACCTGGAACTGCTGCAACAACCTTGCTTCCAGCGTGAGAATGAAGACAGTGCTAAGGATGGTAAAAAAGAGAGATGACAAGAGCCTAATCCTTGAGGACATTCTTGAATCACAGTATCAACCAACTCTGTCATCTGTCCTACTTCTGGACATCCTGGTATGAGATTACTGAGTTTCCTAATTGTTTAGGCCAATTTGAGTTGAGCATTCTGATTACTGCAGGACAGAGCATCCCAACATAAAGGTCTCAAAGAGAAAAACAAGAGCATGGTGGACACTACTATAAATGATCTGATGTCTGTTCTCCCTTTCTACCTTACTAACATTACTATTCATTTTGTTTCAAGTAGATCAATTGTAGATACACAGTCATTTTAGACAATAAAATATATATAGATGTCCATTCTTCAACCTCATGAGATGCTATTGCCTTATTAAAAAAATTTAAAAAGGAAAGGTGTCTCTCAGTGCCCTTTGTCCTTTGCTGTTTCTCTCTTTCTGCTTGATATGTAGATTAAATGCCCACACGTAGTACATTCAATGTGCTCAGGGTGGCAGAGCTCTAAACCAAAAGGAATCTGAATTCTTGATGCCATCCCTGACCAGCTATGCTGTTCCTGAAAGCCCTCCTTCCAGACTTTCTTGGCAAATGAGGAAAAGAAACTCCTATTTAGGTAAGCCCCTTGATATAGTTTGGCTGTATCCCCACTCAAATTTCATTTTGAATTGTAGTTCCCACAATTCCCACATGTTATGGAAGGGATGTTGTGGGAGGTAACTGAATCATGGGGGTGGGTCTTTTCCATGATGTTCTCATGATAGTGAATAAGTCTCACAAGATCTGATGGTTTTTTAAAGGGGAATTTCCTTACACAAATTCTCTTGTCTGTCACCATGTGAGACATGCCTTTCACCTTCCACCATGATTGTGAGGCCTCCCTAGCCACGTGGAACTATAAGTGGGTAAAACCTCTTTTTTTTGTAAATTGCCGGGTCTCGCATATGTCTTTATCAGCAGTGTGAAAACGGACTAATACACCCTTATAGATGAATTTCACTTATGCAGCCAATGTAACCAGTTATTTATCAGCAAATAATCAAAAAAAGAAAGATTGGGAAGGAGTACACTGAATAAAAATGGGGGTTCTGGAAACAGATCACCTAGGTCTGAAAAATCGGACCTGCCTTTTTGAGTAGTAGGAGCTTGGATCAGCTACTTAATTTCTCTAGGCCTTGGTTTTCTAATGCATAAAATTAGCATAATAATAAAAATAAATCTACTACAAAAATATGTTAAAAGGATTTAATGAGACAATCCACATGAGGAAAAAAATGAGCCTGTAACTCAACACATTACTTCATTCAAGAAATATTGAATGCATCACCATGTACTACATCCTGTTCTAGGTTCAAGGACTAGAACAGCAGACAAAATAAACAAAACTTCCACCCCCATGGAACATACATTCTACTGAGGGAAAATAGATAATAAACAACACAAGAAAGAAAAGTATGCAGCATGTTAGGTAGAGATAACAGCTATTAAAATTAGTAAGTCATGGGAAAGAGAAGAAAGAGTAGATGGGGGGAGATTTGTAATTTTAAATTGAGTAGGTGATTTTAAAATGATCCTTGTAAGAACCTGAAGGAGATAAAGGAGGGAGTCATGTGAACTCCATTGTGAACCCCATGCATGTGAAATGGGAGAAAGGTATTTTAGGCAAAGAGAAAAACCAGTGCAAAAACCTCAAGCAAGGGCATTCCTGATAGGTTCTAATAAGAGCAAGGGAAACAATGTGTCAGGAGCAGAGCAAGCAGCAGGTATTTTGACAGTTTGTTTGAAATAATTTATTCACCCTCAGAAGCTAGTCTAGAGGCTTCAGCTTCCAAACCATTTCCATGCCATCAGAATACAAAAAGAATATGAAACTAACGAAAATGCCAAAGTGAAAATTCACCCATTTTCCATTTCTCTCCATAGCCACTACAGGATACTGGTGTAATGCCAAATGATTGGCTCTGTCTTGGTCAGCTCAGGATGCCATCACAAAACATCGTAGGCTGGGTGGCTTAAACAGCAGAAATATAGATTTCACAGTTCTGAGGCTGGGAAATTGAAGATCAGGGTGCCAGCTGATTGGGTTTCTGGTGAGGGCTTTCTTCCTGGTTTGCGGGCGGCCATATTTCCTCTACGTCTTCACATGGCCTTTCCTTGGCGTGCACACACGGAGTGCTCTCTCTCTCTCTCTCTCTCTCTCTCTCTCTCACACACACACACACACTCTTCTTATAAAACCACCAGTCTTATCAGATTAAGACTCCACCCTTATGCCTTATTTCACCTTAATTATCTCCTAAAAGCCCTATCTCCAAAAACAGTCACGTCGGAGGTCAGGGCTTCAACATACAAATTTGTTGGGGACACAATTCAGTTCATCATAGGTTATCCTGAATTTTTTCTTGAATTGACTTACCCATCACTCCAATTGACCAAAATAAGCAGATGTTTAGAGATACACATATCCAACTCTGAAACTTTTGGCCCAAAGTTTATTGCCACGTGGATCATACACCTGAGTTCCACAGAAATTAGGGAAATTTTTCTGGGACAAAATATGGCAGGGCTAACAGAGGAGAACAGTGATAGCCAGCATTGCAGAATTCATTGTGAGCCCACTCTTGTGGCTGTAGGGAAAGGGGTTCTGTCCTCCAAAACAATATGACTCCTTATATAGGCCTTATAAGAGAAGTGCTCATTGTTCTTGGTTTAAAGGAAGAAGCTGCCTCTAACTACACAGTAGGAGCTCTAATATAGGAAATAATTATACTGATAAGTTACTATGTTTATACAACTTCCACTGAAGCTATTTTGAAAGAGACTATGGCACAGTGGTTGAAGGCATGGAACCAAGCTGCCTAAGTTGAAAATCCAGATTCACCACTCACTAGTGAGCAAGTCACCTCACCTGTCTGGGTCTTAGCCTCCAGTTACTAGAGCAATAATAGTACATCTAAATCATGGAGGTGTTCTGAAGATTAAATGACATTAATGAATACAAAGCATTTAGAACTATGCCTGGCATAGAGTAACTACTCAGTTAATGCTAGCTGGTAGTAATAATTTACTAGGACAAGCCGATTATTATTTAAGTATAGAATCCGTCATATGTTTTAGTCTGCTGCTATAGAGCCAAACTTGTTAGGGGTTACTTCTGTCACACAATCTAGTAGGCAGAATAATGGCCCCCAAAGATGTCCATGTCATAATTCTCAGAACCTGTGAAAATGTTACCTTACACGGCAAAAGTGATTTTGAGATATGATTATTCTATATTATGTGAGTGGATCCAATCTATTTACATGAATTCTTAAAAGTAGTGTATTAGTCCATTTTCATACTGCTGTAAAGAACTGAGACTGTGTAATTTATAAAGAAAAAAGATTTAATTGACTCACAGTTCCACACGGCGGAGGAGGTATCAGGAAACTTACAATCATAGCAGAAGGCAAAGGAGAAGCAAGCATCTTCTTCACAAGGCAGCAGGAGAGAGAGAGAAAAGGGGGAATTGTCACACTTTTAAACCATCAGATCTCATGAGAACTCACTCACTATCATGAGAAAAGCATGAGGGAAGCCAGCTTCATGATCCAATCACTTCACACCAAGTCCCTCCCTCAACACATGGAGATTGCAATTCAAGATGAGATTTGGGAGGGGACACAGAGCTGAACCATATAAGGTAGAAAACCCTTTCTCTGGCTATAATCAGAGAAAGATAGAACAGTGAAGATGGGTCAGATAAATGCAATGTGAGGACTCAATTCACCGTTGCTGACTTTGAAGACAGAGGAAGAAAGCAAACAGCAAAGGAATGTGAGCAGTCTATAGAAACTGGGAAAGATGAGGAAACAGACTTTTTCCCTAGGGCCTACAGAAACTGAGGCAGCCCTGCCAACACCTTGATTTTAGCCCAGTAATATCTATAGCAAACTTCTGACTATAGTAAGATCATGAAGTTGTACTGTTTTAAGCCACTAATTTTGTGGTAATTTGTTATGCAGTGACAGAAAACTCATATACGTTATAAATTAATTCATTTTAATATGGGCTTTAGTCATACACAGATAATGGAGAAAGAATACTACAATCACACTACAACCTACTGTCAAATACAGATAAGTGGAAAGCCTCCAGAACTAGAAGTGGATGAAACAATCAAAATCCATTGAAAATTTGTCCAACTATGAAACATATCTCAGAACTTGATTTTGAGCCAACTGGCTAAACTAACACAAAATTTCTGGCTCATGTAATGTAGAGTTTCAAGAAAGGGCAGCCTTCAAAATTGTTGGCTCCATGGTTTATCAATGTTGGCAGTGGCCTTGTTCTTCAGTCTCTTTACTCTGCCTTTTGCACTCAGTCTCAGTTCAAGGTTGGCTTTCCTTGTGGTGGAAAAGTGGCTGTGACCGTCAAAGGTTTCACATTCTCACACCACAATAACCAGAAAGAGAAAACCTTGGCCTCTGGCAGATCCTTCAGATCTGCTCTCACCTCTTATTGGCTCATTCTATGTTACAAATCTATTCCTAAATCAACTGCTTTAGGCAAAGGAATGCCATGTGCCTACTGGCATAGACTGAACTAGCTGAACCAGGCACTACATGAAGGGAGATGGGAATATCTTGATCAGATTAAAACTATCAGGTCTTATTTCTGGAACAGAAAGGCGGTGTCTGTCCTTTCCAAATTATATTGATGCTACACAATAAGGGCAGGTAGAAGGGGTGTTGGAAAGATACTAGCCCAGAATTCTATCCAGCCTTGAAGTTACTACTAGGATTTGCAAGGCATGAGGCCTAATGTGATAGAAAAGGAGGAACATAGAGTCATAGCTAAGGTAACAGGTAAGGTTCAAGGGAAGTAAATAGAAAATAAGAGAAGATGCACAAGATGAGAAATTGAAGGAACAATAATAAATGCTTTGGACAATCTTAGCAACACCTTCCTAGTGCTTTTGAAACTTGAGTAGTGAAGAGACCACATTTAATATAAAGAATAAAACTTAGATAATGAAAAGACCATATATAAAGTGATTAAAGGCATAGGCTCTAGACCCTGAAAACCTGGGTCCAAATCTCATCTCTATTTTCTACTGGTCCTTGGGCAAATTAATCCCTCTACATCTTCATTTCTTTATCGGAGGCCAATAATGATCCCAACTTCCTGGGGTAATTTCTGAGGACTAAATGAGTTAACGTATCTAAAACCATTGGAGCAGTGTTGGGCTCAGTGTAAGAACTATCTAAATAGCTAAATAAAACAATGTTATTTGAATGCAAACAACATATGCTAGGTGAAATATGTTATGTTTGTATCTCTTATAAATCTTTAAAATCAAGACCCATCCAGGTAATAAATAGAGACCACCCAGCTAATAAATAGAGAAGGTGGGTTGACAACCCAGGGTGCCTGGTGCCCGCTACTCCATGCTGCTGCTGCTATGACTGTTGCTTGAGTAACCAAGATATAGCTACGCATTAAATTTAAACTACAAACCAACAAATTCAAATTATCAACATCAATTTAATGTGATGGATAATGTGCTTTTTAATAAACGAAACCAGTGCTCACAAAAGCAGCTTAGATTGTTCCAGAGTTAATTATTTCAACTCTAGCAGCTTTTCTTAAACTTTATAAATCATGTAATTGTTTATTCCTTATGCCACTTTTTTATTCAAATCCCTGCATGGACTGTCGTTATAAAGTAGTCACATGTATGATGTTTACCTCTGTTCTTTATCAACATAATTTGATAATCTTAAAAAGTGGTCTTTAATGTCAGCCCAAAAATGCAAATGGGTATTCTGGAAGGTTTACATAAGTGGTCTTGAATATGCCTATGTGCTCTTTTTGGATTACCAAATTAAAAGATACAAAATTAAACAATTCTTGAAAAGAAGCCATGGGCCCCCGAGAATACATCTTCATCCATCAGCTTGAGAAATATAGCTCTATCCTAGCATCTACCTTCTACTCCCCTTTCTTGCTCTACAGGTAATTTGTTTCTCTTCCTGCAAACCCCGCTCATTCCTCCTTTCTGCCCTTGGCCTCCCACTTAACCCTTATCCCCAAGGAGGGTTAATGATGGGATCTGTAAAGGCTAAGGATATTCAATAGACCCCTGACCAGGTGCCAGGCTCTCTCCCTTAAGAGTGTATGTGTGTGTATGTGTGTGTGTGTGTGTGTGTGTGTGATATTATTTATCATTAACAACATTTAAAAAGTTATTTAGGTCAAAGCCATCCTCCTACTCTTCCCTAGCTTGCCACCAACCCTAAACACCTTGAATGGATAGCCCACACTAATTCTGCTCTAGGCAGAGAGACAAAATTCTTCCCTCATTGACATGAGCTTCCTTTAAGTAGCTTTCTCCAGGAAGGGCTGCCTCCTTCATGGAAGGGGTAATGAGTGAGGACCCAGGAAAAGCCTATCTCTAGCCAAAATGAAGAAAATTCCTTATGATCCAACATCAGGAGACCACATGGAAGATGGAACAAAAGCATCAAACGTTGCCAGAAAAAATGTGCATTTATTGGGCTTTGATCTTTGCTGAGCACCTCCCCAGGGCATGACTAAGGCAGGACAGGACTCAGATGTCCAAGAACCTTGACCTCCCAGTAACTACCATGAAAATATATTCTTTTAGAATCCTCAGGAACACAGGGAATATAGCTGCCCTTGAGCTCTACTTTTAGCCGCACAGAGGAGAGCTTCTTATCCAAGTGAGCCACGTCTCTATCACACACAAACAACCTGGGGACTCTTCTGTGGTACCTGTCCCACATAGAGCTCACTCAGTAACCCTGCAGCTGGGACAGCTCATGCAAAATTGGCTCTTGCAGTCAGAGTGAAACCAGTGATGCATCTGACAGGGAACAGAAATAAAATAGATGAACGATTACAGAGGCGTCACTCATACCGTTTTCTCCCTTCTGAGTTTATGCCCTCTCTCTACTAATAATGATTAACATGAATTAACCGCCTAGTCTCTAGCAGGCTTTCTTCTCAACCTTTTATGTTTAATTTCCACCAAAAGCCTACAAGTTTTTTTTTTTTGTTTTTTTTTTTTTTTTTTTTGAGACGGAGTCTCACTCTGTCGCCCAGGCTGTGCAGTGGCGCGATCTTGGCTCACTGCAAGCTCCACCTCCTGGGTTCACGCCATTCTCCTGCCTCAGCCTCCCAAGTAGCCGGGACTGCAGGCGCCCACCACCATGCTAGGCTAACTTTCTGTATTTTTAGTAGAGACAGGGTTTCACCGTGTTAGCCAGGGTGGTCTCGATATCCTGACCTCATGATCCGCCCGCCTCAGCCTCCCTAAGTGATGGGATTACAGGCATGAGTCACTGTGCCTGGCCAAGTTTTTTTATTATTATTACAAGGTGTTTTTATTATCCCACTTTGGGGTGGGGGCTGGGAAGACGTCAGGCACAAAAGGGTTCAGTAATAGACTGAAGACCACCCAGGTAATAAATAGAGAAGGCGGGTTGACAACCCGGGCTGCCTAGTGCCCACTACTCCATCCTGCTGCTGCTATGGCTGCTGCTTGAGCAACCAAGCATTCCAGGGATGTTTCGTCCTTGTGCTTCACACTTCATTCATTACATAGCAAAAAGCCTGTCAGCCTGAGAATAGGAAGAGGGAGGAAAATTCACCCTGACAGAAGGGAACTACTATGGTGTGAATATCTGTGTCCCCCCCAAAATTAATATTTTGAAATCTAATCATCAATATGATGGTATTAGGAAATAAGGTCTTTGGGAGGTGATTAGGCCGTGGGGAAAGAGCCCTCATGAATGGGATTAGTGCCCTTTTAAAAGAGGCCCAAGAGGGACACTTCATTCTCCCGCCCTGTGAGGACACCGCGTGAAGGAGCCAGCTATGGCTCTAAGAAGCGAGCCCTAACCAGACACTGAATTGGCCTAGATCTTGGATTTCCCAGCCTTGAGAACTGTAAGAAATAAGTTTCTGATGTTTATAAGCCACCCGGTCTATGGTATTTCGTTATAGCGGCCAAAACAGACCAATGTCAGAAATGGTAAGAAAAGAAAAAATGGAGAGAGGAAGACAGGGAGAGAGAGGGTTATGTATTTTCAGTCATTTTTCTGAAGCAAAGTCATGTTTTCAGAGAAAAGAAAAGGTCCCTCTGTTGTAGATCTGAATTCTTGTCATGCTAATAAACGGGCCATCGAAGCAGCTGGCTGTACCCTTATCACTGCCATGGGAGTTATTTACGCTAATCCTTTCCCTTGTAGCCTGGCTGGACAAGGATGAAAATCCCCAGCACTCGGTATTAAAAGAGACAGAGGAAGCACACAAGCCAATTTACGGGGTTTCACTTGACCAGTTTTCTTCATTTGAGTCCTATTAGCTCTGATAATGTATCCTCACTACTAATCGGCCAGGGAGAGCAAGGTAACATCCTCGTGTGTGAATGTGGGTGGGCACACATCAGCCTTCAGTGCCTCTGGGAGTCCCAGCTTTCCAGCAAAACGCCAAGGAAAGGCAAAAGAATATCTAAATGATCCTTGCAGGTCTCGGGAAGCATTTGAGGGCCCAAGTCAGTGCATACTCTAGGGAAAATATCAGGAAAGTACAATGCAGTAGAAGCTCTCTGTGGCTCTGCCGCTTTCTTGCTGCTCTTTAAGCAAAGCATTTAACAACTCCTAGCTTCAGTTTCCTCAACTTCAAAATAGGAGAACTTACACACTCTGCAAAGGAGTTGTAAGAATCAATGAGATATGGATATGATAATCTTAGTGCTGTGCCTGTCACAGAGAAAGCACTTAACAATAATAGTAACGACCTATTGTTTCTAACTCCCTGCTTCCTAAACAGTCCTATTCCATTTTAAGATAAAGTTTCAAAGGAGCAGCAATATGGAAGCATCTGAATCCCTTCCCTTGACCTTTCAACCTCAAGCTCAGTAGTTCTCTTCAGCTGCTCAAAGTTCTCTTCTCCTGATTCCCTGTTTTCACAAAAATATATGTCTCCTGAGATGAGAGTGAGAGTGGCCCATCCCATAAGCAAAAAACTAGGCCAGTGATATGTCTTTCCAAAAATTCAACAATGTTTTCTTCTCTTTCATATTTGTGACCTTGAATGTCATCTCTCGGCCTTCTATCTCCCAATCCTCCCCCGAGGCTTCCTCCAGTCCAGGATAATAGAAAAGCACAACCTGGCTATATCAGAACAGACTCATTTACTTTCCATCCCAAGGAGCTCATATTCTTGCTGGAGGCTTCCCATTTACCACTTCAGGGATGAACCAAGAGCCCTTGAAATGGAAAATTTGCTGGCTCTGAAACAGGGTTGTTCTATTAGTCATGCCAGATCTCAAGGGGGAGAGCCAGAACAAACCGAAGATTCAGAGAGAGAAGGAACAAGCAGGAGTGGTAGAGTCAGAGAGGAAAGGAAGCTTCATCAAAGAAAAACATTGCTAACAAACATGCCAAGATCATTGATAGGGTTTAGTTGTGTCCCCACCCAAACCTCATCTTGAATTGTAGCTCCCATAATTCCCATGTGTCATGGGAAAACGCATGTGTTCTAAGACTCTCCAACTCTCTCTTTTGCATTTTTCATGAATCTAAATCCTAAATGGTTATTTAATAAGCAGAACGTATGAAACTCTGCTGGGGAAAAGGGACAAAGGATTAAGATTATGTAGAATAGTCCTAAGGAAAACTAGAATGAAAAATACATGGTACAGGAAGGTGTATTTAGTTTACTGAAATGTGTAGAAGACTGAAGAATCCAGAGTTCTCCAACATAGACATTTCCAAATATAAGCTGGAGAACCACTTATTCAGATGGAAGTGTTCAGCAGATAGTTGGATAAACTGATCCAATGTCCAGGAGAGAAAGGTCTTAGCTCTTAACTGGACATAGTATTGTGAAGCCACTTACCACAGGATCTATCCAAATATAGGTCACCCCAGAAAAGTACATAGAGTCAGACACAAAGGCAGAGGACCAGACACTATAAATGCCAATATTTAAAGGCCAAGCGGAAAAAGACGTGAAGGGAACAGAAAGAAGACGTTTCAATGAAAAAAATTAAAAACTACTGAATATTTATTGTCTTTGACCTTTAGATAATTCATTTATTCACTCATTCAATCAATCTTTATATTGTGCTTACTATGGCCCAGGCATTGTGCTATGTGGGAACACAATGAAAAACAAGACAACCCAGGCTCTATCTGCACGGAGGTTACTTTCTAGGAAATAATTTAGAAAGAAACAAGTAATTAAATACATTTGTTAAGGGACCTTTTGAAGAATTATAGAGACAAAAGATAGAAACCAGATTTAAAGATATACAACAAGCTTAGCTATTAGGAAAGAAGAGAGACCAGAAAACAGAAGGGATACAGGTTTAAAGTTCTGGAAAGATTGTAAGCATCACAAGGCAGTGGGGGACTTCCAAGCTTGAGATTCAATTATTCTCTCGTCAATTCCGGAGAGAGAACTCTGGAGATTTGCAGAGGGTTTCTTCTGAGTCTTCATCTGACTAATGATCAGCAACTACATGTATGAAAACTACCCAAGGCATGGGGAAGAATCATCAGAAGGACGAGATGGAATAGTTTTTGGAGCTCATACAAGGCCAAAAATAGTATTCATCCACACAAGCCAGAGTGAAGACTTCTAACAAATGGAATTTCAAGCACATATTCCAGAGTCCTCAGAAGAGTATTACGTCAATATGTGGCCAAATTAGCCTTGAATGAACAGCCTCACAGTTTAAAAGCAAGCCTTACAAGGATCAAATTGCTTTCAAGTAACTTAATTGGTACATTCCATAACAAAGCTCCTAACATACTTAAGAAAATATAGATGGATCTGGAGGCCATTATCCTTAGCAAACTAACACAGAAACAGAAAACCAAATACCCACATATTCTCACTTATAAGTGGGAGCTAAATGAGAACTCATGGACACTTACAGCAAAACAACAGACACTGACTAGGTGATTTTGGAGGGTGGAAGGTGGGAGGAGGGAGAGAATCAGGAAAAATAACTAGTGGGTACTAGGCTAATACCTGGGTGATGAAATAATCTGCACAATAAACCCCCATGACAGAAGTTGACCTATGTAAAAAAACCTGCACATGTATCCCTGAACTTAAAGTTAAAAAAAAGAAAATAAAAAAACTCCATTATATAACAAGGTCAAATTTACAATGTATGGTATCTAATCAATTGCCAGGTATGCAACAAGCAGTAAAACATTAGCCATAATGAGGAGAACAACAAATCAATACAAAGACACCCATAAAAGACTTATAAATAACAATGACAATAAAGCAGCTATTAAAAATATATCTTAAGTGTTCTTAAAGGTTGAGCAAAGTGTGAACATCCTGAGGAGGAACATGACACATATTTCAAAACCAATCTTCTAGAAATAAAAATTCAATATCTTACATAAACAATACACATGATAGGATTAATAGCATTTAGACAATATAGAAGAATGATTAGTGCACTTGAAGACCTGGCAATAGAAACTGTCTGAAGTGAAACACAGAGGGAGAAAAATACTGAAAATAAATGAACAGAGAATCAGTGAGCTGTACAAAGAGGTAAAAGCAGACTAAAATACATGTAATCAAAACTCAAAGGGAAAGAAGAAGGAGGAAAAAACAGAAAAAAAAATGTTGAAGAAATAATATACCAAAAAATTCATAATTTAATGAAAATTACAAATCCACAGATCCAAGAAGCTCAACCCAAAGGCAAAAAAGACAATTAGGTACTGCGGAACAGAGATAAAAATGGCAGACTTCTTATCAGAAACAATGCAATCTAAAAGACAATGGAGCAGCTGCTTTAAAGTACTGAAGTAGGGTCTGACCCTTCTGTGAGTCATCAGTTTCCAGAAGAAGTGAGAACACCAAGAAAAGGAAAAGCCTCCAGTCAACAAGTGGAATGTAATGGACTGTTTTAATGAAGTAGTAATGAGTTTAGTTCTTTCTACAACTCACTTAGCTGCAGAGCCCTCACTGCATGGCACTTCTGCCCAAGTAATGTAACAATGAATTCTGTTGTTGACTTTTAATAAGAAAACTGTCAATTAACAAAGAATCTTTCAATAATAAAAACAAAATGAAGATTTTTTCAAACATGACAAAAGCTTAAAAAAGTATCATTAACAGTTCGTCATTATAAGAAATGTTAAAGGAGGTTCTTTATGCAGAAAAAAAATGATACTAAATGAAAATCTGGATCTACACAAAGTAATGAAGAACACTAGAAATACTAAATATGTAGGCAAACGCAGGACTTGTTTTCTCATTTTTTTTTAGTTGATTGAAATGTAGATAGGTGATTTTATTGTACCAGTTAACTAATACACTATAAGTGTGTCAGCCGCTGCTAAGTAATAAATCACATCAAAACTTAATGGTGTAAAGCAACTATTTATTATTTCTATTGGATACAGGTCATCTAGATAATTTATTCTATCATAAGCCATTCTTGACTGATCTTGATGGGCTCACTCATGTATATGCAGTTCGTTGGTAAGTCAGTTTAGGCCTAGCTAACCTAGGATTGCTTCAGCTCAGGTGGCTTAGCTTTGCTCCATGAGGTCTTTCTTCTCCTAGCAGGCTAACCTGGGCTTGTTCTCATGGCAAAGGAGAGGTCTACAACTGGGTAATCCCAATCATGCAAAAGCTAAAATAAAGGCACATTTACTTGTAAAGCTTCTGCTTGTGTGACAGTTGCTAGTATCTTATCTAAACCAAATCACACAACCAACCTCAGAGTCAGAGTGGAAAGGTTCTACAAAACTTTTTAAATTGCAGGGCAAAAGTATGGATATAGGGAAGCCATTATTTGGAGATGTAGATGTAATCAATCTAGCATGCACATCTACTTTGGTGACAGTGAGTTAATGTACTTACAGAAATAATCCATGCATATATACACACACTACATAATCTATATACAGGTAACCTCAGAGTTTACTCTGCTTATTTTTTAAACCTCTTCATTATCATGAGTATAATCTCAGTACTATGGGTAGCAAAGGGTTAAGAATATTGGTAGAAAGATCAAGAATAGGTGTACAGAGAAAGGAAAAGAAATGCAATACAAGAAACTGTAAGAAGTTTGCAATAGATTATCCTGAGGATAATCTAGAGTACTGAGAAATGCAACAAGCCAGGCAGAGAGTGAGGTAGCCACCAATGGGGAAGAGAGAGCCAGGAAAAGAGATACAAGACATCATAATCAAGAAGAACCTGATAATGAAGTCAAAATGTGCTATGGCCAAAAAGTTTTTTTGTTTTTTGTTTTTGTTTTCTGTTATTTTGAGATGGGGTCTCACCACGACACAAGTGCAATGGCACTATCTCAGCTCACTGCAACCTCCGCTTCCTGGGTTTAAGTGATTCTCCTGCCTCAGCCTCCTTAGTAGCTGGGACTACAGGCACACACCACCACACCCGGCTAATTTTTGTATTTTTAATAGAGACAGGGTTTCACCATATTGGCCAGGCTGGTTCCGAACTCCTGATCTCAAGTGATCCGCCGACCTCTGGCCTCCCAAAGTGCTGGGATTACAGGTGTGAGCCAGCGTGCCCAGCCCTAAAAAGTTTATTTTATCCTTTCTTGAGTTCTCAACCTGAAACAAGTAGAATTGCGAATTGAATACACTGGGGAAAAGTCCAAATTAACATTTGTGGAATGATTACTACTACATAAGAAAGAATTGAGTTTTTACACTGATAAATGATCCCCAAAATAGGGTCTGAGACGTCTGCTAGTCATCAGTTTCCAGAAGAAGTGAGAACACAATGAAAAGGAAAAGCCTCCAGTCAACAACTGGAATGTAATGGAATGTTTTTATGAAGTAGTAATGAGTCTGGTTCTTTCTACAACTCACTTAGCTATAGAGCCCTAATTGCATGGCACTTCTGCCCAAGTAATGTAACAATGAATTCTATTGTTGACTTTTAATAAGAAATATATTTAATTGTATTAAATATAATTGTACTATAGCTATGCTTGAGTGGTACAGACAATGATATTCATTATTATGTTTAACAGAAAATATATTTAATTTTCTAGTGAACTGATCTCATACAAATTGAAATTGGCAACTTAAAATATTTTTAAAAAACTAAAGTATATTTGGGATGCTATTTTCATGTTAAGTAACATGGTCTTCATGAAGAAAATGCTATTCATATTCTTTCAATCAAATTTGTTTGTTCTGGTATTAAATATAGGAATTCCAAGACATAATAGAGAAGCAGAAAAAATATGGAATAAGAAAAGAAAGAAGGAAGGGAGGGAAGAAGGTTGCAGAACACATACACAGTATAATCTCCTTTGGGGTGTATGTAACTAATTTTTTGAAGGACACTGAATGATAACATAAAACTGTTAACAATTAATTCTGGAAAACAGAAACGGAAGTGTTAAAACAAAAATTGGGTGTCCAAACCTATTCTGGGGTCTTGTACTATTCTATTCAAGTATCTTGAATCCAAGTCAAAACCAAATGCACAAAGAAATTAGTCATTAATAAATCTAGTGATATTACTGACCAGCATCATTAACTATTAATTATGGATTTTCATACATCACTTACATCTACAGACAGAAGATACCTTTTTAAAAAGATGCTTATATATAAATAACATGTCTTCATTTTGAAAAACACATTTTTAAAAACAGGCAATATGGTTCACTTAAGAAGTTGGCCAACTACAATTGACCATGGGTCAAATCCAACCTACTGCCTGTTTTTGTAAATAAAGTTTTATTGGAACACAGCTATAGCCATACATTTGTGTGTTATCTATGACTGCTTTCACACGGTGATGACAGAGTTAAGTTGTTGTAACAGAAACTATACAAACCATAAAGCCTAAAATATTAACTATTTATCCCTTCACAGAAAAAGGTTGTCAACCCCTGATTTAGTGGGAAGAGTGCAGCTTTGAAGTTAAACAAACCTGGATTCTAATTTTACTCTTGCAACCTGTGTCTCTGAGCTTCAATTTATCCATCTTCGCTATAAGAGAGGAAGGTAGGAATAATAATATATTCCTTGTAAGGAGTTGAGAGGATGATGGGAAAAGTACCTGGCACCGGACAAAAGCAAGAAAATGTAGCAAACAAGTATATAAATAAGGATACAACAAAAGAAACAGCTGAAAGAGAAAAATGTTTGCCTCTGGGTAATGTGAATTGGAAGTCTAACAGGAGGCATTTTGCATTATTTGCCCATAAAACTATTGGACTTTTAATTATTTATTTGACTTAAAAATTCTCTTATTTAAAAGACCATTTCTATTAAAAATGTTACAGTATATCATTTGTGTAGGAACCAATAAATGCAATATTGCAACAACACATGTGTATGGAGACTTGATATATGATAAAATTGTCCCTGTAAATCTCTGAAGTCATCATTAATATTTTAGTTAACAAAATTAAGAATATAGTTTTACTAAATAACATTTTTTAAAAAGAAAATAATACAGTCACCGCCTATTTTATACTATATAAAAAGGTAGATTCCAAATGAAGTAAGGCCCTAAACATGAAAAGAAAGCTACAAAGCTAAGAGGAAAAAGAATTTTAAATATCTTTGTGACTTAAGGGTTAAAAAATATTTCTTAAGCAAGACCTACCAAAATTGATGGATTTGACTACACAATAAGTCATTTATAGGATTTTTCAAAATAAACAATCAAAATGATAATTTTTATTTTACTAATAAAAACAAAAAACTGATAAATGAATAACTAGAATACACAAGGAATTGTTGCAAATCAACAAGAATGAATACAGAAATCCCAGATTTTACAATAAATAAAATATATTAATAGGTTATTCACATAAAGGGGAAGTCCAAATAACTAACACATATAAAAAGAGATGCTCAAACTCACTAGTGATATAAAAAAATAAAATATAACATAAAACAAGCCACTTCTACTTTATAACCATTAGAACGTTAAAAAAAAAATAGAAAGGTTGATAATGCAAGTGTTGGTATGATTGAGGGGAAACAGGCCACCTCATACATTGCTGGAGAAAATGTAAATTGCTAAAGTCATTTTGGAGGACAGGCTGGCAATGCTTGATGAAAATAAGTATGCCTAAATCCTAACACCTACTTCTGGGTAGGTAGCCCAGAGAAATTCTAGTATACATCAATATGGGACAAAAACAAGGACCTGCTTTACAGCAGTGTTGATGGAACTAGAGAGTTAAAGGCAATCCAGATGTTTGTATCACCAGGGAAATGAACAAACAGAAAATGGTGGATATACACTAAGGAATACTATGCAACGGTGTAACAATGTAGTGTTCATTTTAGGAAACAAAATATATGGTAAAACTTTTATATAAACTTTTAAAAAATGCAGAAAGAAAACATCATTTATCTCAATAGGCTAACAAGTAAAAAGACAATCGAGTAAGGACCTATTGGAAAAGAGAAGTATGAATATCAGTAATAAAGGGGGAGGGATTAAATACCAAATGAGAGAAGAGTCTGGCATGGACTGATAATGACAGTGAGACAGGAGCTGAGTAACCAAATTCCCCCTAACTCTCTGCATGTAGGATTCAGTCAGAAAAAAAGGGAGAGGACACCTGGAACACAGAAGAAGCTTGAGAAATGTCTGATTGGTTTTGTACATTCTATAACTTCATATAAAGTGAATTGCGTAGTATGCACTCATACTTCACTTCTTTTACTCAGCATAATATTTTAATGTTTATCCATGATGTTGCATGTATCAGCAGTTTGTTCCTTTTTATGATAGGTGTTCCATGACATAAATATACCACAATTTGTTTATCCTTTCTTCTGTTGATAGGTACGTAGGTTTGTTCCAGTTTGAGGTTTTAATGAAGGAAGCTACTATTAACATTATTGGTCAAGGTCTTTTTGAATATACAATCAGTCCTCTGTTAGTAGGTTCCTCTGTATCCATGGGTTCCCCATCAGTGAATTTGAATAACTGTGGATTAAAAATATTTTTTAAATTGCATCTGTACTGTGCATGGACAGACTTTTTTCTTATTATTCCCTAAACAATACAGTACAATGACTATTTACATAGCATTTACATTGTATTAGTTATAAGTAATCTAGAGATTAAAGTATATGAGAGATGTGAATGGGTTATATGCAAATACTATGTCATTTTCTATCAGGGACTTGAGCATCTGCAGATTTTGGCATCTGAGGGAGGTCCTGAAACCAATCCCCTATGGACATCAAGGGGATATGCTTTCATTTCTCTTGAGTAAATATCTAAAAGTGGAATTTATGGGTCATAGAGAGGGCATTTGTTTATGAGAAATTGCCAGATTAACAAGGTAACTGTACCATTTTGCACTCTCATTAGCAATGTGTGAGAGTTCCTGTTGCTCCATATTCTCAGCAATATTTAGCATGGTTAGTCTTTTTAATTTTAGCCACTGAGGTGGTGGTATTTAGTGGCATCTCGTTGTTCTTTCAAGTTGAATTTCCCTAATAATTCATTTGCATTTTCCTGGTGAAAAATTCTGTTGAATATTTTATGTACTTAGTGGCCATCTGTTAATCTTACTTTGTGCATTTCCTGTGCAAGTCTTTTGTCTATGTTTTGATACCTGCCTTTTTATTACTGAGTTGTACAATGTGTTTATACGAGTACAAATAATTTATCACATATACGTATTGTAAATGTTTTCCAAATTGTGGTTCTTCTCTTCCTTCTGATGAGCAGAAGCTTTTAATGTTGATGAAATCCTTTTGTCATTCTTTTTTCTTTTATGGTTTTTTTGGTTTTATGGTTTATAATTTCATTCATAAAGTCTTCTGTTTAAGAACTCTTTGCCAATCCTGAGATTACAAATTTTTTTTTTATATTTTCTTCTAGAAGCTTTATAGTTTTAGCTTTTAAACTTAGATTGATAATCCATCTCATATTAAATTTTTTGTATGGAAGGAGGTATAGGTTAAGAAAACAATTTTATATGTAGCCTGTTATTCTGGTAGCATTTATCGGAAAGACCTTTACTTCTAAGTTTAGTTGTTTTGGCAATTTGATTGAAATTAATCAGTCATATAAGGGTAGATCCATTGCTGATTCTCTAGTCTGTTTCATTGATCTTTTTGTGTATCTTCATTTCAGTAATACATGCTCTTGATTATTGTAACTTTATAATAAGTCTTGAAATTAGGAAATGTATATATCTTGTTTTTCAAGAAATAGCATGTAGAGGCTTACCAGAACAAAATCCTGCCAGGATTTATATCAGATTTGGAAGAATTGACTTTATGAAAATTGAAGCTTCCAATCCATGATATGATGTCTCCTCATTTATTTAGCTTTTCTTTAATTTCATTCAGCAATTTGTTGTAGTTTTCAATGTAGAGGTTTTTAACATATTTTATTAAATTTATTCTTAAATATTTGTTATGCTTTTGAGATAATGTTAATATTCTGTCTAATTTTCCCATTGTTCATGATAGCATATAGAAATATATCTAATTATTGTATATAGATCATGAATCCTGAAAACTTGCTAAATTCATTAATTTTAATAGCTATTTTTACAATTCCTTAAGATTTTCTAAACACATCAAATAATCTGTTATTTCTTTTCCAATATAGATGATCTTTTTTGGCTCATCTTCATGTATGTAATGCTAGGTATAGTAACGATGTTTTATAGAACTTAGGAGAGAGAAGACACCTGTATTTGTTTTTGATCATAAGGGGGGAATCTGAGACTTAACTCATTTAAAGTTTGCTAATGTATTCTAAGGGTTCTTGCATCTATTTTTTGAAGGATATTGACCTATAATATTATTCTTTTATAATATTGTTGTATGCTTTAGTATATCAGTGTTATACTACCCTCACAAAACAAGTCTGTGGAAGATTGATATTATTTCTTCTTTAAATGTTTATAAAATTATCTAGACTTAAAATTTTCTTTATGGAAATATTTTGAATTATAACTGTAACAACTTTACTCCAATTTTCTATTTCTCTTTGTGTCAATTTTAGTAATTTATAATTTTCAAGGGATTTGTCTGCTTTATTTCTATTGTTGAATATATTGGCATAAAGCTGTTCGTGTTATTCTTCTGTTATTTATTATCCATCTGCTCTTTAATGCCTGGGTGACAGAGCAGGACTCAGTCTCAAAAACAAACAAACACAAAAACAAAAACAAAACTCTACTCCCTTGGCAAATTGCAAGTTCAGTATACAATAAATCACTACTAACTATTGTCATGATTGTGTATATTTACCTTCTAGAATATACTTATGCTGCATAACCGAAACTTTGTATTCCTCAACTAACATGATACCCTTGTCTTTATCTACTTCTTTCTTTTTTTTTTTTTTTGAGTTACAATTTTTGTGTTTAATTTGAAGTTTCATAGGGAGAAAGTTTTTATCATTTATTAACATTTCTTTCTTTCTACTATAAGCATTTAGAACTATAAATTCCCACTCTTAAAAATTGTTATCTGCAACCCACAAATTTTGATATGTTGTGTTTAACTCTCATTCAGTTAAAAACATTTTCTCATTTTTCTTGCTTCTTTGATCCATGAGTTATTTAAAAGTGAATCTTTCATTTCCAAATATCTAGAGATTTTCCAGATATCTAATATTAACTGTCGTAATCACTCAGTGTCCATTCAGTTGTAGTTAGATAGCATACTCTGAATTATTTTAATCACTTTAAATCTATTTAAACTCATTTTATGGTTCAGCATATGATCATTTTGGTGAATGTTTCCTATGAATTTGAAAATAATGTGTATTCTGCAATTGTCAGGTATATTGAATGAGTTTCTAGTGCTAATCAAGTCCTCTTACTGTACTACTTACTAAGAGAGATATATTGAAGTCTGAAACTGTAATTCTGAAATCCTCTATTTCTCGTTTCATTTCCCTGTTTAATTTAATGTATTTTGAAACACTGTGATTAGGTCCATAGACATTTGGATTGTTTTGTCTGAAAAAGTTCACCATTTTATGATTAATATTCCTCTTTATCTCTGGTAATAATCTTTACACCGAGGGAATATATAATATGAATATAGCCACTCCAGCTTTCCTATTTTTTGTATTTACATAGTATAACTTTTTTCATCCTTTTAAACATGTGTATCTTTGCATTTAATATGCATCTCTTGAATACAGCATATGGTTGGTTTTTACTTCTTTAATCAGTCTGAAAATCTCTGCTTTTTTAGATGAAGTGATTTTTATTTAATATCATTATTTATATGGTGATTTTATATCTAATATCCTGGGTGTGGTTTTTTTGTCCTGATTATTCCTTTTTCATTATTTCTATCCTTCCTGTCTTTCTTTTGTTAAGCAGTATTTTAGCTACGTATTTTGTCTTTGTTTTGTTAGCTATAACTTAGGGGCTTTTTTAGTGGTTTCGTTAGAGTTTAAAATATATTTCTTTAATGTATCACATTCAACCTTCAAATAATATCATACTACTTCAGTTACAATAATTTTACCAAGTATACATCTATTGTCGACGCTTC
This sequence comes from Papio anubis, assembly GCF_008728515.1. Classification (NCBI taxonomy): domain Eukaryota; kingdom Metazoa; phylum Chordata; class Mammalia; order Primates; family Cercopithecidae; genus Papio; species Papio anubis. The sequence continues at coordinate 120,164 of NW_022161247.1, read as the reverse complement.
CATTCTTTCTGTTTTTCTTTTTTTTTTAATTATACGTTAAGTTCTGGGGTACATGTACACAACGTGCAGGTTTGTTACATAGGTATTCATGTACCATGTTGGTTTGCTTTTATGTTTTATTTCTGCACATATTATAAGCATGCACAATTTATAACCATAAATACATTTTTATTATTTCTATTTTATAGTGAAATATCATTTAAATTAATTTCAAAATAAGATACAAATATTTAATTTACCTATCCACTTACCATTTCCATTGCTATTATTTCCTTTATATAGGTCTTAATTTCCATCTGGTATTATTTATCTTCCACCTGAAGGACCTCCTTTAACATATCATGTAGTGCGGATCTGCCTGTGGCAAGTTCTTTTAACTCTTGTTTTTCTGGAAATGTCTTTTGTTAGCTTCCTTCATATTTGAAGAAATTTTCTCTACTTTAAAATTCTAAGTTATATATTTTTCCCCTTCAGTACTTTAAAGTTATCATTTCATTGTCTTTTGCCTTGTATTTTTTTTGATAAGTAGATAGAAACATTCTTATTACTGTTCCCCTGTATATAATGTGCTATTTTTGTCTGGCTGATTTTAATACTTTCTTTTTGTCAATTTTTTAGCAGTTTGATTGTAATGTGCTTTGATGTGGTTTTGAGTTCATCCTGCATGCTTTTTTTTGAAATTCATAAATGTGTGTTCCATATTTTTTTTGGTTGTGGAATTTTTTCAACCCTGATATCTAAGATTTTTTTCTGCCCCAATACCACCCTCTCCATTGCTCCTTTGGCTCCAAATTACATATAGATAGGACCAGGTGATATAGTTTGACAAGTCACTGAAACTCTGTTTATTTAGATTCAGCTTTTCATCTCTGGGCATCAGTTTCCGTAGTTTATTTTGTCCCTTTCCACTAATTTACTAATATTTCATTCTGCAGTGAATAATCTGCTGTTAATCCTATCTAGTACTTTTTTTCAGATATTACATTTTTCATCTCATACTAAATAGGATCACTGAGATTCTTTTCATGTCTTCCATTTCTAGACCCTCTAGACTCATTAGGACCCTTTTTATATAGTTCATTACTCTGTTGAAATTATTTTTCCTAATTATAGGAATATATGTTTACCTTTATACACTTGAATATATTTATAACTATTTCTATAACTATTTTAAAGTCCTTTTCTGATAATTCTACTATACCTATAATTAGATTATCAGTTTCTATTAAATTATTTTTCCCCTGGTTATAGGATATATTTTTCTGCCTCTTCACATCTCTCATATATTTAGGTTGTATTATGGATATAACGGATGCTATGTTGTTGACTGAATGTTGCTGTATTCCTGACTAAAAAACTGAGTTTATTCCAGCAGGCACTACATTTCCTTGTTGACTACTTGGTTCTTTTGAGTCTTATTTTGTGATATATCAGAGTGGTTCTAGAGTAACATTTTCTCTAAGGCTAAACAGTGCTAATTCTGGAGCGTGGCCCCTCTAGGTTCTCTACTGAATCTCTAGAGTGTTCAACAAGGTTTTTCCACTCTGAGTGGCTCGAACTTGAATGCCCGTCACCACTGCGAAAGCTCAGATCAGCTCACAGCTCCCTGGTTGTTGTTCATCGTTTAGTAGCCGTTCTTTGCTGAGTTATATGGAATCCCACTCTGCACATGTATGGATTAGTATTTGGCCAACGAACAAGTGTTCGCCTATGCAAATTTCTGACCCTCCTTTCCCGTATAACTCTCTCCTGCCCAGTACCCCCTCACCTCACAAATTCTAATTGCCTTATTACCCCCAAACTCTAAACTCTGAATACTCAGTTCATTGGGACCCCTGGGTTCTAGTTGAGCTTTTCCTTCCTGCACTGGACTTTGAAGAGCATTTCCACACAGAAATCCACTGCCTTGTATATATATGATATAAATGTCTTACCTATGGCACGACTACCATATTCTCTATCATTTTAGATGAAATGTCCAAGGTCAGCCTCATACAACTTGTTTGCTTTTTCCTGTGCTCATGTAAAAGCTCTGCCAGATGCTCATCATCACATTTTGTATTTGAAGCACTTTATATTGTAGATAGCCCATTTTATCTTTTTTACATTTGGAATTCTCACCATAGTGTTCAGACTGCAATTGGTTTTAGGATAAGGAGATGAGCTAGAAACAAGCCTTCCGGTAGGTAATTAATCACTTATAATCAGCATTTATAGCCATTCACAGAAGGTGAGAGAGTCAAGTGGAGAAAGAAGTGACTTCACCATCTTTTCAGGGTTATTACAAATTCTGCTAAGGTTACACTCATTAAAATTGCTATTAACTTTCCTTCCCCCATCAGGATAGTTAATTAATTCTTCTTTATATTTTAAGATTATAGCAATTAAGGGGAAAAAATAAGAGTTAATACATCCATACTTGGGGCAACCTGATTTCTTTAGGAAATTGTTAAAAGAGCCTGAAAGAAAAAGGTCATATGAAAATGGAGTAAGTTATTCTGTGCCCCCAGCTTAAAAGGCAAATATCTGCAGTCAGTGGATATTTTATACCCACCTCACCAATTTGGCCTCAATTCCTCATCTGTTTTGTTTTCCTAAATAGTGTTTTTCACTTAAGGCTCAGGTTTTATGAAACCTATTTTATGCAACTTCAAGTAAACTCTTTAAGGAAATAAATATAAAATTACAAATATAAAATTACTAAGATCTTCCCAGGACCTAGCAAGGGGCCAGTGAAAGTGGTAAATATGCTCTTGTTGATACTGCTCTCCAACAAATTGCATTTTTAAATCTTTTAAAATATATGCAATGACATTTTGTACTCTCTTTTATCTTTAGTCATTTTATATTTTCTGTGATTAGTTCATCCTTTATCTACTCCATACATTTTCTATAGTATCTATGTAATCTGAGTGAATGCCTAATCTTTGAGAATAAAATTGCTAATATTTTTAAAGCAATGTACTGGGCAATCTTCTAAGTTCTTTATGTGTATGAAGTCATTTAATATTGCAAATATTTTGTAAAGTAGATACCATACTGTGTTTTCTATGTTTTAAAGCTAGGAACACTGACACACAAAGAGGCTCACAACCAGTCAAGATGGCAGAGTCTGTCTGTGAACCAGAAGCAGGCCCAGAACATGGGCTGCTAAACATTATTCTCTTCTGCTTCTCTTTGATTTATGGATGTTGAGTGTTAGGAGGATACACATGATTTTCAGCAGTTATCTTAAGTGTGTGGTGGGCTAAAAACACCTGGTCAAATGCTAGTATTGGTTGATACTGAAATTAAGAGCCTATGTAGTCAAGAATGAGATGCCAGAGGACAAAACTGAAAATTTTACTTATTTCCCCATCACCATCCTACTGCTATTATCAGATATGTGTTGGTATGGCGATGGGAAGAGGCTGAACTCAAAGGAATAGCAAAAGATCTGGCAGTGAAAGATTGCTTTGAATATGTCATTGTGAATGTTTACTTTGTTGAGCTTCATTTGAGATGTCCCATAGTCTACATCCAGGACACAGCAAACATCACTTATCATGTCAAAAACTTTCCTTAGATTGAGCAAAATTATCTCTGTCTTTACAATGTTATTCTGGTGATTCTAATAAAGCCAGAACTACTGAGGAGGGTGAAAAAAAGTATGAAGTATCAATAAAACAAACAGGCCAGCCACGGTGGCTCATGCATGTAATCTCGGCACTTTGGGAGGCTGAGGCAGGTAGATTAACTGAGGTCAGGAGTTCGAGAACAGCCTGGCTAACATGACAAAACCCCATCTCTACTAAAAATACAAAAATGAGCCGGGCGTGGTGGTGCACACCTTTAGTCCCAGCTACTCGGGAGACTGAGACAGGAGACTCGCTTGAACCCGGGAGGCAGAGGTTGCAGTGAGCGGAGATTACACCACTGTACTCCAGCCTGGGTGACAGAATAAGACTCTGTCTCAAAAAAAAAATTAAACAAATAATTTAAAAAATAAAATACAATAAAACAGCTGCAGATTATCAGAACCCTGTTTAATTTACTTAGTCAAGAAATACTAATTGCAATTATATGAAGGGTACTATATATAAAAAATAAATACCTAGATATAATTCTGAAGATTCAGATGCAATGCATTTGAGGTGAGCCCAAACATCTATATTTTTAAAATTCTTCATTGTGACTTTGATGTCTAGCCAGGGTGGAGAGCTGCCTTAGATGAAGGAGAGAAGTGCTATCGCATAGACAGTAGAGGGTTATGGGAGCACAGAGAGGAATGCCCAATCTAGTGTGTGGGGTGGTGAGAAGAGATGACTTTTTTGGCAGACACTGAATTAAAGCCGAGACTCAAAGGATGAAGAGGGTTAAGTAGCTAAGAGGAAACACAGCAAAAAAAAAAAAAAAATAGCATATTTTAAATCCTCAGGCCTACATAAGAGTATCTGGCAGAGGACAATCATGAATGGAGCTTTGATTCACTGTAAGGCATGGGGAGGGTTTATGGTGACTAAAGGAGGTCTCCTATGGGGAAGTTCAGCAGAAGGGGTCCCAAACTCATGCTTGAACCCTCTTACACCTTTGGGCAACAAAAAAACGCAGTGGTTTCTAGTGATTCTAACCAGAAAAATGAGTAAGTTATATCTAATCTCCTCCTGGACTACCCACCTATAGCATGCTACATTCCTCAGAAAAACAAAGGCTTCCCAACTGTTATGTCTCATGGAGTTGTTAATGGAAACTCACCTAACTTTCTTCAGAAGAGATTAGCAACAAACCGTGGAAAAAAAAAAAACAACTATGTTTCTCACTTAACACAAAGTTGTTTTCAATAATTTCTATCAACTCATGCTGTTTCCTCATTTACTTAGTTCACATTCCTTGTGTCATACTCATGTCTGTGTGGAAAGTCATTTTGTGGGCAGAAAAATTCATTTTAAAAATAAGTTTTAATTATTCAAATAATACATGAATATATTCTTTGGATAAATGATTAAAACATTACACATATGTTTTCTTTAACTTATATGCCCATCTTGATTCCTTCCTCAGATGTAACCACCATTATCAATTTATTGGGAGTCTTTCCAGACTCTTTTTATATGAATTTATAGAAACCATATACCATTAATTTATGGGTTTTTTAATGTATAGAAATATACATAAATAAACTCATCCTGGATTTCTGCCTTTTTCACACAATAATTTTTTCTAGGAGATTAAGCAATACCTTGTGTAAAATAGAAGTCTGATAAATAAATAAATAATGAATGAATAATTTCAAAGATGAATGATTTCAGGCCCCTCAGTGGAACAGACCTAAATTTGAATCTTAGCTCTACAACTTACTCATAATTTGACTTTGGTCGAATCACAACTTCTTTTAAGCCATTTATTTATCTTTGAAATGGAGATGATACTACTTATTTCACAGGATTATTGTAGTGAAATACCTAGAATAGCATCTGTCCTAGAAAAAAATAATGTTGACTGTATCTTCACCTGATCTTCATTCACTCTTAATGCTTGCGATAGCACTCTTCTCCTTCTAATCCAGTGGGTGGTTGATGGTTGATATGGTTTGGCTCTGTCCCCACCAAAATCTCATCTCAGATCATAATCCAAATTGTAATCCCCACATGTGGAGGGAGGGACCTGGTGGGAGGTGATGGGATCATGGGGGTGGTTTTCCCCATGCTATTCTCGTAATAGTGAGAGCATTCTCACGAGAGCTGATGATTTTAAAGTGTGACACTTCCTTGTTTCTTCTCCTCTACTACTGCCTTGTGAAGATGACTGCCTCCCCATCACCTTCTGCCATGATTGTAAGGTTCCTGAGGCCTCCCCAGACATGTTGAACTGTGGGTCAATTAAACCTCTTTCCTTTATAAATTACCCAGTCCCAGGTAATATCTTTATAGCAGTGAGAAAATGGACTAATACAACGGTCTACAAGCAAAATCTTCCAAATACCTCCTGGAAATGTCCACCTGGATGTCCCCATCAGTGTGTCCAAAATCATAATATCCCATCTCAAACCAGCTTCTTTTCCTAAGAACCTACATCTGTTTGCTAGGTAGCATGGCTTCATCTTTGCGCCTTGATGGTTTATTCCACATCCTGACCTGTTCCAGCCACTTCTATGGTTCAGATCCTCCTTGTAGCTTTCCTGGATCAGGGTCCTTACCTTGTAATTAACCTCTCAGTCTTCAGCACCTTATACACTGGCTCCCAGTTCTTCATTAGCACTAATTACCAAGTAACCCTTTCTGTCATCCAAGATAAGAGTCAGCATCTCGAATTTGGCATTTGGGGCTTTGCACAGTCTGACCCCAATTGGTGTTTCCAAATGTATTTCACATTTCCCATATACCAATAGCTCCAACAAAATCAGCTGCTCTCTGTGGACTGTTTCCATGCATTTTCTAATCTCTGTGTCTTTGTTTATGTTGCTCCCAATGTATCAAATATCCTTTCTCCCATCCTCATCTCTAAACATTGAGTTCCACCAAGACAAAATATAATACGGTGAATTTAAACACAATATTTGGAGCCAAACACACATGAGTTTAAATCCTAACTCTGTCCCTAATTAAGCATATAATATCTTTTTAATTTATCTTTTCTTCACTTAAACAGGAAAAATAATGGAAACTACCTCATAGGATTCTAAGAACAAATTAAGATAATATATGAAGGAGCTGAGGAAATGTTGGTCAAAGAACACTAAATTTCAGTTAGACAGGAAGAATAAGTGCAAGGTATCTATTTTACAAAATGGTGACTTATAGTTAATAAAAATGTAATGCATTCTTGAAAATTACTAAAAGAGTAGATTTCAGGTGTTCTCACCACAAAAATAAATGATAAGTATGTGAGGTAATGCATATGCTGGTTAGCTTGATTTAGTCACTCCACATGTATACATATTTCAAAACATGTTATACACAATAAATATATATAGTTTTTGTCAATTAAGATAAATAAATAAAAATAATCCTACACATATCTTTGCTCCTTCATATTGCCTTAGATCCTTCCTATGAACAAAGCTAGGCATATCAGTCCCCACACAAATCACCAACACGGCCAGTGCAAGGCCCCATTAAGGATACAAAGATGGACTGTTGAGAGAGATAGATCCCCCCAGTCCCCATGCAGGAGGGTTTGCCTAAGACAAAAGAGAAAGAGAGAGAGAGAGAGAGAGAGAGAAGGCGGGGGGGGGGGGGGGGGGGGGGAGAGAGAAAGAGAGAGAGAGAGAGCATATATAAAGTTAGAAAACTGATGCTAGGTAATTAACTGTCACTATCAATGCTACCTAATGTCTACTTCAAACACTATTCCTTCCATGAGGTCCTCCCTAATCCTACAAGATATGTTATTTCTGAACAGCAGCACCATTTCAATTGTGCCCCCTTTAAGGGATTTATAACTTTGTATATTACTGGGTAATTACATTTTCATCAAGCATAATTTTTGAACCCAAAACTGCAATGGGTTTTCCAAAGGATTTGTGAGTCTGTTTCAATTATATAAGAAAGTATCAGAGAAGTAGTTTAGATGTGATGACTATATGTTTCTAAAATGTCTTGATTTTTTAAAGAAATATGGCACAGATCAGTTGAAATCGGAACTCTTTTAAAACCTCAAACCACAAGGTCACTGCACACATACGAACTGTAACCTCACTGGGGATAACATCCAGCTTTCCTTTTGAGCTCAGCCTGTGATGCTCAACATAGGACATTCACAAAACTTATATGAATGAAGCCCTATTCGTAAAAAATGAATGAAGTAAATAGTAACACCCATCACTAGATTTTAAATCAGATGTTCTTTCCTATGCTAATTGTGTCTCTTCAAGTCCCCTATTTAATTGGTCAGAAAATAATGTTACATAGATAATGTTCACAAATGAGGACGATACAGAGGTTTATGATACTGTAGAAGAAATTTATTTTAAGAAACCTTCTCTGATGATATATCTCTGTAAGCTTCAGGGTCCCAATGACCCTTTAAATTAATGATGATTGCACATATAGCTCCAAATCTGATAACTATGTGGAGAAGTATTTTAAAGGAATGATTGGTAAGGCCTTTTATCATCAAAATAATCAAATAATCTTTATTTGACTAGGTAAGATTTAACTTTTGTATGCTGAGGGTTTTTTTTTTCCCCAAGAAAATTAGGCAAAAACCGTAACAGAATTTTAAATGTTACTTTGACTCTCTTTACTCTCCTTCCTGTGTTTTCACGATCACTCAATGGAAAGCAATACTCAACACGGTCTGTTGCAGATAAATATGTTCTGCAATATTTCGTTTCATGAAATTTGGAGCCAGAAAGAAAGCCTGTCTCCTGGAACAGAGAACAGAAAGCAGTAAGATTATTTGTGTGGTGGTAGAAATAGTCCTGAAAATTTGTTCCATGAGCTTATCAGAGGATAATAATTATTAGTAGTTAATAGTAACAGTAAATCACATATAAGACACATAACACATGTAATATATAATTTATATATATAATCTATATGTACTTGTATGATTTCAGTATGCTCACCTATACTACTGTATGAGCGAGCTCTGTATTTATTACTCATATTACTTAATTTATATTATATAATTCAATATGAAAGTATGTAAGCCAAAGCCTATAAGCTACAGCTACTACATGTTTTTCTTTTTCTTTCTTTCTGAGATGGAGTTTTGCTCTTGTTGCCTAGTCTGGAGTGCAATGGCGTGATCTTGGCTCATCGCTACCTCCGCCTCATGAGTTCAAGCGATTCTCCTGCCTCAGTCTCCAGAGTAGCTGGGATTACAGGCATGTGCCACCACGCCTGGCTAATTTTCTGTTGTTTTCGTTTTTGTTTTAGTAGAGACAGGGTTTCTCCATGTTGGTCAGGCTGGTCTCCTAGCCTCAGGTGATCGCCCGCCTCGGCCTTCCAAAGTACTGGGATTACAGGCGTAAGCCACTGTGCCCGGCCTACTACTATATGTTTTTCTAAATAAATGCTTCAAAATAGAAATCCTGGGAAATGGGATTTCCACCTTTAAGACTTTGAACTGTATTTCAACAAAGCCTTCAGAGGTTAATAAAGAACTGTTAGTAATTACCCTTATTTTGTCAGGCCCCACCTTCTATGAGGGTAAGAAGCTTGGCAGAAACTACAAATTGGGTATTAAAAAAAAGATTCTGCTGATTAAACCAAACAAAAACAACCATGCTGGGAAGTGCAGTGCCTAAGGGCTGATCATTCCAATCTGCTTTTGATCCTCAGAAGACAGTGAACACAGTAGAGGACAAAAACAGTTAGGACCCCTTCTGAAACTCATGTTTTTAAGAAATAACAATAATTCCAGAAAGTTTTCTTTGCTAGGAGAGTTAGAAATGACAAAAGAAAACCCAAAGGGGTATTTAATTCCAGGAATATCTGAGCTGTAGATAAGCTCAAGAGCTAAATACCTACATTATGACTAAAGAAAAAAAATCACAGTTCAATATTTAGAGCAGAAAATGTGTATATTAAGTGTTGATAAAATGGAAGATTCGTGTGAAAAATACTAGATTGTGCTTCAGTTGTTATATTTCCACGAATATTGTTCTAAATTGTATATAAATATTTCATATGTCAGAGATTAGTTCATTGTTATGCTTCTTTAAAGATAATTGAATTTTCATAGGAAAAGCATTTTTTCAGTTAAAAAGAACTTGAAAATTACCTAGTTTAACCCTCTCATTTTACAAATGAGAAAATGGATTTTTTTTTTCATTTTACAAATATGCAGATTTTTCTGGCATATGTGAATGTCTTATCAAAGGTCACCCTGCTAGATAGGGTAATGCTGAGCTCCAAGTTTAGGTAGCAAAAGATTTAGCATTAAGTGGTTTTATATATAGACTTAGAGCCTCAAGGTTTGAATCCTATCTGTACCAGTCATTAGCTATATGATCTTAGGCAAGGTCTCAGTTTTCCCATATAAGAACAATAATTGGGTTTACCTGATAACGTTAAAGTAATCTTCACGAAAGTGACATATATGCTCTACAGAAAGATACTTATAATGCCTCATATATAATAAGTATCCAGTGAATGTTATATAAATATTATTTTGTATTGAAATCCAAAACTCCATCAAGCCTGAATAGGAGGCTCACCATCTAGATCAGTGTTTCCTAACACAACTTCATATAAGAATATCCCAGAGAACTTTTTAGAAGCACGGACTCCCTGATCTTATCCCATTTATAATTTATCAAAAACTCAGGGAAGCATCCTGGGATAATGGATATTTTTAATAAGTTCTCCTAAGGGATTCTGATACCATGCAGTTGGTATTGGACACACGAATTCACATTTGGGAACCACCAGCATGACTACAGAGATGTGATCCAAGATCATCTTTCGACCTAAAGAGATATTCAAATAGATGCCCAAATGAAAAGCCTAGTGGCTTAGAAAGCCTAGAAAGAAATAATAAAGTCATACAAAATAACCCCTTAGGCCAAAGGAAGCAGTAAATGTCATAGCTGTCATCAAAACAGCATAGAACAGTATCCAGAAATTCTTACTGTTAAACTTTGTGCCTACAAGCATCACTATTGTTTTATAGCTCTAGATTTAGCCCCCTAAAGTTCTGCCAGGAACAAGGAGACATTCCCTCCAGAGCCTTGTGATGGAACCTCGTATAAACCATTATTTGGTTCTTGTTCTGATCATAGACACTCTCTCTAGAAATTAAAAATAGACAATCTGAAGCAAAATAGGGAATCCTAGCTGTTGCAGTTCTCAAACAGCTCAGAGTCCTAAGTTAGTAATCAACAGTTTTGAAAAGACAGGGGCAATGCGAACAATCTTTCTGAGCTCTAGCTAAGTGGAAACCCTGTTCATGAAGAACTGAACATGAAAGATATATTGAGAGGAGAGACATAGATCTTTGTAATTAACATAAAGAAAAATAATGAGTACCCTGGACAATGATGAGGCTCAAAAATGGAGAAGGTGTGGCTAGAAGACCATGATCAGACATGCCCAAAAATATTACCTTACTACCCGCCCTAAAGATCCACCAAAAATCTAATAAGGAGGCACTGGTAGCTAACCACAGATTTGTAACAAGAAACATATGGCTATTACGTTAACTTTCAGCAAATTTTATGCAGTCTACTGTGATGAATTAGTCCCAGGTTTCCTAATGATATTTTTGTGGTATTTATTCAGGTCTGCTTTAAAAGAACTGCAGCAGTAATTGTCAGGGAATGAACCTGAATTAGGAGGGCCCAAATGCTATCCCGTCACTACACTGATATGACAAATGGGTTGATGAGGAAAGCAGCACCTGGGGGTGCTCCTTATTAAGTTGTTCCTGACTTAATAAATATGTCCTCATATGACACCTTGGCCCGACCTCTTTCAGGCTCTTATTTGACTTATAAACAAAATTCATATGTTGTGTCAAGGTTATTCTGACCCATTTGTCAAATATTCGGAGGTGTGATGGAAGAGAATTTTATGGCTATGCTATTGATACGTACAGGAGACAGGGAAATACTGGGTAGAAGAGGGCAGCTCTCCAGCAAAACACCCACTCCCAGCTCTGGAAACCCAGGAGCCTAAATGAGATCAGGCATTCCTGTTTTCCCTCTGTTGCCAAATGTTGCCTTTTGACCATCCACACCCCCCATTCTGCACCCATATAAACCCCAAACCCCAGGCTCCATGAGCAGACAAGCAGACAAGAGGACAAACAGAAAGGAGAAGAACAGCAGAATGTTCTTCGCCTCAGAAGAAGAGAAGAAGCGTCTGCAGACGGAGAGGAGATCGGCTGCGGGATGGTCAAACCCCAGGGGAAGGTCATCTTTCCACTCCATCATCCTTCCGGCTCTGGTGGGACAATGAAATGGCACTGAAGCAAATGACAAGAAACCTTGAATCTACTTTTTTTTTTCTTTTTTTTTCTTTTTCTGAGATTGAGTCTCGCTCTGTCGCCCAGGCTGGAGTGCAGTGGTGCGATCTCAGCTCACCGCAAGCTCCGCCTCCTGGGTTCACGCCATTCTCCTGCCTCAGCTTCCTGAGTAGCTGGGACTACAGGCGCCCGCCACCATGCCCCCGGCTAATTATTTTGAATTTTTAGTAGAGACAGGGTTTCACCGTGTTAGCCAAGATGGTCTTGATCTCCTGACCTCCTGATCCACGCGCCTCGGACTCCCAAAGTGCTGGGATTACAGGCATAAGCCACCGTCGCAGCCCCCTAGAATCTACTTTTAATTCTCCTATAACTTTCTGGATGACCTTGTAATTTACACTACAGCTTTTAATCTATTAAACTAGGAGACTGAAATACATCATCTTTGGGATTTATACTAGCTCTGACAATCTATAACAAACTGATGCAAATTAATGCTCAACTAATTAAAAACAGTTTAACAAAAGAGTTAGTAATCCAAAAGTTTACTGTAACAAAGAAGATAATATAAATAAGGGATATTGGCCAATAGAGAGTTGTGGGGACTATGGCAAACTAGAGATAGCTACTACCGAATGTTGCCTAATTCTGGCCAGGTGGAAGTATGGAACCTGTGTTGTAAAACTGTCTTGATACTTTTGAGAGAAAATGTAAATACATATAATCTTAATATACCAGTATAAATTAAAGAAACCTAACTTGTAGGTAAAAACATTCCCACAAAAAATACTCCAGGTGCACATGCTTTCAATGGGGGAATTGTACTGCATATTTTTTTTTTAAAAAAAAGCATTAATCATACACAAACTCTTCCAGAATATTGAAGAGACTAGAATGCTTTTGGCATTAACCTTATAACTAAACTCAACTCCCAAAAATTACAAAGGAAAAAACATCTAAAGATCAATATTCCTCTTGAGCAATACTAAAAAAATTCTAAACAAAATATTAGCAAATCAAATTCAACAACATATAAAACTCATAATACCAACTGAGGTTTACTCCAGGAATGAAAGATTTATTTAACATTTGAAACTCTGTTATTATACTCTACCATAGGAACAACCTTTAAAGATCAAATTATCTTAGAATATACAGAAAAAGCATCTGTCAAAATTCAATGTTCATTCTTGAAAAAACCTTAGTAAACATAAATTAAGAGAATTTTCTGAATCTAATAAAGGGCCCCTATGAAAACCTACAGCTAACTTCATATTTAATGGAGAGAGACTGGCTGTTTTTCTGCTAAGATTAGGAAGAAGACAAGTATGTCTACTCTCACCATATCAATTAATTGAACTGTAATTACTAGCCATTGCAGTAAGACAAGAAAAAGAAAAAAAAAATCCTGTTTGAAAAGCAAGAAAATAATCTACACTTACAAACAACGTGATTATCTATATAGAAAACCCAATGGAGTTTACACCAACAAAAGTTCTTAGAACTAGTAATTTAGTTTAGCAAGTCTGCCAAATATAAAACCAATATACAAAAATAAATTGTATTTCTATATAGTAGTCATGTACAATCAGAAATTGAAGTTGAAAAAGTAATAACATTTAGGAGACCTAAAAAATGTAAAAATAAATAGGAATAAATCTGAAGAAATCTTTGCAAGACCTGTAGCAAAACATTGCTGAGAAAACAATTTAAAGACCAAAATAAATGGAGAGATATAATGTGTTAATGGACCAGAAGATGCCATAGTTTCTGATGTCAGTTTTCCCCAAATTTATCTATAGATTCAATGAAGCCCCAATGAAAACTGCCAACTTGCATTATGGTAGAATTCGACAATGTGATTTTAAAATTAATATAGAAATGCAAAAGACTCTGAATATCCAAAACGACTTTGAAAAGTAAGAACAAAGTTAAAGTGTTATTGCTACCTGATATTAAGACTTACTATAAAGCTACGATAATCCACACAGTGTGGTATTTGTATAAAGATAATATATCAGTGAATCATGATAGAGTCCAGAAATAGAACCAAACATATATGGACTATTGTTCAATGGTGTATAGATTATTCAGTGAAAGGATAGTCTTTTCAACAAACTGTTCTTTAATAATTAGATATCAATATGCAAAAAAGTGAATATTAATCCATGCCTCACATTATATATTAACTCAAAATGGATCTTAGAACTAAATTAAAACTTACAGCTATAAAACTTCTAGAATAAAACACAATAGGAAATATTTGGGTTAGGCAAAGGAGTTACTGTACAAAACACCAAAAAAAAAAAATCTATTTTAAATATTAAAAAATTGAACTTAGTATAAATAAAAATCATCTGCTCTTTGAAAGATACTTGTTTTAAAAGTGACCAAAACAAGCCAAAGATTGGGATAAAATATTTGCAAATCATTTATCTGATAAAGGATTTGAGTTCAGAATAGGCACATAACAGAAAACTCAATAATGAGAAAACAAACTAATTTTTCTAATGGGCAAAAGATTTTAAGAGATGCTTATCAAAGAAGATAGACAGAAAGCAAATAAATCGATGAAGTGATACCCAATACTTAAAATCATTAAGCATTAGGGAAATGCAAATTTAAAACACAACAACAACAAAAACACATGCAACTTTTATAATTAAATTAAAAACTCTTCCAATCCAAGGTTTGGTGAGGATGTGAAGGAACTTAAACTCATACACTGCTTGTGAACATGTAAAATACTACACCCACTTTGAAAAAATACTTTGGCAATTTCTTAAAATGTTGAACATACATCTACCTTATGATGTAGCTAGTTCACTCCCACATAGTTGCTAGAAATCATATGTTCAGACTTCACAAATGTTCAGAGCAGCTTTATATTGGAATAGCCAAAAATTGGAAATAACCCAAATATTCATGAACATGTGAATAAACAAGTAGCAATATCTTTATACAAATACTACTCACAACAAAAAGGAATAAACTATTGATACATTTAATAACCAGATAAATATAAAAATAACTATGCTAAGTGAAATAAACTAGATGAAAACAGTAAAAACTACATTATACACCCATATAAAATTCCAGAAAATACAAACTAATCTATACTGGCATAAAGTAGATCCACAGTGGCATGTGAATGTTGAGAAGGTCAGGAATAAATAGAACAAAGGGTTTACAAAGTTTTATCAGGAATCCTTTGGTGTGACAGATATGTTCATCATGTTGATTGCGGTCATGGGTGTGTGCATGTCAAAACTTACCAAATTAAATATATGTAATTTATTGTATGTCATTTATACCTCAGTAAAGCTGTTTTTTTTTTTCCTTTGTTTCTAATCACCTTTGAGAATTCGTAAGCAAAAGCAGCCTTCATGTGAGTTGTTTGCTCGAAATCACACTACAAATTTTTTTTTTTTTTTGCTTGACCAAAAACATGTTATTGAGAGCTGTTGATCTTCTTTCCTTTTTAAATGTACACAGGGAGTGGGGCATGCCATTTCCCCTCCTGAGTATATCCCTTCCTCGGTTCTTTTTCTTTTTTTTTTTTTTATTATTATACTTTAAGTTCTAGGGTACATGTGTACAATATGCAGGTTTGTTAAATATCTATACCTGTGCCATGTTGGTGTGCTGCACCCATCAACTCGTCAGCACCCATCAACTCGTCATTTACATCAGGTATAACTCCCAATGTAATCCCTCCCCCCTCCCCCCTCCCTCCTCCCCATAATAGGCCCCAGTGTGTGATGTTCCCCTTCCCGAGTCCAAGTGATCTCATTGTTCAGTTCCCACCTATGAGTGAGAACATGTGGTGTTTGGTTTTCTGTTCTTGTGATAGTTTGCTGACAGTGATGGTTTCCAGCTGCATCCATATCCCTACAAAGGACACGAACTCATCCTTTTTTATGGCTGCATAGTATTCCATGGTGTATATGTGCCACATTTTCTTAATCCAGTCTGTCACTGATGGACATTTGGGTTGATTCCAAGTCTTTGCTATTGTGAATAGTGCTGCAATGAACATATGTATGCATGTGTCTTTATAGCAGCATGATTTTAAACAACCACATCAAAAAGTGGGCAAAGGATATGAACAGATATTTCTCAAAAGAAGACATGCATACAGCCAACAGACACATGAAAAAATGCTCATCATCACTGGCCATCAGAGAAATGCAAACCAAAACCACAATGAGATACCATCTCACACCAATTAGAATGGCAATCATTAAAAAGTCAGGAAACAACAGGTGCTGGAGAGGATGTGGAGAAACAGGAACACTTTTACACTGTTGGTGGGATTGTAAACTAGTTCAACGACTATGGAAAACAGTATGGCGATTCCTCAAGGATCTAAAACTAGAAGTACCATATGACCCAGCCATCCCATTACTGGGTATATACCCAAAGGATTATAAATCACACTACAAATTTTAAAAATAGCACGAAATAGGCTGGTAGAAATTAATCTAAATATAACTCATCACATATCTATAAAAGGTTTAAATTTACAAAAGACAGACTACAAAAACTTGTCTAAAAATGAAACCACAAAGAGAAAACAGCAAAAGGCACACCAATTCAATATTAGCCAAAAGAAAGCTGGCGTAATTATATTAATGTGATATAAATTATACTACAAGTCAAACAAAATTCTGAAGCATTGGTAGATTAATTATAATGTAATAATGTATTGTAAACATAAAAACTAGAGAGAGTAGGAGGAAATTTTTGGAGGTGATGAATATGTTTATGGCATAGATTGTACTGATGGTTTCATAGGTGCATGCTCATCTTCAAGCTTATCAAATTGTAAATATGTATGACTTTTTTATGTCAAACATATCTCAATAAAATAGTTTAAATTAAAATAATAAAAATTCAATTTGACAGAAATATATAAAAGTTTCAAACTAATAAATGCCTAGTATTCTCTCAAAATACATAAAATAAAATTTGCATAATTTATAAGAAATTTGTAAATGATTAGCACTCTAGGTCCGGAATTATAAGAAATTTCAAATCAATAGCACAAAGGAATTCTGGAAACCATAAAAACACCTGGAAATTAAACAATATGCTCCTGAATGAACAGTCGGCCAAAGAAGAAATTAAGAAGGTAATTGAAAATTTTCTTGAAACAAATGATAATGGAATTACAACATACCAAAACCTATAGGATACAGCAAAAGCAATACTAAGAGAGAAGTTTATAGCTGTAAGTGCCTACATCAAAAAAAGGAAAACTTCAAATAAACAACCTAATGATGCATTTTAAAGAACCAGAAAAGCAAGAGAAAACAAAATCCAAAATTAGCAGAAGAAAATAAATAATAAAGATCAGAGTGGAAATAAATGAACTGATACAAAGAAAGCAATACAAAAAGTCAATGAATGAAAAGTTGGTTTTTTGAAAAGATAAACAAATTGGCAAAGTTCTAGCCAGACTAAGAAAAAAAAAAAAAAAAAGATGCAAATAAAATCAGAGATGAAAAAGGAGACATTACAACCGATATCACAGAAATTCAAAGGATCATTAGAGGCTACTATGAGCAATTACATGCCAATAAATTGGAAAACCTAGGAAAAAAAATGGATAAATTCCTAGACAAATACAATCTACTAAGATTCGACCATGAAGAAATTCAAAATCTGAACAGATGAGTGACAAGTAATAAAATAGAAGCCACAATAAAAAGTCTCCCAGCAAAGAAAAGTCCAGGACCTGGCAGTAAAGATGGTTTCACTGGTAAAATGTACCAAACATTTAAAGAAGAACTAATATCAATCCTACTCAAACTATTTCAAAAAATAGAAAAGGAAGAAATACTTTCCAACTCACTCTGTGAGGATAGTATTACCATGATACCAAAACCAAACAAAGATACATCAAAAAAAGAAAACTACAGGCCAATATCCCTGATGAACACTGATGCAAAAATCCTCAACAAAATACCAACAAACGGAATTCAATAACACATTTAAAAGGTAATTCACTATAACCAAGTGGGATTTATTCCAGGGATGAAAGGATGGTTCAGCATATGCAAATTAATCAATGTAATACAGCATATGAACAGAATGAAGGACAAGCACCATATGATAATTTCAATTAATGTTAAAAAAGCAGTTGATAAAATTCAACATCTGTTCATGATAACAACCCTTAAAAAAACTGGCTATAGAAGGAACATACCTCAACACAACAAAAGCCACATATGACAAGCCCACCTCTAGTATCATACTGAATGGGGAAAAAACTGAAAGCCTTTCCTTTAAGTTCTGGAACATGACAAGGATGCCTACTGTCACCACTTTTAATCGACACAGTACTGGAAGTCCTAGCTAGAAGAATCAGACAACAGAAAGAAGGGCATCCAAATTGGAAAGGGAGAAGTCAAATTATCCTTGTTTGCAGATGATATAATCTTAGATTTGGAAAAACCTAAATACTCCACCAAAAATTATTAGAACTGATAAACAGATTCAGTAAAGTTGCAAGATACAAAATCAACATACAAAAGTCAGTAGAATGTCTATATGTCAACAACAATCTGAAAAAGAAATCAAGAAAGTAATACCATTTACAATAGCTACAAACAGAATTGAATACCTATAAATTAGCTTTACCGAAGAAATGAAAGATCTCTACAATAAAAGCAATAAAACATTGACGAAAGAAATTGAAGAGGCCACAGAAAATGGAAATGTTCATGGATCGGAAGAATCATTATTGTTAACATGTCCATATTACCCAAAGCAATCTACGGACTTAATATAATCCCTATCAAAATACCAATGACATTCTTCAGAGAAATAGAAAGAAAACGATCTTAACATTTATATGGAACCACAAAACACCCAAAATAGACAAAGCTATCCTGAGCAAAAAAGGACAAAACTGGAAGAGTCACATTCCTTGACTTCAAATTACAGTACTGAGCTAGAGTAACCAAAGCAGCATATGAACACCGGCATAAAAACAGACCCACAGAAAAATGGGACAGAGAATATAGAACCCAGAATCAAATCCATACATCTACAGCAAATTCATTTTTGACAAAAATGTCAAGGACATTCAATGAGGAAAGGACAGTCTCTTCAATATTTGGTGCTGGGAAAACTATATCCAGATGCAGAAGAATGAAACTAGATCCCTCTCTCTCATCATGTACAAAAATCAAATCAAAATGGATTAAACACTTAAAAAGACCTCAAACTATGAGACTACTTCAAGAAAACATTGAGGAAATTCTCCAGGACATTGGGCTGGACAAACATTTATTGATAATATCTCAAAAGCACAGGCAACCCAAACAAAACTGGACAAGTAGGATCACAGCAAGTTAAAAAGCCTCTGCATAGCAAAGGAAACCATCAACAAAGTGCAGATACAACCCACAAAATAGGAAATATTTTCAAACTACCTATCTGACAAGAGATTAATAACCAGAATATATAAGTAGCTGAAACAACTCTACAGGAAACAATCTAATAATCTGATTTAAAAATGGGCAAAAGATCTGAATACACATTTCTCAAAGAAGACACACAAATGGAAAACAGTCATATGAAAAGGTGCTCAACATAACTGATATCAGAGAAATGCAAATGAAAACTACAATGAGATATCATCTCACCCCCATTAAAATGGCTTTTATCCAAAAGACAGGTAATAACAAATGCTGGTGAGGATGTGGAGAAAAGGAAACCCTCATACACTGATAGTGGGAATGTAAATTAGTACAACCACTATGGAGAACAGTTTGGAGAACGTTTCCTCAAAAAGCTACAAATAGAGCTATCATACGATCCAACAATTCCAATGCTAGGTATACACCCAAGAGAAAGGAAATCAGTATGTCAAAGAGAGATCTGCACACCTATGTTTATTGCAGCTCTATTCACAAAGTAGCTAAGATTTGGAAACAATCTAAGTGTCCATCGACAGACGAATAAAGAAAGAAAACGTGGCACATATACCTAATGAAGCACTACTCAGCCATTGAAAAGAAGTAGATCCTGTCATTTGCAAAAACATGGATGAAGCTGGAGGTCATTATGTTAAGTGAAATAAGCCAAGCACAGAAAGACAAACTTTGCATGTTCTCACTTATTTGTAGAATCTAAAAATTAAAACAATTGAACTCATGGAGATAGAGAATAAAATGATGGTTACCAGAGGCTGGAAAGCACATTAGGGGTATAGAGGGGGAGTGGAGATGGTTAATGGGTACAAAAAGTAGAATGAGTGAATAAGATCTAGTATTTAATACCCCAACAGGGTAACTATTGTCAAAAATAATTTAATTGTACTTTTAAAAATAACTAGAAGAGTATAATTGGGTTGTCTGTAATACAAAGAAAGGATAAATGCTGGATATATTGGATACCCCATTTCCTGTCTTGTGACTATTACACATTGTATGCCTGTATCAAAATATCTTATGTACCCCATAAATATATGCCCACAAAAATTTAAAAAAGAAATTTACAAATCCACCATTAATATGAGAAAATGTCAACCTACTTCTCTCAATAATTTATAAGGCAAGCCAATAGAGAGCTTGATAATAGACAGTAGATAGATGAGAGAATAATGTATTCAATCACAAAATGCACAATTTTACAAAGAACTTAAACGTTTGTTTAGATTACTATGTATTAGGCCATAAAGCAAGTTCAAACAAACAACCAAAAATGACTATAATGTAGAATATATTTTCTTAAGTCATTTTAACTAAACCAAAAGTTAATGTCACAATAACTTCATAAAATCATCAAATAAAATTATAAAATATAAAACAACACATTTTAGAAATAACTTACAGGTCAAAAATAAACATTAGGACATACTTATAACTGAACGATAATAAAATACTTTGCATCAAACATGAAGAATATATTATAATGATATACAAAGAGAAATACTTCAAATTCTTAGAAAAAAAGACTAAAAGTTAATTAGCTTAAGACGTTAGATAACAGAACAAGAACTTACACCAAAAAAATGAAGAAAGGAACTGATAAAATGAGCATAATCTAATTAAATTTTTAAAAAAGCAAAAGAAAAAAACTCAAGATCAAGAAAAAAGTGAGTACAAGTGAAATATATTAAGAATAAAAAGGTCTACAAGGGAGCTAAACAAAGCCAAACCATGTGCTCAAGTCTTAGTAGGCATAACTACAGCCACCAATTACCTGGCGTATTGGCAGCCTCAGGATTTCTGAAGCTATCCTCACCCCCTTATTTCGTTTTGGTCTCTTCCAATCTAATAACTCAGTTTTTCCCCTCTGGCCTTCAAGCTATCAAGCTCCAGATGCTCCTCAGTGAGGATACCGTCCTCTCAATATTCAACAACCACCCTTTACAGGGGACCTCTAGACTTCCCATCAGTGGGACATGACAGAGACAGAATCCTGCCTCTGTCTCCCTTGAGCCTGGCTGGATACTGCTT
The DNA here is from genome assembly GCF_008728515.1 of Papio anubis. NCBI lineage: Eukaryota > Metazoa > Chordata > Mammalia > Primates > Cercopithecidae > Papio > Papio anubis. The sequence continues at coordinate 98,799 of NW_022161247.1, read as the reverse complement.
TCACTAACTCATGGAAACAACTCAACCCTGACAGCTAGCAAGTAACCAAGACCCACACAGCTGCCACCACCACCCCTCTGTCAGCAGGAGGCAGTTACAGAAGACTGACCTTCATCCATTTTCTTCCAAAGATTTGGGGTTCTGGACTCTTGAGTGGGAAAATGTTACGGTGGGTAGCTAGTCAGGCATGAGCAGGACAGGAGACGGCCTCCTCACAATACGTACACCAGAGTGTTGGGCAAGCATCAGGTGATGGTCGAGCAGTTGTTAACTATTTCGCTAAAGTAATAATTGGTCACAGCTGGCGCAGGGAAAGGCCGTCTTCTAATAGACAGAAAACACCTGAAACTGATAAGCAGCTTCGCAATAAGATCCCAGAAGTTTGCCAACATATAAAAGCCCCAAGTCAAGAGGTCAAGCTGAGCACTTGGTTTCTCAAATAATCTGTTTGGCCCTCTTCCAAGTTGTACTTTCCTATTTTTCTTTCCTTTCCCTCCTTTCCTTACTGTTCTGAAGATTTTTAATAAACTTTCACTACTGCTTTGAAAAAAAGAAAGAATAAAAAGGTCTAGTATTATAAATATGACATGGCTGATTTTTTTAAAAACTATTATAAAAAATATGCTAGCAAAATAAAAATTTTAGAGAAATGATCTGAAACTGACTCAAAGAGAAATTTTAAAAATGTATTACTTATTGCACTATGGTAATGAAATCAGTACCTATACAAACACACACTCAAATACCTGGCCTATGAGCATTTAGAGGTAAGTTCTACCAAAATACAAAGAATAGATCATTTTGATCTATACAACTTCTTCAGAGCAGGATGGAAAGGGGAAACATTCCTGAATCCATTTTATGAGCTTAGTATGTAAAATATTAATACCAAACCTGAGAAGGTAGTACAAGAAAAAGAAAAACATAGGAAATCTAACTTATGATATAATCCTAAGCACTATCAGCAAACCAAATGAGCAATGCATTTAAATATATCATGTCCAATATGAATGTAACCCAGAAATGCAAAAATGCTAAGCAATTGAAAATCTAACATAATTCACTGTGTTACAAACATTAAAGATGAGAAGTCATATTATAGTCTTAATAGAAACAGCAAGGGCATTTGCCAAAAAACTAACACTCGTTCATGATTAAACAAGCAAACAAAACAACGAACAAACAAAAAGCTCTGCCCAAATTAGTAATAGAAAAGAATTTCGTGCATTTAGTAAAGGATGTCTTACAAAAATGCACAGCAAATATCGTAATGGTAAAACTTTAGATTTCTTTTAAATATCGAGAAGCAGTAAACATGTCCACTAATATTGCTTCTGTTAATCATTGTACTTGATGTTCTGGCCAGTACAATATAAAAAGAAGTATATCTCACTTCAGTTACTGATAATTGTTTTGTTTGCTTTATAGCAGAATTCATAAGCAGAACTGCACAAAGGGTCTTCAAAAAGTTTATGGAAATGCATGCTATGAAAAAACTACACATGAAGTTCAAAAATTTTTTGCACGAAAATAAACTTGTACTAACTTGTTTTAACATGTCTGAACAAGATCCAGTTTGAGGCACTAAGAAAAATAAGATATTAGTTTGAAAAGAGCCCGAGTTAGAGCAACAGGAGCTCTGCTAAAATTGAAGCAAAAACATCAAATTATAATGAAGCTTGGGTGGAAAAATGCTGCAATAATTAATGCTTTATGAAAAGTTTATGGGGAGCAATGCCCCAAAGAAATCAGCAGTTTACAAATGGATAACTCGTTTTAAGAAAGGATGAGATCATCTTTAAGATAAAGCCCACAGTGTCAGACCATCCACATCAATTTGTGAGAAAAAACATTCCTCTTGTCTCTGCCCCAGCTGAAGAGGACTGGCAATTAATAGCACAAACAGTAGCCAGCACCACAGACATCTCGGCTAATTCAGCTTACACAATTCTGACTGAAAAATTAAAGTTGCGCAAAATTTCTCACATCATGGGTGTCAAAACCATTGAACTATGATCAGTTTCAGACAAAAGCAGAGCTTTCAATGGAAAATTTAAACAAATCAGACGAAGATCCTGAGACATTTTCTTAAAGAATTGTAACAGGGGATGAAATATGGCTTTACCAGTACAATCCCGAAGACACACCACAATCAAAGCAATGGCTAACGAGAGATGGAAGTGGTCTAGTCAAAGCAAAAGTGGACTCATCAAAAGCAAAGGTCATAGCGAGAGTATTTTGGAATGTTCAAGGCATTTTATTCGTTGACTTTCTGGAAGGCCAAAGAATTCTAACATCTGTTTTTTATGAGAGTGCTTTGAGAGCGCCAAAACTTTAGTGGCAAAAACAGCTGGGAACGCTTCACCAGAGTCCTTATTTCCCAACAACAATGCTCCTACTCATTCCTCTCGTCAATCAAGAGCAATTTTGTGAGAGTTTCAGTGGGAAATCATTGGAATCCATTTTACAGTCCTGATTCAGCTCCTTTTAACTTCCTTTGTTTCCTAATCTTAAAAAGTCTTTAAAAGAACTCAAACAAATTTACAAGAAAAAAACAAACAACCCCATCAAAAAGTGGGCAAAGGATATGAACAGACATTTCTCAAAAGAAGACATTCATACAGCCAACAGACACATGAAAAAATGCCCATCATCACTGGCCATCAGAGAAATGCAAATCAAAACCACAATGAGATACCATCTCACACCAGTTAGAATGGCAATCATTAAAAAGTCAGGAAACAACAGGTGCTGGAGAGGATGTGGAGAAATAGGAACACTTTTACACTGTTGGTGGGATGGTAAACTAGTTCAACCATTATGGAAAACAGTATGGCGATTCCTCAAGGATCTAGAACTAGATGTACCATATGACCCAGCCATCCCATTACTGGGTATATACCCAAAGGATTATAAATCATGCTGCTATAAAGACATGCACACGTATGTTCATTGCGGCACTATTCACAATAGCAAAGACTTGGAATCAACCCAAATGTCCATCAGTGACAGACTGGATTAAGAAAATGTGGCACATATACATCATGGAATACTATGCAGCCATAAAAAAGGATGAGTTTATGTCCTTTGTAGGGACATGGATGCAGCTGGAAACCATCATTCTTAGCAAACTATCACAAGAACAGAAAACCAAACACCACATGTTCTCACTCATAGGTGGGAACTGAACAATGAGATCACTTGGACTCGGGAAGGGGAACATCACACACCGGGGCCTATCATGGGGAGGGGGGAGGGAGGAGGGATTGCATTGGGAGTTATACCTGATGTAAATGACGAGTTGATGGATGCAGCACAGCAACATGGCACAAGTATACATATGTAACAAACCTGCACGTTATGCACATGTACCCTAGAACTTAAAGTATAATAATAATAAAAAATAAATTAAAAAATAAAATAAATAAATAAATAAATAAATAAAAATAAAGGGCACCCATTTTTTCTTCAGTTAATAATGTAAAAAAGACTGCATTGTCATGGTTAAATTCTCAAGACCTCCCCAGTTCTTTACAAATGGACTAAATGGCTCGTATCATTACTTACAAAAATGTCTTGAACTTGATAGGGTTTATGTTAAGAAATAAAGTTTATCTTTTTTGTTTTCATCTTTTATTTTATTTTTATTTATTTATTATTATTATTTGGTGCACCTCCACTGCCTTACAGGGTCTTCAGACACTGTGTGAGATGAGGGAGATATTGATTTTTACATTTTTTTTTGTAGAGGTGGGTCCCTGTCCTCCAAGAGTATTTATATCTTTCTGTTCTATTTTTTCACAAACATTTTGATGTCCCTTTATATATGTATTCCCTATTTCCAGTTCCTCTTCTCACATTTTCTTTAAGTGATCTGTTAGTGGTACATAGTTGATGTGGCTTTCCCTCGTTGGTCTTAAATTGGAGACAGAGATAAAAAGTTAGGGAGTTGTCAGTAATTAACCAAGTACTGACCATTCTGGGTTGATTTTCACAGAAGTGATTGTTGGACTTTGTTGCAGATGGTGGTCCAACTTTCTACAAATATGACTTGTAGAGAGTACAATGGCTTCCTGGGCTTTCAGTCAACAGTGGTTTGGTTTTTCTAGACTGATTGCTGTAGATTGTGAGTCCAAGTTCTATTTTTATATATGGTACAGTCACTGATCATTTGCATATTCAGTCTCTCACCTGGCACCTATTCTAATCACAACTTTATCCCCATCACGCCCCTGAAAATCATTCTTGTCGAGGTCACCAATGACTAATTTGCTAAACCCATTTGTCGATTCTTATCCTCATTTTATCTGCTCCATCCACAACATTTGCCAATTGAGTCCTCCTTCGTCCTGGAAATATTTTCTTCACCTGACTTCCAGAATGCCATACTTACTTGATTTTCCTTCTCCCTTACCATCTATTTTGTTCACTTCTGTAGCCCAAGTCTTTTTTGAACAATGTTGGCTTGAATAATAGTTGGTGCTCAATACATATTTGCATAATATTTTTTTAATTTCTTCAAAATCTCAGAGATCCCTCCAGCTAGTCCCCAACTCAGTGTTTAGAAATGATGAATATGAAGCCTAAAAAGGTATAATCTCTCATATTAATTTATATAATGGATTAGTAAACAATTACAACTCGGGTATTCTGTCTCCCAATCCAATGCCCCTTCCAGATGTAACAGGTTATCTCTGATGTTTCTATTTCAATTTCTCCTCATCTTAGGGTCAGTTGAAATATATCTTACTAAGGTGGGAACTTTTTAAAATTGTATAAACAGCCAAAAAGTCATCCCTCATTTTAAGGAAAAAAAATGTACCACCACCAACAAAAACATAACATCTGTGTTTCTAATTCTAAGCATTTTATTAATCAGTATTTCACAGTGGAAAATGCATATATTAGTTAATCATGTTCATTTGAATTCAACTTTTTAAATATATAAACTCTTTGATGGAATGGATCATGTCTTACTCATCCTTGTGTTCTTAACACATGAGCCTGTACCCAGCACATAGTAGATGCTCAACAAATGTCAGATGAATTAGTGAACAAATGAATTAGTAGGTGAGTGGTCTCTCTAGATTAAAAGGCATGGTGAAGATTAAGTTTCTCTAATTAGAATTTAATTCCACTGTGGGAACCAGTTTCTGAATTTGCTATAACAGAAGCTGAGAATTTGGTCTGTTCTCCTGTTCTGATCACTTAGACAACTTTTGACAAATCCATGTACTGCTCCTGGCCTTTGCTTTTGCATTTAAATAGTGGTCTGAATGCGCTTCTTAGGCATCATAATTTTATTCAAGCAGTATTTTTCAAGTCCTTGCAAATCCTTAAGCGACAGAGGGCACATTCACCAAGAATTATTATTTTATAATGACTTAGAAGAAAAGGATTCTTCAAATCAGTTTGCAAAACAGCCACTTCAGTGACTTCCTATCTTTGCCCCAGTTTTTTAAATCAGTTAATAATTATTATTCCCTATAAATCAGACCCCCTTGAAGTTTTTTTCTTCTTTACAGTTGCGGCAAGCTGGCTGCTTTTCCCTCATTACATTTTATGTCTTTGTTTTGTTTGCACAGTCCCCTTTCTTCCTACCATTGTAATTCTCACTGTGTCATGAGATGCTAAATTTATGGATGGAAAAATGTGGTTTCTAGCAGCTCTTAATAAAAAATGTATCCTAATTACAAAAAAAGGAATTCAAAATCAAAACACTCCACTCTTTGCAAGGACTGATCTACTTGCAAACTGACAAACCACCTGTGAAAATGGCAAATTGCCCTGAAGAGAGCTCTATTTCCCATTTCCTGGACATTCAGAGATCTATGTGCAACAACACTCAATAAAATAGAACTCTGTTCTCTATAAGGGAGAAAAGTAATTCTATACATATGGTTAGCATCTGGAGTAGGGGAAAAAAATAAGTAGCATCATAGGGAAGTTACAGCAAACTTCTCGGAGACTGATGATCTTTTCTAAATCTGAGCCCCAAGATATAGCCCTCAAGCCTCAGAGAAAAACATAAGGATGAAAGAAAGGAAACTAATCATTGATTTTCATGATGCAATATTTAAGCAAGCATTATCAAGAGAATCCACTGTCAGATACCCAATAGGTATTAAATAAATGTTTGCTGAGTGAATTGCACACCAGATCAGAGAGTGTCAAACTTTGAAGAAACTTGAGAAATAACCTACAGTTAATGAAGGTTCAGAAATATTAAATAGATTGCCTAAGATCATGAAGTGAACTAGTGGAGGAGGTAAGACTAGGCTCCAAGTCTCTCATCTCCTCACTTAGTCTTCTTTTCCCCAAGGGAGTAAATATAGGTATTTATTTCTGATATGGTTTGGCTGTGTCCCCATCCAAATCTCATCTTGAATTGTAGTTCCCATAATCCCTACGTGTTATGGGACGGACCTGGTAGGAGGTAATTGAATCATGGGGGCAGTTGCCACCATGCTGCTGTTCTCGATAGTGAGTGAGTTCTCACGAGATTTGATGGTTTTATAAGGGGCTTTTCCTTCTTTGCTCAGCATTCACTTATCTTTCCTGCCTCCATGTGAAGAAGGACATATTTGCTTCCCCTTCTGCCATGACTGTAAGTTTCCTGAGGCCTCTCCTGCATAACTGTGAGTCAGTTAAACCTCTTTCCTTTATAAATTACCCAGTATCAGGTATTTCTTCATAGCAGCATGAGAACAGACTAACACAATTTCCAACCACCTTCCCTTTCCATCTTCCAGTAAGCAAGAGCCACTGGCCAATATACTTACCTGCTTCTTCAGAATTTATTCTCCCTTTAGTTAGTTTTACCCATAAGCACACCTAAAAACAATAAGGCGTTCACAAAAGTCATCTGAGCCAGGAATCCTCTCCATGTTTCTTTTTTACGGTGTCGTACCAGTGAAAAAATCACAACCTCTGTGTTTCTTCCTTTAGCATTGTTTTTCAAATAAACTATCATATAAATACCACACATCAGATACATATTAGGAGGGTAACATGGAAATATACTCAGAAAAAGATTATTTATATAAACAGTTCTCTGAGAGATTAAATATCAATTAAACATTTGTAAAAACTGATTTCTGGTCCAATTTATCCTCCTTCATTTGCACTATAGCTGTATATTGTGCATATTATATTATTGCACTTATCACTTTGTGCTAAAATATATTTACATTTATATATATGAAATATATATACATTTCACATACATACATACACACACACACACACACACATATCCTCTACTCCAAGAAGGCTGAGAGCACTTCAAAAGTAGCACATGAAAAGATTCAATAATAAATTATGTTTGATCACAGAGACTGGCATAAAGATAGGATATCATTGACACGTATCTGTTGGGTGTACAACTTTCTAAGGGACTTTGGTAAAGGTCAGTCTTTAAGGACAACCAAGGGAAAGACCAAATCACTTGTGCTAATTTCTCAATTTCAATCCAGTAACTACAATCACACCCAAAGATTGCCTATGTGTCCTCCCCCATTTAAGCTATTTCTGGTGGCTGCACACAATTGGCAAATCAGAACATGCCATGATGGGAAGGTAATAAGTTATTATTTTTTAACTTATTTAAAAAAGATCATAGTTTGGGTTCCAAAGTCCCCAATATCTATTTATAATATTGTGATGCTTATTTTTAAAAAAAAACAAATAGATTTTTTTTTAGAAAAATGTTTTTACTAACCTACCATGAAACCTGAAAAGGATAATGTGAGAATTAAATTGATAATATATTAATATCAGAGAATTGTTTTAGGGGACTAGAAGAAAATTATAGAGAAAGATTCTCTAGCAGTGGTCCCATTAATAAATGAACAAAGTTATGAAACTTATCAGCAGTCATTGAATTATTGAGCCCCAGGCCCATCTGCTCCAGTTTTATGAGTCAAAAATCAAAATTGTGTGAACTGGTAAATACTTAATCTTCACAAACATCTGAGTCAAATTAAGGAAATCATCCAAAACACCAAATGCAGCTCAGCACATCATAAAACCATTAAAACAGAAACCTTATACCAAGGAAGCACCAGACACACCAGGATCTTGTGCAAATGGAATAATAACAGCCAGATGGAACAATAAACTCTGATACTAGGCAGCATGAACCTTGGCACAGTGAATATATGTCATGTGGAAAGTCAAGAGGGGGTCTTCATGGAACCATCAAAATGAGCCACAGAAAAATTCATCCTGAACCAAGAGAGGAAGAAAGACCTTGGACTTTAAGAAGTCAAAATGACCAGATGATACGTATATAATAGAAATAACAGAGATATTGAAGTGAGACAGAACTAGGTACTAAAAATAAGCCTACCATCTATTAGTTGTGGCATTAAATTGATAGCTCTTTTATTTTCTCTAGAAATTGAGAGTCACAGCACCTATGTCATAGGATTGGCAGGATTAAATATAGATTCTAATCCTAGACAAATCAGAGCACACTCTCTCAGTGACCCAACCTGTAAAATGTTGTTGGTTTGAGTAAATACTGTGATAACTCCTGAATAGTATCATCACAAGACAAGTTTTCACCATTAATGTGATAATTTGTACAAAACCACTAGATTCTCATCTTCTATCTAAGTTATTCAATGTGCTGGATTTCAAAGTAGTTACCAATGATGTAGACAGTGCCATGTATTAATATTATTCTTCTTGGACACACAGGCAGAAGTTCCCAAGCCTCCTGTACCATTAGGTTGAGATCATGGGACTGGGTTCTGGCCAATTAGATGTAGGTAAAAAGGGCAAGCCACTTCTAGGACCTCCCTTAACATCCCTTATGGAAATGATTATATATTTTTCAGTCATTTATTGTCCACTGTGCTATGTTACATTATTTTCTATCCCTTAGTGATATTTTTTGCATATTCTATAACTTTCTGGTTATTTTCAATTATTAAAACACAGTCCAATCTAGTTTAAAACTTCAGTATTCAAAGCTCTCCCCACCTCCTTTCCCAGCACACACTAGAAAGGTGTCCCTGACTTTCCAGAGCAGAGAAAGAGCATGAAAATAACTGAGCCTCGCCCTCCTCTAGGTAGGGGCTCTAATGTTGGAGTCCGTGAAGAAGCAGAGAAATGCAGAGTTTTTTTCATTGACTGTCCACATGTCATTGTGAGAAGGAGCCTGGCCTCACTCTGGTTCATTCAGGTTCTATTTGTGTTTATAGCTTCCTTTTACTGTTGGTCTTCACATCAGCACATGATTGTGTTGGGGTCAATGCTAATCTTCTCTCTGACTCTCCCCAAAGACCTGATCAACAGAGCACCTATTTCTCTCACAAGCCTTGTCTGCTGTACGAGCTTCCTCTTCCTTCTATGGGTTGGGCGAGCTTTTGCTTTGCCTAGTGGCCATTTGGACAGCCCTCAGCTGCCATGCCTTCTCTACCATCTGAGCCCCCTTCTGGAGAGCCCCAGGAACTATTAGGTCTATAAAATGTTGTGGAAGTTGTTTCATACTTCTCTCAGGTGCGCCTCGCTATAGCCCTTTCAAGACTGTGTTACGCACAAAATGAGTGAGTTCAATCACTTCGTAGATGACAGTCCAATGACCAAAGCCAAGGAAGATTCAACAAAGGAATTTTATTCCTTGCAACAAGTAAGGAGGACACGACGGATAATTCTCCAAAGTGGTGCCTCCCTGAACACAAGGTTTTCATTAGGCTGATTAACTGAGTCGTTATATGTAGAGGTGGAGTAAAGGCAGCACAGGCACTGTTGCCCATCATGACTCTACATATGTCGCATGTACAGAAAATTGTGAATAAGTTCCTCCCTGGGCAGGGTTTTTAGTATCGTAATGAGGAGAGTTTGCCAAAGTTCATCTCCAACTCAGTTATCTCTGGATCCAACCAGTTTTGTTGTTTTTCTGGGGCTGAGCTTCTTCCTGGAACTTTTTGAAACAAGAACTCAAGGTGCAACAGTTACAAGTGGGTACCCAAAAATGCAGGGTGATTCTCTGCGAGCTGTTTCACTTCTTTTTTCTGCACTCCAAGAGGAAAGGCAGAAAAGGCTTCCGTCCAAGAACAGAATTCCCACCAAAGGTCATCCACATGAGGATTAGGCCTCACACCAGGCCCTTTCTCACTTAGACTTGAGTGTGGGTGTGGGGATGCAGTCACTAGTGGACAGGGGACCATTTCTTCCAAACTCTCAAACTCCTTCAGGGAAGTATCTGGCCTGATGACAGGCAGTTCCCTGTGACTCATCTCCAAAGGTGGGGCACTTAAAGCCTTCTGTTCTGAGCTTTCACCTTAGCCCAGTTTTGATACAACAGCAAGAATCCATTAGCTCAGGGCCTCAATACTAAGTCATACGCAGCACTCTTGAAATTCAGGGAAAAAGTGCACAAGGTTTTTATTTAATACGTTTCTTACCGCCTTTGCTCTGTCAATTCACTAAGAAGGAAACAATACCTTTTGTGACTTAGAGATCATCAGAGACGGTACTTCTCTGCAATTTGAAGATGGAGAACATTGAATTCAATTTCGTACTACATAGTGTATACCATTTCATGTTACCTGTAACACCAGGATACATTTTACCTTTTTCTGGCAGGAGATTAAGCCTTGCTAGTAGCCCATTCTGATTCTTGGAAGAAGTTATATTCACTTCCTTCCTGCTCAGAAATGAGAATGAAATTGCTTTTGATGAATTAAAGCAGCAATGAACCTCCAGCCTGTTCCTGGACAACCCAGGGTATACTCCATCATTCCTTGATTGCTGCAGAGATTCCCACTCTGCAGAGTCCATTGAGAAGATCAGATCCGCTTGTCCATGTTTCACATGTCATTAGAGGGGTGGGTGGTGCCAGGGGCCTTCTGCACCATAGTTCAGAAGGGAGGCAGCAGAATGCATAAACCAAACCTGGTCTGGACAGAAGAGAGACGGTAATACTGAAAACATGTAGAGCCTGGGAGATTTTCCCATTTATCTTTACCTGACGGAAGATGGTCTGCTGCTAAGTGAAGGATGGACCCACAGTAATGAAGCTGTCTACAGTACTGAGAGCTGTTTGGTCATGGCACATGGCTCGAAATAGTGCAACTGCCAAGGTGTCAGAAGCCATCAATTGTCCCAGACTCACTTGCTGGGATTACAGCCACAGAACATGTGGCTAAAACATCATTACTCTCCCAGATGAAACCACACTTACCTCTTTATCATCGGGATCCCCACACCAAACATTCTCATTGATCAAGTCCCGTTATTTCTCCAGGTACAGAGTCATGGAACATAGAGTAGCATCATCATTCTTCCTCACAACTCACATCCACCAAGGAGTTATTTCCTTCTCTTCCACATGAATTACAGTCCAGCAACCCAGATCGTTTCCTTCTATGTGTCCTGAATACAGAGTAGCGGGCAAGGGAAGTCCAGGTAACCCTGTGTTGAGCTGAGCAGTTCTCTTCATAATTTCTGCCACTTGGTCAAAAGGTCCTTCATGTGCGTCCACATCTACAAAGTACTCTCCAGCTAAGCTATGCAAATCAGGAATCTTCTGTGATGACAGACCTTCTGTTCTCAGTTTAAACCCTTCCAGCTAAGTGAAGTGGTGACTACCTCAAAGTTGTCATTTCACTGATGGAAAGACCTAATTGCTACATATTTCTTATGAATAGTGACAGTGACCCAGAATCTGCTTCCTTATAACTTTCACTTACTGGCCTGCAAAACGTAAGCTGAACTGTCCTTTACTATAACAGGCATTCAAGAATTAAAAAAAAAATGACTTGACTCCTACATGAGGATATTTCTCCTGTCATCTATCGAAATCTCTTCTCAATTCTCATTAGAAGATGATTAACGGGTACAAATATACGGTTTGAAAGAAGAAATAAAACCTAGTGCTATGCTGGGCATGGTGGCTCACACCTGTAATCCCAGCACTTTGGGAGGCCGAGGTGGGCGGATCAGCTGAGGTCAGGAGTTCAATACTAGCCAGGCCAACATGGTGAAACCCGTCTCTACTAAAAAAACAAAACAAAACAACAACAACAAAAAATTGCCTGGTATGGTGTTGTGCACCTATAATCCAGCTACTTGGGAGGCTGATGAAGAATTGCTTGAACCTGAAAGGTGGAGGTTACAGTGAGCTGCAATCGCCCCACTGCACTCCAGCCTGGGCAACAGAGCAAGACTCCATCTCAATAAAATAAATAAATACATAAAATAATAAAATAATAAAAAAATCTTAGTGCTGGATAGATCAGTTGGGTGATTTTAGTTTACAATAATCTATTGTACATTTCAAAATAGCAACAGAAGAATAATTTGAACATTTCTAACATAAAGAAAATTAAAATATTAAAGATGATGATATCTCAAGTACACTGATTTGACCTTTACAAATTACATGAATTATTAAATTATCACATGTACCCTGAAACTATGTATACCTCTTATACATCAATAAAAATAAAATGACTAAAAAACATAGTTTTCAGAAACATTTTCTTCCAAATTCTCTAGCACGATACTTTTTAAATATTATGTGTGGAACTATATCTAATATTTCAACCATGATCTTATCAATGAGACAGACAGTAGGACCCTTTCCTTTGTGCACTTCTTTTATTTCTATAAATAATATGCAAAATTGCATTAAATATATAATACAGTAAAAGCTGCATTATATTTTGGCTCGTATTGAGCTTATCAACTAAAGTGACAGCAAGATATTTAACAAGTATTGTATTTTAAATATATCTCCCCTAGTCTATAATGCAGTTGATTTTTTAAACCTAATGAAGCATTTTACATTTATTCCCAAGCAAATTATATTTGGTTCATACTTTCAACTTGTTCCTCTCTCTTTGGATTCTAACGCTTATCCAATATATTCACGTTACCTTCTGGCTTCCTGTCACTCTAAAGAGTAAACAATGAGTTATATTCTCATTCAAGTTGTTACAGGACAGTGGCCCTGATCCAGGGCCCAAAAGAGGGTTCTTGGATCCCGCACAAGAAAGAATTCAGGGGGAGTCCGCAGTGCAAAGTGAAAGCAAGTTTATTAAGAAAGTAAAGGAATAAAAGAATGGCTACTCCATAGAGCAGACCTGAGGGCTGCTGATTGCCCATTTTTATGGTTATTTCTTGACGATATGCTAAACAAGGGGTGGGTTCTTTATTCCTTTCCTTTTCAGACCATATAGGGAAACTTCCTGACGTTGCCATGCCTTTTGCAAACTGTCATGGCACTGGCAGGAGTGTAGCAGTGAGGACAACCAGATGTCACTCTTGTGCCCATTTTGGTTTTGGTGGGTTTTGGCCAGTTCCTATACTGCAACCTGTTTTATCAGTAAGGTCTTTACAACTTGTATTTTGTGCTGACCTCCTATCTCATCCTGTGACTTAGAATGCCTTAACCATCTGGGAATACAGCCCAGTAGCTTTCAGCCTCATTTTACACAGCCCCTGTTTAAGATGGAGTTGCTCTAGTTCACACACCTCTGGCAAAGTCATTCATATAAAATAGTAAAATGGAGGTCAGAGCCTAGAAACACCTCTAAGTGAAACAGTTCAAAGCTGACACTGATAGAGTAGCCAATATTCCTGAAGTATATGTTTTACTATTTGTGAACCCCCAGTATTTCCACACATCTCACCACCTTCAGTTAAACCCACTAAACCCTTGCTAGCCTCTACTGTGTGCCAGTAAATAGAAACATACTAGAGCCTGTTCTCTGTCCTCAAGAGGCTCACAGTCTAATGGGGAAATGATTATGCTAGAAATAAATAGCAGTTATGGGCCCTACAATACAAATGGACTTGGAGTCCAAAACAAGTTCAAAAAGGAACTCCAGAAGATATCCAGAATTGTTGAAGAAACTTCAAAAAGAGAGTATGGGGTTTTTTTTTCCCCCTTCTCCCTTCCCTTACCACTTTTTTGAGTTAAGTCTCAAGAATGTACAAAAGTAGATGATGACTATAGTCTTGATAGCAAGGGTGGTGTAGATGGAAAAGACTGATTCTGCATAGGTCCACCCAAGTATAGGCCCATTTCACATGATTATCTTCCCTCTAGGTCCTAAGTGTCTTATCCTCTAGCTCTGAGGCTTATAAGAGTCATAGGCATTAAAGGGGAAGTTGTCTAGTTGGGTGAAGTATATATGTGTGAAAGGAAAATACACTGGACTCCCAGCATCATTAAGCTAAAAGCAAAATTCAAGCTAGAAACTGCTCAGGGCAAACCTGCCTCCCATTCTATTCAAAGTCATTCCTCTGCTCACTGAGATAGATGCATATTCTCATTGCCTCCTTTGCAAAGGCTTATCAGAAACTCAAAAGAATGCAACTGTTTGTCTCTCACGTACCTGTGACCTGGAAGATTCCTCCCTGCTTCAAGTTTTCCTGCCTTTCTGGACAGAACCAATGTACTTCCTACATATACTGATTGATGTTTCATGTCTCCCTAAAATGTATAATACAAAGCTGTGACACAACCACCTTGAGCACAAGTCATCAGGACTTCCTGAAACTGTGTCACAGGTGTGTGTCCTCAACCTTGGCAAAATAAACTTCTAAATTAACTAACACCTATCTCAGATTTTCTGGGTCTACATATGGCACCAATAGGCATCAACCAGACATCACCGGTTGGGCTGGGCTATCAGAGGACCATATTGCTGTTGAAAGGAAGTCACAAAGGACAATGGACAGGTCATGTAGCGATTCCACAACACAGGTGTTGTATGGCATTCACTAGCTCTCACCCCCTCAACCCAGGCTAGTCTCTAGGAAGGAAAGCTTTATGTTTCCCCATCACAGTGTTTTTTCAAACATTTTGTCTAGCCAAGAGCCCTTTTTGCTTCCCTGAAGACTTCAGACTTGAAATCCAAAGCCAACCACAGACTGTTTTCTTCACTGGTTTTTGATGTGTCATCACTTACCTACAGCGATATTTGCACACAACCTAGCTGACTCAAGGAAGGCCAAGGTCGGAAAGGAGAAAAGAAAATGTTGGTTATTATTTCAAAATTATTATTCTACCTCAGATGATAGGCAATCATCAGCAGAGGAGGAGAGGGAGAACATTCCAGAGAGAGTACAGCATTACAAAATGCATGAGAAAACATAGCTTATGAACAATTCGTCCAATATCTTACTAAAATTCTGATTTTTTTCCTTTGTTTTCTCTAACCTGCTTCAGAGAAAGAAAAATCTTGATTTTTTTTCAAATGAATTTCTCTAATCAAATCATTTAATGACAAAATCCAAGCAAAGGAAATTAGATTAGTCTAGCCAGACTGTGATTTGCAACTCATTGTTTTCAGTAATTTCATCTTTCCTTCCAGAGTGCTCACAATCCATCTCTAAATACTTTGTTTCTGAATTTGAGGAGCGATTGATGTTTTCTTCATTGATGTGTTCTTTTCAGAATTTATCGCATTCCCCTTTTTGGAAAGTAGTGATTTTCTCATTTTAAACTTCCAGCACCTTTTTCATTCCCAGCAACTCTTTTAAAAAGTAAAAATTTAACGTATTTATTGAGCACTTGCTATGTTGCAGGCACTGTCCTAAGTGTTTACATCTATTAAAATTCAGGTTGGTAACCATGCCTTTTTGCCTTTTCCACTTTGAAGACCATTTCCTTGATGTAGGAGATGGAAGAAGAATAGATAATGAATCATTCTCTTTCCTTCAACCAGCCAACTGCACACTGTCTACCCAAGCATTGAATCCATCCCTTTCTTCTTCTTCTTTCTTTAAATATGAGATAAATAAAACTGCATTTTCTGCATTTCACGAGCTGCACTGGACTCTCCATAGTTTTGCAAGTTTGTTTCCCTCTTTGGTATTCATCCTTAATTTACATCATTACCTGTGTGTTCCACATATGTGCTCTTTAAAATCCAAGCTATAAACTAAATGTCCATTATTAGAGGGAAATGTTAAATTAATTAAAGTTTAAATTAATTATCATATATTCATTACACAAAATAGTTCACAACCATAACAAAGAATGAAGTTCATCTATATGTTCTGACATAGGAAAATTTCCATGATATATTGTCAAATGAGGAAAAGTCAGAAAACAATACATAGCTAAATCCTGGTTGAGATTTTTAAATCATATATTTAATAGAGGTAGTATCTTATAAACATTATATCATGAAATTTCAAGACTCCTCCTTAAAACATTGATCCCATGCAAGACTTGGGGGACTAGTCACTGAACAATGTTTCATGAAAGGAAAGATCAAACAAGATGAGAGAAGAAATAATTCAACCTTTTCTAGACTAAGAAATTGTGGAAAGAAAAGAGCCAGAGGTCAACTGAACCAATAGCAGAAAGCACTCAGGAAATTGGCTCAAGACTGAGCCTGGGAGGAAAAAAAATGTCTTCTAATAGTTGAAGGGAACACCAAGTTTAGAGGATTCTTATTTTCCTCATTTTGGATTCTGTGAGGAGACTGCTGTCACTCTAGCGGGGTCAGTATAGTTAAGAGGGTGGAGTAGCATCGGGGAGTGAGGAGGAGGGATAAAAATCCTGAATCTCCCTCCTAGTTCTTGTGAAGCAAGGACACCTTCAGTGGAGGTCAGTCCCATAAGCCCGAGATGGGGTCCACTGTGATGGTGAGTCAGGTAACTCCTCAACAAAGGCTTGGCCCATAGTCAGGATGGAGGATGTGGCAGAGATGGAGTGGAGAATTCTCAATCACATGCTTCAGAGCCAAGGAGAGGCGTCCTTGAGCCAGGGAACTGCTGGGCCTGAACAGAACGAGAGACTCCAGATCTCAAGTTACATGGGACACCACCTTTAGAAATCAGGTAGACAGCAACATTCAGTCAGGGAGAGGAGCTACTCCAGTGAACACATGAATATGAGAGAGTGAAACAGCCTTATTACTGACATGGAGAAAGTTTTAGTGGTCTGAATAGAAGATCAAACCAACCACATTTTCTTAAGCCAAAGTCTAATCCAGGGTGATGTCCTAACTCTTCAATTCTGTGATTGATGAGAGAAGTGAGAAAGCTGCAAATAAAAGTTTGGAAGCTAGTAGAGGTTTGTTCATGAGGTTTAAGGAAAGAAGCCATCTTCATAACATAAGTGCAAGGTGAAGCAGCAAATGCTAATGTGGAAGCTACAGCAAGCTATTCAGAAGATCTAGCTAAGATTATTAATGAAGGTGGCTCCACTAAACAATGTATTTTCTGTTTTTGTTTTTTGTTTGTTTGTTTTTGAGATGGAGTCTCGCTCTGTCACCCAGGCTGGAGTGCAGTGGAGTGATTTTGGCTCACTGCAACCTCCGCCTCCCAGGTTGAAGTGATTCTCCTGCCTCAGCCTCCCAAGTAGCTGGGACTACAGGTGCACACCACTTGTATTTTAGTAGAGATGGGGTTTCACCGTGTTGCTCAGGCTAGTCTCGAACTCCTGACCTCAAGTGATCCACGTGCCTTGGCCTCCCAAAGTGCTGCGATTACAGGCATGAGCCACTGTGCCTGGCCACAACATCTTTTCAATGTAGAGAAAGCAGCCCTATATTGAAAGAAGGTATCATCTAGGCTGCTTTCAAAGCTTCAAAGGGCAGGCTGACTCTCGTTAGGGGCTAATGCAGCTGGTTACTTTAAGTTGAAACTAATGCTCATTTATCATTCTGAAGTTTTAGAGCCCTTAAGAATTATGTTAGTCTACTGTGCCTGTCTTCTATAAATGAATCAACAAAGGCTTGATGACAGCACATCTGTTTACAGTATGGCTTACTGAACGTTTTAAGCCTGCTGTTGAGACCTACTGCTCAGGGAAAAAGATTTCTTTCAAAATATTACTGCTTATTTACAAGGCACCTAGTCACTCAAGAACTCTGTGATATAAAAAGAAATTAATTTTATTTTCATGCCTGCTAACATGCATCTATTCTGCAGTCCATGGATCAAGGAACAATTTCTACCTCAAGTAGTATTATTTAAGAAATATATTTCATAATCTGTATACACCAAACCCCCATGCCATGCAAGAACATTCATTATTCGTGTGAGGAGCTCAAAATATCAACATTAACAGGTGTTTGGAAGAAGTTGGCTCCAACCTTCATGAATAACTTTGAGATCAAGACTTCCATGGAAAAAGAAACTGAAGATGTGGTGGAAAACCCGAGAGAACTAGAAGTGAAGCCTGAAGATGCGATTGAATTGCTGCAATCTTGTGATGAAACATGGATGGATGAGGAGCTGCTTCTTATGGATGAGCAATGAAAGTAGTTTCTTGAGATGGAAACTATTCCTGGTGAAGATGCTGTGAACATTGTTGAAATGACAACAAGGGATTTAGAATATTATATAAACTTAGTTGATAAAGCAGTGGCAGGATTTGGGAGGATTGACTTCAATTTTTTTTTAAAGTTCTAACAAACAGCATCACATGCTACAGAGAAAGTTTTCATGAAAGGTAGAATCAATTGATGCAGCAAACTTCATTATTATCTTATTTTTAAAAACTGCCACAGCTACTCCAACCTGTTGCAACCATCACCTGGTCAGTCAGCAGCCACTCACATCGAGGCAAGACCCTATGGCAGCAAAAAGATTATGACTTGCTAAAAACGCAGATGATAAAAGATCAGCATCTTTTAGCAATAAAATGTTTTTATATTAAGGTACGTACATGTTTAGACATAATGCTATTGCACACTTAATAGGTTAAACTATTGTGTAAACATAACTTTTATATGCACTGGAAAATCAAAAAATTTATATGACTCACTTTATTGTGACATTTGCTTTACTGCTGTGCTCTGAAATCAAACCCACAATATCTCTGAGGTATTCTGTACATGCTGCAAGATAATACACTGTTGTTTCTGTGTGTTATGTATTCTCCTTATTGGTATCAAGTTTCTGAGTATTTGTCACCTTCCTTTGCTTAAGCCACTAAATATTCAAATTAAATACATTCTTCTTTGCCTTTATAAGGTGACTGTTTCCCACCCCTACTCCCCCATCCCCAGAGATCACTATTAGGCTATTATGAAATCACAAACCAGAAAAAATGCACCCTATTCTTCAATAGAATCTATGCGAACAGGTGTCAACAGATTTTCAGGTCTACCTTCCTTTTCTTCCTTTTCCTTCTTCTCTGTTGTCCCTTTTTGTCTCCCAAACTTGTCACCTTCTACTAGAAGAAGAGCTGAATCCATCCAGAGTCTTTGGTCTTCTCTCCAAAACTTTGCAGACCCTAGAGATATATACATTCCAATTCCTTCTGGTGATAGCAGACTGCCCCACAAGGGTCAGCAGCAAAAGGCCATAAGTTTGGTGAGCTTGATTACTCTTTGAAAGGTCTCCTCTGGCTTCAAAAACTATATCCTCTCTCTTTCTCTCTCATTCATGCAAACAAACCCCTTCAAGGATAATTCTGTCTCAGTGCTGTGTTAGGAGCCATATGGAGAAAATTATTGAGAAAGCAGGCAGATCCCAACATGGGACTTCAGGAGATTTAGCATCATTCATAGAAAGTCTGAGTGTCCTCTGAAAAAGAAACTCACCTTATAAAGACAAAGCAGAATGAATTTATTGAAACGTTTAGTTGCTTAAGCAAAAGAAGGTGATAAATACTCAAAACTTGATACCAAAAAGGTATCAAGGTATATTGACCCCACTGTCAATATTAGATCAACAAGACAGGAAATTAACAAGGATATCCAGGACTTGAACTCAGCTCTGGATGAGGCGAACCTAATAGACATCTACAGAACTCTCCACCCCAAATCAACAGAATATATATTCTTCTCAGCACCACACTTCACTTATTTTAAAATTGACCACGTAATTGGAAGTAAAACACTCCTCAGCAAATGCAAAAGAACAGATACATAACAGTCTCTCAGACCAGAGTGCAATCAAATTAGAATTAAGCTGTCAGGATTAAGAAACTCACTCAAAACTGCACAACTACATGGAAACTTAACAACCTGCTCCTGAATGACTACTGGGTAAATAACAAAATTCAGGCAGAAATAAAGATGTTCTTTGAAACCAATGAGAACAAAGGCACAACACCTTTTTAGCATCATGGCAAACAAGAATTGGGGTAGGGATTTACAAAGTTTGGTTGGGAAATAGCACTTCCCTTTGAAGAATTTCTCTACATGTCTCATCAGTCTTGCTTTCAACCTGATCCCTCAAATCCTCTTTATCAATATTTTGACAACTTTTATTTCAACTTATAATCATTAAGTAGAAAAGGCTGTAAGTAAAGAATTTGGTAAGATTATCAATTTTTTTCCTGCTTTGATACTTTATAGGATGAAATTTTAACTTGAACTGTGATTCCTGACAAAAGTAGTGCCCATAAGTAAATGAAAACAATTTTGAATAGCATGTGACAGGCATGGAAAAAGAGTTTCTATGGTATTGAGGGGGAGGGTGGAAAGCAGAGTGGGGAAGTCAGGTTCTACCCAGAATTTCAAACACATTGATACTTAGAACCATGTTTGTTTTAAGTTACAATACCAGAAGAGGAATTTGAACAAGATCATAAAAATTCCTTAATTTGCCCATCAACCAAAAAGGTATGAACAGATTGAATAAGACAGTGATAGATTAATATAGAAATAGCATCCTCTCCACAAACTGGCCCAGCCTACTCAGCCAGTACCAGCTCCTCCCACTATCCTATGTTACAGCTGCATCAATTATGGAAATGCACAGATGTGCCATACTCTCACCCTTCTGTATTTTCACACAGGCTGTTTGTCCCTGGATACCTTTATCCACATTTTTACTTGGAAAAATATAACTCACTTTTAAGGACAGGATCAGCTATTACTTCATGTATTACCAAACTGTCTTCTGTGCTTCCATAGGTCTTTGTAGATATATCTCTGTATTAGTCTGTTTTCACGGTGCTGATAAAGACATACGTGAGATTGGGAAGAAAAAGAGCTTTCTTCCCACATGGCTGGGAAGGCCTCAGAATCATGGTGGGAGGTGAAAGGCACTTCTTACATGGTGGTGGCAAGAAAAAATGAGGAGGAAGCAGAAGCAGAAAACCCTGATAAACCCATTAGATCTCGTGAGACTCATTCACTATCATGAGAATAGCATGGGAAAGACCGGCCCCCGTGATTCAATTATCTCCCCCTGGATCCCTCCCATAACACGCAGGAATTCTGGGAGATACAATTCAAGTTGAGATTTGGGTGGGGACACAGTCAAACCGTATCAATCTCTGATAGCATTCACTACATAATGTTACATGCACTCAACTACTCACTGCAGGCCTCTAGATTCAATAGCTATACCCAGATGGCACACAAACAGACACAATCAAGCATTATTTTGTCTGGATACTTAAAAACCACTTAAAGGCGTTGATAAGCAGCCAAATCTTAACACAAGATTTCTGGGAGTATAGCATCATACATATAAACTCTGGTTATTTCCTGAAGAAAAGAATTGACACTTGGTTACCTGTTAGACATGCTCAAATGTGAAGACAACATCTTATTTATTTTGTACACTCATCACTGGACCTGGTGCTTTGCATACAGAAGGTAGTAGGTGAGTGTGGGGTGAATGAACTTCAGGAGATGAAATCATGATGTGAGAACTGTGCTCTCATAGTTCCAAATAAGTTCCAAATTGGTCAGATCGATTGTTGGCATGCCTTTGGGTCATTACATAATAACTAAAAGTACTTTTCTAAAGTTTTACAAGATAGAGTACGATTCAAAAATCACATGACATTCCCCAGAAGAAAATTGGTACTCAGAGAGCAATGAACTTTTTAGAACCACTTGTGTAGAGATAAAGACTCCCAAGCTCCCAAAAGAAATAATCATTGCTCTCATAACCTTTTGGGATAGAATTTGATCTATTGAAACTGAATCAAGAGCTGCTCGCTTCCGAGTGCGTACATATAAGTAATTCCCAGTAATGCCATTATATTGGCCCTTAA
The DNA here is from genome assembly GCF_008728515.1 of Papio anubis. Classification (NCBI taxonomy): domain Eukaryota; kingdom Metazoa; phylum Chordata; class Mammalia; order Primates; family Cercopithecidae; genus Papio; species Papio anubis. Next base: position 76,859 of record NW_022161247.1, on the reverse strand, counting down.
AGTAGATGACCAAGACAGAGCTTGAGTTATTATGTAGCCAGCAGGAAATAGTAAAATTGATAGTTTTTTTTAATCTTCAGTGATGATGATGATAATAATAGTAATAATGAGCACGTCCTCGGTTCCATTTCAGAGAAAGGCAAATGGATTTCCAGAGTCCTCTCTAAAGAATTAGGAGGTTGATGCAGAAAAATGAAGTATGATACTATCTGAATGATAGTTAAGGAAATATTACTTAGCACAAAGGCACTAGGAATGAGACCAATTTCCTAGGCTCTTGTTTTCTTCTGCAGGTTATTCTTGCTCCCTGTTCTCAGAAAATCTTTAAGCTCCGTCTAAGAATATCCATGCTTTTAAATCCCCCACCTTTAAGTTACTCCCTGGTCTCCTCCATCTCGCCTTCACTCGGGAGAAAGAAGAGAAATAAATCAGCTTTGTACCTAGACTTGGTGAACATCTCTACTCAAAAGAAACAGGCAGGTGGATCACGAGGTCAGGAGTTCGCCAACCAGCCTGGCCAAGCTGGTGAAACCGTATCTCTACCACAAATACAAAAATTAGATGGGCATGGTGGTGTACACCTGTAATCCCAGCTACTTTAGAGGCTGAGGCAGGAGAATTGCTTAATCCCAGTGGGCAGAGGTTGCAGTGAGCCGAGATCATGCCACTGCATTTCAGCCTGGGCAAGACAGCAAGACTCTGTCTTGGCAAAAGAAAAAAAAAAAAAAAAAGAAGAAGAAGAAGAAGAAAGAAAAGAAAAAAAGAAACAGCTCAGCTTGACTATTGTCCTTCCCCTTAAACCACAGAATCATTTGCTTTCTAAGCCCTGAACTATGACTTGAATAATGCTCCACGAGTATACGGTAAAAATTTTAATTGCCTTTCCAAGAAGGATGTGATGGTGCTTGTGCTGGCTTCCTTTTGTCTCCAAACATTAGTTATCTTCTTTACTTCTTGCTGTTAGTCACAACTTTCTCTCCAGAACTATGAAAAGAAGCTAAATTATCTCTCAGGAATCCCCAGTTCTAGTCCAAACAATGTGACAAACTATTATAGATAGTAAACCATTAAATATTTTAATAGCACTTTCAAATTTTATAAAGCCACTACTTCATTTTTTTAACTTGTATTTTAGGTTCTGGGGTACATGTGAAGGTTTATTAATAAGTAAACTCATGTTATGGGGTGTATTAGTCTGTTTTCATGCTGCTACAAAGAATAACTGAGACTGGGTAATTTATAAGCAAAAGAAGTTTGACTCAAAGTTCTACAAGTCTGGGGAGGCCTCGGGAAACTTACAATCATGGTGGAAGGTAAAGGGAAAGCAGGCAACTTCTTCACAAGGTGACAGGGGAGAGGAGAGAGCACGGGGAACCATCAGATCTCATGAGAACTCGCTATCACGAGAACAGCATGGGGGAAACCACCCCCATGACCCAATCACCTCCCACAGGTCCCACCCTGGACACATGGGGATTACAATTTGAATTACGATTAGAGATGAGATTTGGGTGGGGACACAGAGTCAAACCATATCACAGGGGTTCCTTATACAGATTATTTCATCACCCAGGAATTAAACCCTGTACCTGATAGTTATCCCTTGTGCTCCTCTCCCTCCTCCAACCATCCACCCTCAAGTAGACCCCAGTTTCTGTTGTTTCCTTCTTTGTGTTCGTAAGTTCTCACTATTAAGCTCCCACTTATAAGTGATAACACACAGTATTTGATTTTCTGTTTCTGTGTTAGTTTGCTGAGGATAATAGCCTCCAACTCAATCCATGTTCCCACAAAAGACATGATCTCATTCTTTTTTATGGCTGTGTGGTATTCCATGGCATATATGTACCAGATTTTCTTTATCAAATCTGTCATTGATAGGCATTTACCTTGATTCCGTGGCTTTGCTATTGTGAATAGTGCTGCATGGACATTTGCATGAATGTGTCTTTCTGGTAGAATGATGTATATTCCTCTGGGTATATACCCATTAATGGGATTACTGGGTTGAATGGTAGTTCTGCTCTTAGCTCTTTGAAGAAATGCCATACTGCTACCCACAATGGTTGAACTAATTTACATTCCCAACCAACAGTGTATAAGTGTTTCCTTTTCTCTGCAACCTCGCCAGCATCTGTTATTTTTTTACTTTTTAATAATGGCTTTTCTGACCGGTGTGAGATGGTATCTCATTGTGGTTCTGATTTGCATTTTCTCTACTGATCAGTGATACTGAGTTTTTTTCATATGTTTATTGGCCCCATATATGTGTTCTGAAAAGTGTTCATATCCTTTGCCTACTTCTTAATGGGGTTGTTTTTCTCTTATAAATTTGCTTAAGTTCTTTATATTAATAGATGCTGGATATTAGACCTTTGTCCAATGCATAATTTGCAAATATTTTCTCCCATTCTGTAGGTTGTCTGCTTACTCTGTTGATAGTTTCTTTTGCAGTGCAGAAGCTCTTAAGTTTAATTCAATTCCACTTGTCAATTTTTGCTCTTCTTGTGATAGATTGCTTTTGATGTCTTTGTTGAAATTTTTACCTGTTTCTATGTCCAGGATAGTATTGCCTAGGTTGTATTCCAGGATTTTTATAGTCTTGGGTTTTACATTTCAGTCTTTAATCCATCTTGAGTTGATTTTGGGATATGGTGTAAGAAAGAGGTCCAGCTTCATTTATGGTTAGTCAGTTATCCCAGCACCATTTATAGACTAGGGAGTCTTTTCCCCATTGCTTGTTTTTGTCAGTTTTGTCAGAGATCAGGTGGTCATAGGTGTGTGGCCTTATTTCTGGGTTCTCTACTCTGTTTCATTGGTATCATGACGCATTTCAGCTACTGTAGTCCATCTTGTAGTATGAGTTTGAGAGTCATGGTGTAACACAGATGCCTCCAGCTTCGTTCTTTTTGCTTAGGCAGTTATCCTTGGACTATTTGGGCTAGACTTTTTGAGTTCTATGTGACCATTTCTAAAATAGTTTTTTCTAGTTCTGTGAAGAATGTCATTGGTAATTTAATAGGAATGGCATTGAATCTATAAATTGCTTTGGACAGTATGCCCATTTTAATGATATTGATTCTCCCTACCCATGAGCATGGAATGGTTTTCCATTTGTTAGTGTCATCTCTAATTTCTTTTAGCAGTGTTTTGTAATTCTCATCGTAGAGATCTATAACCTCCCTGGTTAGCTGTATTCCTAGGTATTTTATTCTTTTTGTGGCAATTCTGAATGGGATTGCCTTTTTGATTTGACTTCAGTTTTGGCTATTATTGGTATATAGGAATGTTAGTGATTTTCGTACGTTGATTTTGTATCCTGAGACTTTGCTGAAGTTGTTTATCAGCTGAAGGAGCTTTTGGGTCAAGACTATGGGGTTTTGTAGATATAGAATCATGTCATCTACAAATAGAGATAGTTTCACTTCCTGTCTTCCTATCTGAATGGGCTTTATTTTTCTCTTCCCTGATTGCTCTGGCTAGGACTTCAATGCTATGTTGAATAGGAGTGGTGATGGCATTCTTGCCTTGACACCACTTAATTTGATCCTCCCAACATCCTTAAGAGACAATATGGGGGTGGTTGCCATCTAGGAAATGAAGAAATGTAACAAGAGGTTATGTATGTGGAAGAAGCTTAAAATTCTGAGGATTTTAATGTCATTGAGATAAGCAGCAGTTGTTGTCCTTACAGGGTAGAAGTCCAAGGTCATCCTGTACTAGGCTGCTGTCCCTCTTTTTTGTTTCCCATGGTGTTGTTATCAATTTAATATGTTTCTCATTCTTTCATGATATATTACCATCTTCTTAGTGAATCTGATTTTTTTTATCATCCCAATATTTGGTACATGGGCCTACCTATTGGTATTAGATGTAGATGTGGGGGAAGAACTTACGATTTAAAAGCCAAGAATCCAGATGGAAGCCTTCAAATATTAATTGATCTATGTGTATCAACATCCAAGAATCACCAAATGAGAACATTCAGAGAAACACTTTCAAGCAGGAATAATGACTGAATCTGAAAATTTCCTCTGCCTGGCTCTCATTAGAACTGTCTTTTAGGAGATGAGGGTTGTGATGGGGATCCGAAAGACTGGACAATGAGGGATATTGTGACATGAAAGGGAGCCTTAACCTTCATCTATGTTTACATTCAAAATGCCAACAAGCATTAGGAATTTTGCTCTGGAAGTCACGTTCGGCTTCTGAGTATTACACATTGCTTCCAGAACCCAGGAAGGCCAGGTCATAGGGGAAGGGTACTGGTATCAAAGCTATTTACCTAATTTACAGAGATTGTTTCAGTCACAGTTGGTACTTGAACCTCGATCTTTTGACCCCAATATTTTTCTGCTTAGTTTCTCTGAGTCTCTGATTTCCCATCTGCTAAATGAAAAGTTGAAGTAGATGCTATCTAAGATTGTTAACAGCTCTAATTCTATGATTTATTTTCCTTTTAGCAGTATCCCAACCTAGCTCAGATCCGTCCCTTATCACTACAAACACTAACATTCCCTTCCAAATCACTCCTGCTCTCTTCCAATACAAGATGAATTAAACAGGAACCAAATTTCCCTGCTCAGGACTTAATGACAGCTTAAAACTGAAAGTCTCAGTGAGAAATCACATGCACTAGTCCTATTGCGGGTGAAAGATCATTATGTTTGTTTACTTAGGGCCAGACAAGACTCTCTTTAAAGTTTAATTATCAAAGAATCAGACAACTTATTCTATATATTGAATGTCAGAGTTAACATGTCATTTGTTTTGTCATTGTTCAAACTCAATTTATTTTCTACCCTTCTTTTTTCCTTTCCAATGCCACCCTGGTGACTTATCTCATACTATTTGAAAAATCTATATACTTCTCAAGCAAGGTCAGAAAGCTCGTCGGAGACTTCTGGTCACCATTGGGTCAAGCATGTGTTGCTTTAGAGAATCACTAATGGCATCTGAAGAAGGAGAAAAGAATAAGTAATAACTTGACCATTGATTTCAAGGGAAAGGAAAGACAAAAAGAAAGTCAAACTAGAGTAGTCAGGAACTAACAGTGCATCTTGAGAATGCAGTAACTTTAAGAAACATTTGCAACAGGGAGAGTTTACCTGGACACATAGGAGAGGCATGTGTGCTGTACTACAGAATGGGTGACGGTTTCTGGAAAGAGGTTAAGGACATGCCACTGTTCCTGATCCACAACCCAGGCTAGTTTGCTTCCTTCCACAGGCTCCGTCCAGCTACAAGACTCTAACACTAACTCCAACCCTAACTCTCTTCCTATTTGCTTAACTCCCGAGAATGTAAACACTTTCAGGTGATCCCAGGTGCCTTCATTCCCCTGTCCCCCACAGCACATGCATCCATGTCCCTTTACAATCGTTAGCCCTAAGCTCCCATCACAGAAGTTACCAGCCATTCACATTAGTCACAGTCTATATTTGCTGAGTTCATAGTCAGAATCTCCACCCACCGGGATTCCAAACCAAACACACACACACACACACACGCGCGCGCGCGCGCGCGCGCGTATCTTAATTCACTAACAAAAGTTAATGGCCATGAATTTTGTCTTGGTAATTAATGCCATTCCTTGAAAAGAGTATCAACAGGAACAAAACTGCTCCATGCTTCCTTTGTAAGGAGCTCATTAAAGTAATTTGGAGGAGGAGCAAGGGCCCAGGGGTGGCATTCTCCATATAAAAAATATGCTCAGAAGCTGGCAAGGGGGATGCTTGCCAAGGACAAGGCACAGCAGCCATGGAAATGTACCACTCAGCTCTCCTTTCAAGAAGAACCTTCTGTGAAAAGTGCAATTAACTGACGGACCCCAGCTGCAGTGCCTTTGTGATCTGCTGAAGGGTTTGGACCACGGACATGCTCTCCCTAAGCGCAGTGGGTTTCTAGAACCTGGCAATTTCTGCTCATCACAGAATACTTCTAAAAAGTAATCACTGCCTACAACTCCCTTTTGGGCTGAAACTTTCTCAGAGTTGTACTGAAGTCTGAGGATCTTCCAACCCAGTGTTCCTCTCCCCACTTCATTCACAGCTGTCAGAACTGCATCATGGTCTGAGGACTTTCTCTGACTCTTTCTACACCCTCTTCTCATTTGTCTTTCTGGGCTTGACCTCTCTTTTGTATTTTTAATTCTTTCTGTCTCTGTATCTGCTTCCTGTAGGTCTCAAACTATCATGCAAGAAAGTGGTGACTCTCTACAATAAGAAGAAAACCAGAAAGGCTAACAGGTGTGTGTTAGGCCATTCTCACCTTGCTTTAAAGAAATATCTGAGATTGGGTAATTTATAAAGAAAAGAAGTTTAATTGGCTCATGGTTCTGCAGGCTATATGTACAAGAAGCATGGTGCTGATATCTGTTCAGATTCTGGGAAGGCCTCAGGGAGCTCTTACTCATGGCAGAAGGTGAAGCAGAAGCAGACACTTCACATGGTGAGAACGGGAGCAAGAGAGGGAAAGAGAGTGGGAGGAAGGAGGTGCCATATGTGTTTAAATGACCAGATCTCATGACTCCCTATCTTAAAGACAGCACCAAGCCATGAGAGATCTGCCCCCATGTTCCAATCACCTCCCACCAGGCCCCACTTCCAACACTGAGGACTACAATTCAACATGAGATTTAGGCAGGGACAAATATCCAAATTCTGTCAAGAGGAAAGGCTCATTTACCATTTTATCCTCAGTGCCCAGGGGAACGAATAGAACATTTGTGGGCATAAGCTCAGGTGTAGAATCATGTGTGGAGCCCACAATGGCATCCATTGAGACATGAGTTCCCATCTGGTCTCCAGTGGTCAAGCCACCCAGGTCACAGAGTCATCCATGTAGTGACCTTAAGGCCTCTTCATCAGTTACTTTCAAGTCCCTTTTAGAAGGCAGTGAACAACGTTGGATAAGTTGGATGTCTTCCCACTATACTGGGGCCATGGTAAAGCCTACACAGCAGTTTCATGCCCCCTCTGTCTACACACTATGCCACTGCTCATTCTCTTCTACTGATCCTATTTCTGGGCATGGAGACTTTCTGTAAGACTTGTCATAACTTTTCAGTTGTACATATTTTTTAAAAAAATCAATCAGGGCTGGGCACGGTGGCTCACACGTATAATCCCAGCACTTTGGGAGGCCAAGGCAGGCAGATCACCCGAGGTCAGAAGTCAAGACCAGCTTGGCCAACATGGTGAAACCCCATCTCTACTAAAAATACAAAAATTAGCAGGGCGTGGTGGTGCGTGCCTGTAATCCCAGCAACTTGAGAGGCTGAGGCAGGAGAATCGCTTGAACCCCAGAGGCGGGGGGTTGCAGTGAGCCAAGATCGCGCCATTGCACTCCAGCCTGGGCGACAAGAGTGAAACTCTGTCTCAAAGAAAAAAAAAAATAATCAATCAATAAAACAAATAAAAATCCACACATTATGTCCATCTCCTATCAAATTATCAAACCTATGTAATATTTATACAGCTGACACTGTGCTGTCATTCAGGTTTCAGCTCAGATGTGACTTTCTGAGAGAGATCTTCCGTGGATATCTAATCTGATTTGTACCCATGTATCCCATGACCTTCTTTATTTCTTTTTTTGTTTGCTTGTTTTGTTTTTTGGAGATGGAGTCTCACTCTGCACCCAGTCTGGAGTGCAGTAGTGCGATCTCAGCTCACTGCAAGCTCTGCCTCCTGGGTTCAAGCAATTCTCCCTCCGTCAGCCTCTCAGGTAGCTGAGCTTACAGGCACCCACAACCACGCCTGGCTAATTTTTGTATTTTTAGTAGAGACAGGGTTTTGCCATGTTGGTCAGGCTGCTCTCTAACTCCTGACCTCAGGTGATCTGCCTGCCTCGGCCTCCCAAAATGCTGGGATAACAGGCATGAGCCACCATGCCGGCCCATCTTTATTTCTTAATAGAACCTAGCACGATCTGAAAAATTCTTAATTTCTTTGTTTATTTATTTAGTATTTCATTCTTGCTCTTGAAAGTGAACTTCAGGGGGCCAAGATGTTGACTGTCTTGCTCACTCTGTGTTCTCAGATCCTACAACCATGCCAGGCATAAACTTGAATGAATGACAGAAATGGCCCATGTTTCCATGGGGCAAATAATCTAGCAAGGCAAAAATACAGTAAGTAATTGCAGAATCTTTTACAGCCTTATTTGGAGAATCAGAATTGCAACTCAGAAACCTATACCTTTTTTTTCTTTTTCTTTTTTTTTGAGACGTAGTCTTGCACTGTTGCCCAGGCTGGAGTACAGTGGCGTGATCTTGGCTCACTGCAAACTCTGCCTCCTGGGTTCACGCTATTCCCCTGCCTCAACCTCCTGAGTAGCTGGGTCTACAGGCGCCCACCACCACGCCCGGCTAATTTTTTGTATTTTTAGTAGAGACAGGGTTTCACCGTGTTAGCCAGGATGGTCTTGATCTCCTGACCTCGCGATCTGCCCTCCTCAGCCTCCCAAAGTGCTGAGATTACAGGTGTGAGCCACCGCGCCCGGCCAGAAAGCTGTACTTTTGCCATAGCCTTGTCCTTCATCCACTATTCCATCTGGCTAAGGAAAAGTCCAGATGTAAGCAATCATGCCACTTTCACCCCAGAGGATATTGGTTTTGGTACTAATCTAAGTTCATAGTCTTAAAATTTGTTTGATCACTTATTTTTATCAGTAATCAGTTTTTGAAGAACCTTGCCAATACATGTTTATTTATTTACAAATGATGTGTGTGCCACAGTGCTAATGTATTATGTGCCTTTTAAAATATAAACAAAAATCAAAATATAAACATATAAGATAAAAAATAGAAATTCTGTTTTCTGTTCTCCTCTTTGCATCATCTTGTGTACCCTCTGTGATATGTACAATTCATTTTGAACATCACTAAATAAAGAAATTTTTACCTAGAGATAAGAGGTTGTTGGGAATGAAAAGTGGGAGAGGGTCTAAATCCAAGGGTAGTACAAGAGAATTCTGTGGACAGTAGTAGCAGCAAAAAGAATCTACCCAAATGTTAAAACTAGTACAACGATACAAACCAAAACTAAAGATTACAATATGTAAAGTTTTAAAAGTTTATGAAAGCAAACAAAAAAGAAATTAAAGAGCACTTATACATTGGCTATTTTATTTTCTGACCATGTAAAACATTCTATTTTAAAATAAAAAACCTCATATCCATCCTAGCTCTGCTTTTCCCTCCAGAGATAGATCAGAACCACATGAAAGCACAGACAATAATGTGCCTTTACAAGCATCTCATTGATCCTTGAACCTTATAGCTGACTGTGGCAGATGGCTGCCACAATATCCTCCACTCCACATGCCGTCCTCTGCAATGTGACCTTGCCACCTACTCATCAGTGGTGAAGTTCCTCTTCCCTTGAACCTGGTCCGGCCTAATGTCTCTCTTATAACTGATAACATACATGAACTCACAGGCAATGTCAGAAAACGTCATCCAGTTTCTGGCCAAGTCTCTCAGAGCATTTTCTCTCAGAACCCAGCTTCTATACTGAGAGAAGCCCAAATCACACAGAGCTACACAGACTGGCTATCTGTCCAGTTGACAGGCCTAGACAAGGCCAGTTTTGAGTCATTCCATCCCAAGTGGGACTTCCAAAGAGTTCCAGCTTCCAACTGCTGGAGTCACCCTCGGGTATTTCAGTCTTCCCAGCTTGAGGCCCCAGAGAGTGTGGAGACAAGATAAGCCAGACCCATTGTACCCTGTCTGAATTTCAGACCTAAGGATTCCAGGAGCATCATAAAATGGTTGTTGTTGTACCCTGCTAAATTTTGGGATGGTTTAATAGCCGGATACTTCTTGTCTCCTACTCATTATCCATCCTGCCCTTCTTCCTTGCCAATAGAATCCTGATTTTGTTTAGAGAGCTCTGTTAAAAATACTAAATAGCCTAGCTTTCCTTGCAGCAAAGTATGACCAATTAACACAATCGTAAGTAACAGGAAGTAAGTAGAAGTTGCCAGTTGGAGCTTCTAAAAATAAAAAATAAATTAAAGCTTTTTTAGGAGACGGAGGAGATGGCTACTTTCTATGGCCTTTTGTCTTTTTTTTTCTTTCTGTATCTTTCCTGCTTCACTTGCAGTTTTGATGCCCAGAAGGGAAGGGGCCACCTTGCCACGGGGAGGTTGAAAACCAGTCTAGAAATGGTGGTGTGAAGTGATGGAAATACACTGATTTCATGATGACCTTATGGAGCCATCACACCAGGCTGAACTGTCCACCTTGAACTGCCTGTTACATAAGATGTCCTCCACGTTTATGCAACCTTTGGTTAGCATGTTCTGCCACACGCTGCCAAACATATCCTCAAAAAGACGGCACAGCAAGTAACAGAACCTACACAGATTTTGTTGGGCAGCATCTGGTTTCATGGGGCTTCAAAGGGTCCCATATTTTGTTTAATGCTGCTATCCTTGTCTTGAAATTTCTAATAATTTGATATTTGAATTTATAGTACTCTAAGTGAAGTCCAGTGAGACAATGGAGCATGCATATGAGCAAGGGAAATAGAGATAATGAGTGTGTCTGTTTTCTTTGCCTCTCATTTGTATACAATGTTCACAATGCCCCCATGAGCACAGGATTCCAATGGATCCATAATGCACGGACGTTCAGGGAGACATGCACAATAACGTAAATGTATTATATCTAAGACTGGATAAGTGGGATGAGAGGGAGCCAATGAAAGCTCCAAAAGGCCACTCTTTATATTCAAACCAGAATTTGCTTTTAATGCGGAAAGAAGACAATGCATTTTGAGAAAACTCAATGACCTAGGAGCTCTATCATTTCATTTCTTATTCATGTTACCTTCCTGTAATAGCTTACCACTTATGTTTATGCTGAAAATGGTGACACAGAAAGATATAGATTGAATTGTGTCCCTCCCAAAAGTCCTGCGTTGATATCCTAACCTCTAATGTGACTGTATCTCAAGACAGGGTCTTTAAGAGGTAATTAAGGTTAAATGAGGCCAGGGACTAGGAAAGGGGTGGAGGGGAAGTGCATCATTAACAGCACTGTGATCTGTTAAGAAGAGACCACAGTAACAAGAGGAAGCCAGAAATCTCTCTCTCTTTCTCACCACCATGTAAGGACACAGTGAGAAGGTGGCTGTCTTGCAAGCCAGGAAGACAGCCGACATCAGAACCCTACTATGCTGGCACCCAATCTCAGACTTATAGCCTCCAGAACTGTGAGAAAATCAATTTCTGTTGTTTAAGCTGCCCAGTCTATGATATTTGGTTATGACAACTTGAGATAGTTAACACATAGAATGAAAAGGAAATATAGCGCAACTGATAGGTCCTTTTCCTTCAGTCCTTCCTTACTCATCAGGAAGGCAAAAGGACAGAGTACTCACAGATGTAGAAGTAAATTAAAAACAGTTGAATTGCTATTGTTCTGCATTTCTACTGTTATGGTAAGAAGGAAACACAAAAATATATATAAGCAATGAAATCCAAATGGTGTCATTACAGAGACCCCACATAAATAATTAAATTTTCCTATATTTGCATTTACAACCAGCATTGCATGTCATGACAAAGACTATGCAAGAAAGACAAAAGCCTTGCATTTTAGTATTTTTAACAGCACTTTCCCCCACTTTTTCTTTTTTTTTTTTTCTTTTTTTTTCAAGACAGAGTCTTGCTCTGTTGCCCAAGCTGGAGTGTAGTGATGTGATCTCAGCTCACTGCAACCTCCGCCTCCTGGGTTCAAATGATTCTCATGTCTCCGCCTCCCCGTTGGCTGGGATTACAGGTGTGCGCCACCACACCCAGGTAATTTTTTTTTTTTTTTTTTTTTTTTTTTGACATGGAGTCTCATTCTGTCGCCAGGTTGGAGTGCAGTGGCATGATCTCGGCTCACTGCAGTCTCTGCCTCCTGGGTTCAAGCAATTCTTTGCCTCAACCTCCTGAGTAGCTGGGATTACAGGCTCCCACCATCACTCCCAGCTAATTTTTTTGTATTTTCAGTAGAGATGGGGTTTCACCATGTTGGCCAGCATGGTCTCAAACTCCTGACCTCAGGTGTTCCACCTGCCTTGGCCTCCTAAAGTGCTGGGATTACAGGTATGAGCCACCATGGCCTCCCCCACTTTTTGAATGAGGGTGTCCTACAAACAATGTAGCCATCCCTTTGGCTGAGGAGAGGATTAACGGGTCCTTGAGATTTGAGGGCCCAAATTTTGCTGACTAAAAAGCCAATGATCCTTGCTATGAAATGGCAAACCATTTGGTCAAACTTCTAATGACCACACTTTGGGCTGCAGACCAGTTGTCAAACCAGGTCTTCTGTTGTATGGGAAAAGGTAAGAAAAAAAAATCACAATGCTAGGGCTTTCTAGGTTTATCTAGAAAACAAAATTAGACAGGGATTGGGTTCTCTACTTTATTTGAGAAGTAGAATCCCAGTACAGAGAGAAGGAAAAGCAAAGTAAGAGAAGCTTAGGAAGGAATACTCAAGGTACTCAATTTCCATGGCAGTGACTGCAGCATGAACAGTCGCAGATACATTGCTGGTATCTAGGTAAGTACATCTACTAAGCAACGGAGACTTCCCCAGTCAGGCTGTATGATGAAATTGTGGCTCAGAAGCATCAGTTGGATGCAGGAAAGAGAGGGAATGTATGTGCCTTTCTCCCCACTGCCTCCTGGGACAAAGTTCACCTCATGAAAAGTTCCCTCCCCATTTTCCTGGATCTATCATATCCTCTAGCAGACACCCAGGAAGCCGAATCTCACACCCTACAGTTTGGCATTTCAAGCCAATACAAAGTGTCAAGAGAACTCAGAGACTCTTGGCTTGTGACTGATTGGCCGCCATGGGGGTAGTTGATATTGAGCTAGCCGCTAAGGGTCTGGGAGGTCAGAGAAGACACATCTGAGATGGTACATAAGGTGTGTCATGTACAGTGGCAGTGTGCAGACTCCTTCTTGCCACTTTCAGCAGTGTCTGAACGAGATAGATAAAATTTGTCTGATTATATTAACATTACAAGGAGAGAGAGAAGAAAATGCCAATTGTTAAGGGAAAGACTCTGTCAGTGTGTAAGTCCATCCTGCATTACTGTAAAGGAATACTTGACACTAGGTAATTTATAAGGAAAGTAGGTTTATTTGGCTCACAGTTCTGCAGATTGTATAAGCATAATGTCAGCATCTGCTCAGCTTCTCGTGGGGACCTCAGGGAGCTTACAATAATGGCAGAAAGTGAAGGGGAGCCAGCGTGTCACATAGAGAGAGAGGGAGCAAAAGAGAGAGGAGGAGTTTCCAGGGTCTTTTAAACAACCAGCTCTTGTGTGAACTCACTGCTGCAGAGAGGGATTCATGAGGGATGCACCCCTATGACCCAAACACCTCCCACCCGGCTCCCCCTCCAACACTGGGGGTTACATTTCAATGAGATTTGGAGGGGGCTGCACTCCAGCCTGGGCAACAGAGCAACACTCATCAAACAAACAAACAAACAAAAAGGCCGGCTCTTCAATAACCTCAAAGTAAAACTGATTAAAGAGGCAGCCACAAAGCTGCAAGCCTTTCCCAAACACCAAACACCTTCCATTAAAAATTATCTGCCAGGGAAAGTAGGCTAACCTGGTGCCAATAAGATTAGGAGGTTCTCCTGCCACTGAAGCCCACTATTCAGAATTGCCTCAAAACAGAAGCAGTGAAGTGAAGAGCCAGGAAGGTGTACAAAAAGCAAGCAGTAAAAGGGAAAGATCTTCAGGTTTAAAATCAACATCTAGCCGGGCGCGGTGGCTCAAGCCTGTAATCCCAGCACTTTGGGAGGCCGAGACGGGCGGATCACGAGGTCAGGAGATCGAGACCATCCTGGCTAACCCAGTGAAACCCCGTCTCTACTAAAAATACAAAAAATTAGCCGGGCGTGGTGGCGGGCGCCTGTAGTCCCAGCTACTCGGGAGGCTGAGGCAGGAGAATGGCGGGAACCCGGGAGGCGGAGCTTGCAGCGAGCCGAGATCGCGCCACTGCACTCCAGCCTGGGTGACAAAGCGAGACTCCGTCTCAAAAAAAAAAAATAAAATAAAAAAAAATAAAATCAACATCTAAACAAGATGTGCTGGCATCACTCTCACAATAATAAATAGGCTGGATGCCTGCCCAGAATTTTGAGAGAAATTTTGCCCAAAATAACTCCAGGCCCAGCCACCAATGGTCTAAGATTTTCAAGCCCTAAGAACTCCAGGCTCTTGACTTCCACCAACAAGAAGTAGGTTGTGGAATCAGGGCCATCCCACAGGGTTACATCATTCTCAATGCCCTCCTTATATTCAGCCTTGGGGAATAATATACAAGAACTACAGGCCCAGAGAGCAGAGCCAGGGCTGCCAGTCAGCTACCAAGGCATGGAGTCCACCACTAGGGCAAGAAGGTGTCTTTCTTACTGCCAAGAAGATTTGATGATTGTTCTGGACTGATGTGTCTCTAATTCACCTCTGTTCTGAATTGTAGTTTTATTGCTGTTATCCTCTTCCCCCTCCACCACTGTATATTGGCATGTGTAGGAGGCAGACAAAAAAATACTAAATTTATTCATTATGGGAGCTCAAGAACCTGACAAATACTTGGTGACTTTGAGCTGAATCCTATAATTGAATGAGACTTTGGGGATGTCAACCTATGCCTGAAAAGAAGGGTAGGTATCAATGTTGCTTACATTCATGCTTGTTGCTTACAAGGGCAGACTGGGACAAGTGTCAATCACTGCCTATGCATTATCCTCTCTCCTGTTCTTCCTTCATTACAGAAATCTATTTTGTATGAAGAATCAATGTGTCCAGTTAAAATATTCAGTCTCCCAGATTGAAATGATCCTGTGTCACTCTCCTGGCCACTGAAAGAGTAATTTTTTTTTTTGTTTTTTTTTTAAAGGATAGCGTCATTTGAAATGTTGAGACAGAGTCTACTGATTTTTCCCTCTGTTTTCCTACTCCCTTTTCCCTGTCTGGAATGTGAGTGTGTTGCCTAGAAGACAGAGGAGCTATCTTGTGATCTTGAAAATGAAAACGACACCAGAGATATGGCAGAATGTTTATGGCAGAGAGGGAAAGTTTAAATATTCTCATCACAAAAAAAGATAAGTGTGTGAGGTAATAAATATGTGCATTACTTTGATTTAGCCATTCTACAATGTATACATACATCAAAAATGTTGTATTTTATATATATATATATATACACACACACACACACACACACACACACACAATTTTTACTTGTCAAAAACAATTTTAAGAGGAAAGCAAAAAAGAGAGAGAATGGACTTTCACAACTTTATGGATAAACTGAATTAAGTATTTTTTATAAGAAGGAGAAATGAACTCCTTGAGATAAAACTGCTGGTATTTGGGGTTGCTATGATGCACAGCCAACAGCAAACCCTATTTAATGTAGATCCTGAAGTGGAAAAGCATGACCAATAAAGCTTTTGCCAACAACTACAGACAATCACTCCATGGTGAAGTGCAGCAAAGCAGGAAATAAAGGAATAAAAATTTCTTGCCAATTGTTCAGAATAAATCAGAAGACTCCAGGCTGGTGGCTAGATGGGTTCTTCCTTTTGCCAAGTTGATACTCTGTGCATTTGAGTGCCTGAGGCAAACACCATGTCTATATTTATGTGTAGGAGATTCCTGAAGGCCAAAGCAACTTGCAATATGTTAACATGGTATATATTTCATGCAAACCCAATATCTTTGTTGCATATGGTTTGGTGGGGAAAAATCAGCTACGGAATGAAAGAAATTAATATTTGAGTATTGGCAACATCACATTTCTTTTTTTTTTTTTTTTTTTTTTTTTTGAGGCCTTGCTCTGTTGCCCAGGCTGGAGTGCAGTGGCATGATCTTGGCTCATTGCAGCCTCCACCTCCCGGGTTCAAGCAATTCTCATGCCTCAGCCTCCCGAGTAGCTGGGATTATAGATGTTCACCACCACGCCTGGTTAATTTTGGTATTTTTGGTAGAGACAAGGTTTCACCATGTTAGCTGGACGGTCTCGAACTCCTGGTCTCATGTGATCCACCTACCTCGGCCTCCCAAAGTGCTGGGATTACAGGCATGAGCCACTGCACCCAGGCAGCTATATAATCTTGATGAGTTTTAATACCATCTAAAAGTTAGAATAAGATAACTCATGTTGATGCTTAAATAATTTTATAGCATGAAAACAAAGTTAGGATATATCCAAGTACATGAATATTGAGAGACATGATTCATTGGTGCCACCAGACTAACAATTTACCCTACAAATAAATGATGCTCATAAAGACATTTGAGACAATTCAAGTTGTAGCAGCCCTCGTTCTTTCAACTTTAATAGCTTCACCTTCTGCAGCAATAGAGACCACCATGATAAAATAGTAATTCTCTAACAATTTTCTTTAGATTCCTTCAACATCAAGTACCCCCTTGTATCTCATTCTACATTATAGTGAAGCTACTTGCATTCATATCTTATCCCATTAACTAGATTATGAGCATCTCAAGAAAGAAGAAATTCTCATACTCAGTTTTTTAGTTTTCTACTCCTACTCCCTGTTAGTAGCAAGAGCTCTATAAGAATGTTCCTAGGATTGATCTCAAAGAAGCTTAAAGTCTGTAAATGTCTTAAGGCCTATTGGAGAAACAAGTACAAAGAAACAAAGATGATGCTCATTCAGAAGTTCCAGCTTTTGAACTTGTTCAGTCATCATCACAGCCACTACCTGTTGAACACTGTCTCCTCACAAGGCACTCTAGGTGAAGTCTCACTAATCCTTTCAGAAATACTGCAAGCTAAAGACAACATCTCCATTTTAGATGGAAAAATTGAAGCTCGAAGAGGTTATGTGATTTGCCACTGGCCACAAAATTATTAAATTACAGATACTGATGATTAAAATCCAGGTTTGTACCATTGCAAAACCCGTTTTCTTATTACTTCTTCACACTGAGTGCCTGTACTACAAATTTCCAGAAAATGCAACTCCGTGCTCAGGACAGACTTCATGAGCATGGATCCTACATAGGGCCCTACTCATAGAAAGGCCCAGGCATGGTCTAATGCTCCACTGTCACTGTTTTGAAACCCATAATAAGTTACGGACAAGAGGCTCTGCCTTTTCATTTTGCACTGGTCTCCACAAATTGTGTAGCTGGTCCTGTTGGCGCTCATATGAGAAGCATTTTGCCAGGTTGCACTTAACCTTTTGTAAACTAAGTTTCTCTTTCTCAAACGTGGTGACTGCAAGTAGAATGGTTGCACACTGTGAGTTTCTCTACTTAAAAACATTTCTCCCCAGTATTTACCCCCAAAATATTACCTCAACACATGCATTCCCTTAAGTTCACAAAAAAATTCCCTTCACAAAGTTTTATACATCCCATGATCTTGCATCACTCACCTTGAATACCCTTTTTATTTCTTTACTCCAAGCCAAATCATTTCCAAAACACTCTTTTAATTCCCCTTAATACCGCTGCAAGGGCATGCTTTAATAAAACCCCCAAATCTATACTAGTAAGGAGATAAATTATTCGGTAATTATTCACAACACAAAGAATTATTCACCATGGACTCCTTTAAATGTACACTGAGAGCTCATTACTTGTTTACGAGCCATTAACCACTTGAGAGGTTATGATGTGGAGAGACAAACTGGACGACTGGCTACTCCAAAGCTGAAGTCGGGATTGTGGGGCTTAAACCACTGATTTAGGATAACAGATACCAGGGAAAGTGGGCCAGATGAAGCAACCCAGTGAGAAGAGAGTCCACGATAACAATACAACTTACAACATCACCACAAAGGTGTATTTGAGGCTCAATTCAAGGTGGATACTAAGGCTTAAAAATAGGTGTAGAATTAGGCTGTTACGCCCAGAAGGAAATGTTGAGAATATGTAGTGGGATGATCTGTGACGATCTGAAGCTTAGCTTAACTGACTAACCAATGGAAGCTTTGGCCTGAACTACCATATGAACAGTCAGATCTCTACACATCTCCACCTGAGTGTTCTGTGCTGTGATCCCGCTCAGGCTGGATTCATCATCTTCTGATGGTGGGTGGGTGGTATGCCCCAATGATAGGTGAATCTTCAGATTCTAGAGCATCAGCCTTTATCTTCATTGTACTCTGAGTGGCTTTAAGGGCCAGTCCCTGATTCAAAAGTATATGAGACAACTTGGTCCAGGGACATTGGTTTTGAATGGCACATGACATGGTGTAGTTCTCCCAAATCCAGTGTCATGATACAGGGCACATATAGTTCAGTACCTATGCCAGGGACAACTGTACTTGGGGAAAGATGGCCTAGAGTAATAAATCCCTCCATACCCATACAGACACCAAACTAGAATCTTCCAAGACATACTAAAGTAAAAGAGAACAGGGATATCTATCTACATGTAAATTCTATAACACCTGCTTACAATCTCCTGTAGGTGTTCTATTTAGTTAGAATAAAATGCGTCCTCCTCATCATGCCCCATCACTCCCGGCCCAGCCTCTCCAGCCTCATCTCTTCCCACTCTCTTCCCATTATTCCTCATGCTGGCCAACTCTGCTCTAGCTACATTGATCATCTTGCTGTTTCTTGGATAGAGCTTGGATCCATTGTGTAGCATTTGCACTTGCTATTCCAGCTGAGTATCCTCTCGGACCCCAGATTTTTGCACAGCTGACTCTTTCATATCATTTGGAGCTCATATCAGATCGATCTCTTAAACTGGGGGGGGGCTCCCTGAAAAGATATTGCTTATTTATTTGTACATTTATTGTTTATTATCCATCTACCTCCTCTAAAATCTAAGTTCCACAAGAACAGGAACTGTACTTGTACTGTTCACTGCTAAATCCCCATTTTCTAGGATACTGTCCTGGCACATACAAGCAATGAACACATATTTGTTTCGTGAATAAGTACATGAGTATACTATCAATATTTAGTTGCAACCTGTAGTCTAAGTGTTGAAAGCTGATGGACAAAGTAGGGGCATGGCATTGTTAAAACTAAGTAGGGGTGAGATAAAATGGGCCTGAAAGAAGAATGCAGAGAAAGAGAAGAAATGCACTCTTTGCAAAGACAGGATGAAGAAATCTTCAATCAACCAGTGCACTGTGAGGAGCTGCTGGACTGGAAAGGCTTATCCCTGGGGACCTCAGTAAAATTTGGTAGGTACACACTGTGGAGGCCTATGCTGCAGTTGGAAGGATTAGACTACATGCATACATAGCCACATGGATGGATCTTAACAACATAATACAGATCAAAAAAAAAAAAAGTAACAGAATGACATAGCATACAATGCCATTGACATAAGCTAAAAATACAAAAATATAAAGCAAAAATGTACATTTTACAAGACAACATACAAAAGCACATATATTAAAAACATTTCTCCACTAGCCAGGAAGGACGTTGGTGTCGAGGTTGGCATATCTGTCAAGGACAGTAACTACCATAGCTTCCAGTGCTTTGACGAAACCTCAGATATGTGGCCTCCTGGCCAGGTGTCTATGACTTCATACTGTTGGAACATTCGCTGTATTCCCAGGCTTGCAGCTTTCTATAAGTTTTGTGTAGCTGAACCAAGAATAAAGGCATATGCAGATTTCTACAGAAATTATGATTCCGTTAAAGATCTTGAGGAGATGAGGAAGGCTGATATCTTTCAGGATGCAACGTGATTTTGGAATATAAAGAATTTATTTGGGTTGACTTATTTAGAAGTTTGTCACTGGCCTGTGTTCCTGAACTATAAAACCTGAATATGGGGTCAGGAGCAAGGGGAAGGAGAGCATTAGGACATATACCTAATGCATGCGGGGCTTAAAACCTAGGTGATGGGTTGATAGGTGCAGCAAACTACAATGGCACATGTATAGCTATGTAACAAACATGCATGTTTTGCACATGTATCCCAGAACGTAAAGTAAAATAAATTAAAAAAAAAAAACCTAAATGTGTAGGCTAAGAAATACTTTCTCTTGATAAATAAACAACAAATAAAAGAATAAATAAGTATTAATATCAAATAAACATTAGATCTGTGATGAGGGAATTAAAATGAGGATGGGCAAAAGGGATAAAAGAAATTAATGATTTAAATAAAAATGAGAAAGGGCTTGTGCAGACCAATGGCAATGATTTTCCTTAAAGTGACAATTATACTTAATCCAACCCTCTGTACTTGAAATATGAAAGAAAAGAGGAATTTTCTCTTCTGATTCAAGCCACTTTATGTAGGGCACTGAAATTCATGCAGAGGAGTTTGAACTTGCTGAAGTACATAAATGTCTCTGAACTTTTCCTAATTAAGAGCGACTTTAGATTTCTCCAGACCAAACCTAAAGATGTATTAAAGATTAAAGCTACTGACTCGGAGGGTGGGAGAAAGGGGACCCAACAGAGATTCAATGGCTGAAAGGGTCATGGTCTGTCCCCATAGATAATCCTAATAAGCCACAAGAAAGAGAATGGAGAAGATTGAAGTACCGAAAAATTGAGGGCCCCACCATATTCAAAATGGAGTCATTTCAACCAGGTTAGAGGCCATAGAGGTAAAGTAACATGTATTAAAAGTCACTTATTTGCCAGGCTTAAGTGTGGTGTTAGATTTATAACACTCATTCACTCATTCAACCAGTATCTACTGAACACATGTTAAGTGTCACGCTTTTTCAAGTCACTGGGGGTACAGAAGTGAACAATCTGGCTCATTTTGATGGCTTATATGAAGTGAAAGTAGACATACAATAAACAAACAAATTGATTAAACAAGAAAAAAATCAGAAATAATTGTTATGCAAAGAATTTTTTGTTTGTTTTCTCTTCTTTGCTATGCAAAGAATTTAAGCTGAGTGACGGGAGAAAAGGTAACTGGATGGCTTTAGGAAGCTAGAGCGGCACAATTATTAAATAACGGCTCTTGGTATTTGCTTGGATTCACATCCCAGCTCCATCTCTGCTTAGTTGGTACCTTGTGCAAGTTACTGAACTTTCTCACGCCTCTCTTTCTTCATCTGTAAAATGGGGATGATAATTTAACTACCCTCATAGTGTTGATGTGAAGACGGAATGAATTGATACACATGCAATGCTAAAGAATAGTTTGGGGCATGTAAGTATTTAGTAAATGTTAATAACAATAATGATGACAATGGGGATGATGATGGTGAAAGGGTGACGATGGCGGTAGTGTAATGACAGTGGTGATGATGACGCTGTAATTGTGATGATGATGATGGTGACAGTGATGATGCTGGTGCTGATGGTGATGAAGATGACAGTGATGATGATGACAGGGGTGGTGGTGAATTAAGCTAAGACATGTTTGACAAGAAAGTAGCATGCAAAAATTTGGAGGAAGAGCACTCCGTGTAGAGGGAACAGCAGATACAAAGGCCTGGATAAACTAAAAGAAATTCAGCATGTTAAAGGAAGGAAGAAAAGAGTTGAGTGTTCAGATAATAATGAGTAAAAGGGAGAATGGTGGGTGATCATGTCAGAATTAGGCAAGGGCCAGATCACAGATAATACATAATCCAAGATAAGGAGTTGGGATTTCATGCAAAGTTTGGTGAGAAATCACTGGAGGGTTATAAGCAAAAAAAGTGACGTAATTCTTACAACAACCTTATGAAAGAGGCAATATTGTCTCCGTTTCACCAGTGAGGTAACAGAAGCTCAACGTGATTCAGAAATTAACCAGTGTCATATAGCTCTCGACTGGTAGAAAGAAAATGTAAACCCAAGTCTATCAGGCTCTAGTCCTCCACCCCACCAAGCATCATATCTTATACTAAGAGGATTCCTGAGTAGTTCTCTTCCTGCTACAACTGGCTTCCCATTAATGGAAACCACAGTCTGCAAACATTTGGCTAAAAGCAGCACGGTAGACACTTAGCTTTCTGTACTTTACTCTCCTTGAGTGTCTACAGAGGAAAACCAGACTCAGCAGGATAGGCATTCATGCATATGAATTGGAGAACACATCAAACTGTCCTTCTCTGAGGATGCCAAACTTCCAGCAACATCACATGTGCATTGATACAACTGGTTCTTACAAACTGCCACCCAGCTCCTAGGACCTGGCAGGCTTTCCTTTCTAATTCACATGTTTGATTACTTAGGGGGGAGTTTCTCCACTCCTAGTTTTTTCTGCCAACTTCAAGTGAGAGGATAAGGAGAAGAAAAAAGAGAAAGAAATAGAGAGGAGGGTAGGAAATGTTACCAGAGTGATTAGGTGAGCCTGTTAACTCCCAACCTAAACTGGGCATTCGAAAGAACATGTTGTTCTGTTTTGATTTTGTTTTAGTTTTAGCTTTGTTTTTTGCTTTAGCACTATAAATAACTATTATCAGAGACTCCAGTGCAAAGGCTGAGAACTGGCACCAGCTCTATAATGTTATTATGCAGCAGAACGTTTTTACCCATTTCACTCTGTAAACCCATTTTAACTTTCCAGCAATAAATGATGGACAATTAAATTAATAAAGCAGTTACGGATAATATAGCAAGTTGTTTGTTGTGTCAAATAATGTGCTAAGAACTTTGCATGCATTATCTCATTTAATCCTGCATCCTGTAAAGTGCAAGAAAATGGAAAGTGCTGAGGGAATACTGGTAGGGCTCGTGAATTTGCTGGTGGGAGCTGAATCGTTTCCTATCCTACCTCAAAAAGCCTGTGCTGGATCATTTGTGGCCTTAAGAAACTCTGCCTTCCTCGTTATGTTAGATACTGTTGGGTATTCACAGATTGACTCTTTCCCTTCAGTGAATCTCAGTCGTAGAGTTACATGTTAAAGACAAAATGACCCAACTGATCTAAGGAAAGACCCAGTAATGTAGACATCGTAGACACATAATCTTTCTCTGCACCACTTTCTAAGTAGTCCTCACTGATCACTGATCAATCTCAAGCCTATACTTGGCATCAGAACTCTTCTCAACACAACCTACTGGTCAACCACTACAATTAGGTAATTCACTTCTTAATATAGTTTTATCTAGTATTTACATCATCACCTGGCCACTAGGAATACAGAGATGAGTAAGACATTAGCTTCCGGGTTCCTTCTCTATTTTTATTGAGAATTTTCTATGACTGCTCATACACCCACTTTCACTGTGGTATTCTATCTCATTTGACAAGTATCTTTTACCCAGAAACAGTTGCATGAGTTGCGTGTTCTCTTTCTCTAGAGTATTAGATGATTGGGTCCACACTGCACAGAGAAGCCATGACCTGATTGGGTATCCTACTACAATTTATCTACAAAGCTCTCCATTTTGACTAGATACCTGTGGTGGATTTGATCATTGTTCCTACTTCTCTACACTTTTCATATACTAGAATTTTACATCCGCCTACATTTTCCAGTTCACTTCATAATGCCTCCAAGTGTGAACAGAGTAGACTATGCTGTTTTATTGATGATGTGGCTGGTCATGAGACTTGCTTTAGCCCATGGAATTAGGAGACATGATACAAACACAGTTTTAAATGTCTTGCCTGTTTTGCCTTGCCCTATAGTACTCCTGTGATTTGCCATAGAGGAGCAAAGCTGCAGGAGCAAAGGGCAGAAACACTGTTTTTAAGAAATCCAGAAGTGCAGAGATCACAGGAAAGTCACTACCAGAAGTCTCGGCTACATACAGCCACCAGAGTAGGTGATTCTTAAGAGGATACTCTAAAGTCATGGGTGAAACATCACCTTTGCCATCACTAATGCTCACACATTTGCTAACAAATGTCATCAGAGGAACAGAGGCTTCTAGTTTTTTTTAACCTTCCATATTTTACATAAGAACCTCTCATTGATGATATCTTCTAGATTCTGTAGACAAGGGAGTCCAGGCTTCAGGTTTACACCTTCTAATACAGGGAAGAGTTTAGAAGGGAAGGGATGAGACCTAGCATCAACAAATAATATCTCTCATACTTATTAATACCCCACCCTAGTTTGGGCTCTGTATCAAAGCCTAGAGACTCAGGGCTAAACAAGCCAGGTGCAGGCCCTACCTTCATAGAACACACAGTCCTAGGGCAATTTTGCTCAAAAGCAATTAAAACCTTGTAAATATCAAGGATAATTACAATATAATGTAGTATTCACAGAGCATTAAGGAAATAGAGAGGAGGTCATTCCTACCTACCCAATGGGATAGGCAAGGGGAGAACAGAAAATTTTCTCCTTCAGCCACATTCATACACACATACAAGCACACACACACAAGCCCATACCTGGAAAAACATTGTTCATCTGACATACAGAAGTTACCATGTATCTCTGAGGACAAGGATGCAGAAGGGGAGAAGTAAAGGGAGTTCCAGAGAGTTTGGAGTTTGTTACCATAAAAGCCCTTGTTGTTAGAACTAGCTGCCCCAAATCCAAAGCTTATTATTGAGAGCAACATCCAGCATCAATTTTATTTTTTAAAAACTTCGAGTTTATCACAGTATACTACAGGAGCCTGGGAGGGAGCCAACTTCTGAGCTTTCAGTTTAAAGACACCTGCTTTCTGAAATGTATTAATGCAACCCGCGCGGTCCCATGCTAACCCACTGTGCAGGTACTTTAAATTAAGCGTGTGTGTGTGTGTGCCTGTGTGTGTGTGTGTGTGTGTAGCATGAAGGGTTTTCCCTCATCCCTTTTCAATTTTTTCCTATTCTCATGATTTACTTTCAAGCCCTAACACTTTCAAGAAGTCCTAGGGTGCTATATGTTAATAAAAGCATCTCCAATTCGACAGTGGTTGGATAGGCAGTAAATTAATTGGAAATTGTACAAAACCAAGCTTTAAGAAAATCCCTGCCAATTCTACTGTTGTGATTTCCTTGCCAAACAGGATTGTTAAGTTTTAAGCACAGTTCAGATATTACAGAGTCACAAGAATTCAGTTTCATTTAACTACGTCTTTTCTAATTAACCCCTCACACTCCACCCCAGAAGTGCAGCAGCCACCCTGGCTGGAATGGAGGATATAAGGCTTGCATTTTTCAGGGAGTCTGCATGTACATACGGTTAGACAGATTCATACCTAGCCAGGCACAGGGTGTACACCTATAGTCCTAGCTACTCAGGAGGCTGAAGCAGGAGGACTGCTTGAGCCCAGGGGTTCAAGTTCAGCTTGGGCAACATAGCAGGATCTTGTCTCTCAAGAGAAAAAAAAAAAAAAATGCCTGTGTCAGGCCGGGTGCAGTGACTCACCTGTAATCCCAGCACTTTGGGAGGCTGAGGCGGGCGGATCAGGAGGTCAGGAGATTGAGACCATCCTGGCTAACATAGTAAAAGCCCGTCTCTACTGAAAATACAAAAAAATTGGCTGGGCATGGTGGCAGGCACCTGTATTCCCAGCTACTCAGGAGGCTGAGGCAGCAGAATGGCACGAATCCGGGAGGCAGAGCTTGCAGTGAGCCGAGATCGCACCACTGCACTCCAGCCTGGGCAACACAGCAAGACTCTGTCTAAAAAAAAAAGAAAAAAGAAAAAACAATGACTGTGTCAAATCAATTTACCTGAGCTCTCATATGAACAAAGGAAAGCAAATTTAACACTTACTATGACAAAAATTCAACTCAGATTGCCTTAAGCAAAAGAAGAAATTCATGATCTTCTGTTACAAAGCAGCCCAGAGATTTCTTGCTTTAGGCATGTCTGGATCCAGGACTCACACAGTGTCAGCGGGAATCTGTCTCTCAGCTCTGCTTCCTCCTGTGTTGGTTTATTATAAAGCAAGGGCAAGTCAGAAGCTCCAGGCTTTCAATCGAACAGATCAGTACCGCCAGGGAAAGAGAATACCTTCTTCCAGTAGTTCCAGCTGAACTCCTAGGACCTGGGCTCATTACACTAACTTGAGTTGCAATCTGTTCCTGACTCAACTGTGTACAAGGGAATGAATGGAGTACTCTGGCCAGGCCTAGGTCACTTGTGCCTCACCCGAGTCAGCCTCCCCAGAACTACATAGACGGAGGGATTCAAATACATACTCCCCAAAAGGTATCTGCTACATTTCTTTAAAATGATAGTGGCCAACCATGCACCCCATAAATACGTATAATTATTTTGTACCCTTTAAAATTTTTTAAATAACAGTAGTTAACTACTATTTAATAGTTAATTATGTCCCAGATGCTGTGCTGAGTGCCAGGAAAGCATTATCTAACTTAGTCCTCATGTTCATCCTACAAAGTAGGTATTATAATTATTCCCATTTTAATGATAAGCAAAGACCTTGATTCCTTCCTCCAAAGTATCCCCTTCTTTCAGGCTGTCATTGCTCTCTTCCACATCTAGATCATATCTATTTCAGCAAAGAAACAGTAACACCTCAGTAAAAACTCAGTTTGATAAATCGGCTCTCTCAAGACAATGTACACCTTAACTGCCCCTCAAGCAGGGCAATGCAGCATGTTTTCCTCTGTTAAAGGAATTCTCAGCATCAGCAGGACCAGCATTTGGAAAGTGGCTATGGTGAGGAGTCAGTCCCTGAGATCCCACAGTGCAGAGTTTTACCTCCCTAAAAAGGCAGGACCTGGCCGGCCGTGGTAGCTCACGTCTATAATCCCAGCACTCTGGGAGGCAGAGGTGGGCGGATCACGAAGTCATGAGATGGAGACCATCCTGGCGAACGCAGTGAAACTCCGTCTCTATTAAATACACAAAAAAAATTAGTCGGGTGTGGTGGCGGGTGCCTGTAGTCCCAGCTACTTGGGAGGCTGAGGCAGGAGAATGGCGTGAATCTGGGGGGCGGAGCTTGCATCCAGCCGAGATCACGCCACTGCACTCCAGCCTGGGCAATAGAGCAAGACTCCGTCTCAAAAAAAAAGAAAAAAAAAAAAAAGGTAGGACCTGTGTTTTTAATCAATGAGATAATTGAACTGGGTAGAAAAGAGTGTGGGGGGAGGGGAATTAAAATACAGAAAGGCCAATGACTTAAATGCTGCCTGAGACAGAGCACATTCAGATTAACAAAGCGGATATGTGTTGAAGGCATTCAGACTTGTAGCCAGACCTCACTGAAAAGAAACCAAACACAGCATGGGCAGGCAGAGATTTATGCAAAAGAGATTGGGGCACTTGGTTTATAAATTAACTACATATGACAGAAAATGAACCTCCTTTATTCTTGTGCATCATTTTAAAAGTTACTTCACTGACAAGAAGTAATTTGAGCATATCTGCTCAGAGGTCTGACTTGTTTAAAGGGAGATACACACATATGCAATGGTGAAGGTATAACTACATGAATTCACTTGTTGAATTAGACATAGAAATTTGGTAGAACGTCTTCAAGTGAACTAGAGACCTAAATGTAGAAAAACTCCAAAGTGATAATAAAAGAAATGATTGGTGAATATATTAAGTCCTGGAGGTTGGAAAACTTTCTTAACTAACATTTTAAAAAGCAAGTCTTTTTTTAAAGACTGTTTAAAAAGATTATCTGACTAGATCAAAATTTAAAATGTCAGGAAGTGATCCAGTTTCAGCTTTCTACATATGGCTAGCCAGTTTCTCCAGCACCATTTATTAAATAGGGAATCCTTTCCCCATTTCTTGTTTTTGTCAGGTTTGTCAAAGATCAGATGGTTATAGATGTGTGGTATTATTTCTAAGGGCTCTGTTCTGTTCCATTGGTCAATATCTCTGTTTTGGTACTAGTATCGTGCTGTTTTGGTTACTATAGCTTTGTAGTATAGTTTGAAGTCAGGTAGCATGATGCCTCCAGCTTTGTTCTTTGGGCTTAGGATTGTCTTGGCAATGAGGGCTCTTTTTTGGTTCCATATGAACTTTAAAGTAAAGTTTTTTCCAATTCTGTGAAGAAAGTCATTGGTAGCTTGATGGGGATGGCATTGAATTTATAAATTACCTTGGGCAGTATGGCCATTTTCATGATATCAATTCTTCCTCTCCATGAGCATGGAATGTTCTTCCATGTGTTTGTGTCCTCTTTTATTTCATTGAGCAGTGGTTGGTAGTTCTCCTTGAAGAGGTCCTTCACATCCCTTGTAAGTTGGATTCCTAGGTACTTTATTCTCTTTGAAGCAATTGTGAATGGGAGTTCACTCATGATTTGGCTCTCCGTTTGTCTGTTATATAGCAATGCTTGTGATTTTTGCACATTGATTTTGTATCCTGAGACTTTGCTGAAGTTGCTTATCAGCTTAAGGAGATTTGGGGCTGAGACGATGTGGTTTTCTAAATATACAATCATGTCATCTGCAAACAGGGACAATTTGACTTCCTCTTTTCCTAATTAAATACCCTTCATTTCTTTCTCCTGCCTGATTGCCCTGGCCAGAACTTCCAACACTATGTTGAATAGAAGGGGTGAGAGAGGGCATCCCGGTCTTGTGCCAGTTTTCAAAGGGAATGCTTGCAGTTTTTACCCATTCAATATGACATTGGCTGTGGGTTTGTCATAAATAGCTCTTATTATTTTGAGATACGTCCCATCAATACCTAATTTATTGAGAGTTTTTAGCATGAAGGGCTGTTGAATTTTGTCAAAGGCCTTTTCTGACAAAACACAAAATAAACAAAGTTTAAAAGTATATATAAACTAAAAAAATTTACATAACATAAATATATACATAACAGGAGGTAAATGTCTACAGTATACACAGAACTCTTATAGATTAATCATACAAGCAAATGATAGAAAAATGGGCAAAAATGCAAACAAAATTCATGAAATAGGAACTATGAATTATTAATAAAAATATAAAAACATGTATAGTTTTACTGTAACCAAGGAAATGCAAATTGAAACAATGACAAAATGCTGTTCTTATTAGATTAGCCAAAAGCGTTAAGGTGTGATAAAATCAAGTATTAGTGAGGATATGGGGAAATGGGTACTGTCACACATTGCAGGTGGGATCATCAATTTTTATAGTCACATCAGGCAGCAATTTAGCAGTACCAATTAGAATTTAAAATGCTCATATCTACATCCAAAAAAAAAAGGTGTATAAAAATATTTATTATAGCATTGTCAGTAATTCAAAATATTAGAGACAGTTTATTATCTATTGGTAGGAAAATGGTTAATTAAACTATGCCATGTCTAAATTTTGGAATCATATGCAGTAGTTTTTAACAATAAAGAATAGCCATAAGGGGGGACATAGAATTAGCACCAAGACACATTTTGAATAAAAAACGTAAGTTGCATAATATGTACTCTCCAATACTATTCATTGCATGCACACATGAACACTCGCAATAGTGTTACCTACTTAGTAAGAATGCACAGATTATTATTGATTGCAGTGATACAGTTATAGATAGAGATGTTGTTTGAGTATAAATGCAGCAAGATGGGTCTAGAATAATACATGTCAAACCAGAAGGGTATATGGGAAGGAATTAGGGACAGTGGATGAAGTCAATTTTTGCCACATCTATTAAGGTATTCATTTTTATAAAGATATTTTATCAATGTTTTATTTATAAAATTAGAATACATATTTAAATTTTTCTAGATGGTTAAAAATCATATACATGGTATTTAATTCTGCAAATATGTGTTGAGTCTCTTAAGTATTATATAATATGTAGACACACAGGTGAAAAAGTCACTGGTTCAGTTTCTTCCATTCATTCAATCTTTTTTTTTTTTAGTAAAAGTATTACACCTTGCATTCTAACATAGGAGAAGATAAAAAACAAATAATTACATAATGTGATAGTTGGTGATAAATAAGAAGACAAATAAAGATAGGGAAATCCAATTGTCCATCCCTTATGCCAAACAGACCTATCTTTCTATGCAGGTTTTGGGGACAGCTGCCCTTCCTATGGGAAAACATAAAAGGAGGTTAGTAGGACAAACTATAACCCCACCGCTGTAGTTGATCTTTGGGTTAAAATTAATATGGAACTTCTCCCTCCTCCATTCTCCATTAGATACTTCTCATCCTCAGTTATGAACTCAGCAAGTCTTGATGACTTCCCAAAAGTGGAATTTCTGAGTCAATAGATAAATGTGTAATTTCACTAACTATTGCCAAATTCCCCTCCTTAGTACTATACAGACTAAAATCCCAGCAGTGAGTGAAAGAGTCTCTTTCCCCGTAACTTTCCTGAAAGAGTTTGTGGTCAATAATGGTATCTCTTAGTACAGTTTTGATCTAAACTTATCTTATTATGGGTGAGACTGAGCATCTCCTACATGGCTAAAATCCATTTGCAATTTTCCTATGATCTTTCTGTTCATATCCTTATCCCACTTTTCAATAGCAGTGTTGGTATTTTTATTCTCTATTTTTATGTTTTTGTATGTTTGTTTTACCCTTGGCAAGTTGTGACTTCTCTATTTTTAGAAGCTCTTTTTATATTAGAGACATTAATCCCTTATTATAAGGGTTGCAAATACTTTTCAAAACTGATATTTTAGCAGAAACATGAAGAAATTGAGTGAATAAAGCATGCAGCTATGTATTCACAAAAAAAGGAGTATTTGTGTTCTGTTAGGAGGTTTATGGGGCTGCAGCAGGGTCATTACTGGAAAGAATAGGTTATGGATCATGTACAACACTGTTAGCAATTGGGTATTAAGTTTGAAATTCTAGAAAAAGGTGACAGCCAAAGATTTTTAAAAATCGAAAACTGTCAACATATAGATGGTGTTTAAAGTGATGGAGCTACAGTTTGCTCAAGGGATAGAGGAATGTGCAATATAATTCTGTAGCAGCAAATGTTATACATATAAAAATATTTTCCATGATGAGTGACACCTACCCTACATCTATAATCTAAATCACAGATTTTGATACTACCACCTGCACCTTATACAGCAATGAACACCACTGTCATGCTGTAGTCCTATAACATATCTAAAAGCTAAATGAAAGATTCACTGGCTGTTATCGTAATTACTTCTTTTGAAAAAAAATAAGAAAGACAGGTATGCTAGCAAGAGATGGTGCCATATAGAGTAACGCGCCAAACATTATAACATTATACTTTCTTCCAGGAATACTTCACAATGAAGGGTTAATTAGACCCTTTCTGGAAATGAGAGATATAGGAAAGAAAATCTGTGAAGCATCATGTGGCTCAGGAACCCCTACATATTTGATTGTCAGCTATATTCTCTTTATGTGTAAGTGTTTGGAGCATCTGTTTATACTGCTGAGATGTGAGGTGGCCAGTGTGCAAGTCTGATTGGGGGTAGAAGAGACCTGCTGGCAAAGAGACAGAGCCAGGTTGCTGAAGTCATAGAACCAGCTTCTCCTGACATCTGGAGTTGGTAATTAAACCTCTCCCAAATGGACAGTTGTTTACATCACTCTAATGATCAAGTCTATCTCTAGGAAAACATTGCATATTTTCAATAAGCATTATAAATATTATATGACACCTTTGAATGTATCATTTCTGGGTAATGCCACTACCATCCAAATGAGAGCAATGAGGAGGTCAGGGAAGTATGTGGTAAAAAAATAAACTGCACTGGGAAAGTCAAGAATCGTAGATTCTAATCTTAACTCTGCCATGACTCAGCATAGATGTAGGCAAGTTAGGTAAAACATCTTCATAAAATTGAACCATACTGAATAAGAAGAGAGAAAGAAGAAACGTTTACAAGATAGCTAGTTCCACTCTCTCGATGTCTTAGTTCATTTTCTGCTGCTATAACACAATAGCACAGACAGGGCAATTTATTTAAAAAAAAAATAAAAACAGAAGCTTAATTGGTTCACAGTTCTGGAGACTGAGAAGTCCAAGAGCATAACCATGGAATCTTGTGAGAGTCATCCCATGTTGGAAGGGCAGAAGGGCAAGAGATCTCACAAGACAGAGAAAATGGGGGCTGAACTTATTTTCTTATCAGGAGCCCACTCCCACAATAAGTAACCCACTCCTGAGATACTGACATAATTCATTCATGAGGGTAAAACCCTCATGACTTGATAATCTTTTAAGGACCCTAAAACGCTGTTCCATTGGGAATTAAACTTCCAACACATGAGCTTTTGAGGGACATATTCAAACCATAGCGTTCTGCTTCTGGTCTCCAAAATTCATGCCCTTCTTAAATGCAAAATACATTTATTCCACACCAATAGCACCACAAGTCTTAACTCATTTCAGCATCAACTCAGAAGTCCAAAGTCCAGATTCTCATCTGAATCAAATATGAGTTGGACTGACGGCAGAATTCACTCTCAGGCAAATTTCCTTCAGCTGTGAGCTTGTGAAACCATAACAAGTTATCTATGTCCAAAATACAATGGTAAAATAGGTGTAAGATAGACAGTCCCAGGCCAAAATAGAAAAACGGGCAAGAAAAAAAAGGTAACCAATCCCAAGTAAGTCCAAATTCCAACAGAGAAAACAACATTAAGTGTTAAACCTGGAGAATAATCTTACTTTACTCCATGTCTTGCTTCCTGGATACACTAGGGAAGGGGTTGGGCCCTTGAGTTCACAGGCAGCCCTACCCCTATGGCCTTACTGAGCTGAATGCACATAGCACTCCCAGGCTGGCATTGCATATCAGTAGCTCTATAGGGCTGGGTCTCTGAGGTGGTCTTGCTCCCACAGCTCTACTAGCCACTACCCTATAGTGGGAGCTTTCTGCAGTGACTCCACCATGGGCAGGTTTCTTCCCAAGCTTTCAGGCAGTTCATGGCATCTTTTGAAAACTAAGTGAAAGAAATCATGCCTCCACAGTTCTTGCATTCTCTGCACTTGCAGAATGAGCACTGCCTGGACACTAACTAGGCTGACAGGTTATACCTTTCAGAGTGGTGGCCCAAGCCACACCTGGGACAACTTAAGCCATGGCTAGGGTAGCTGAGGAGTGCTGTTCTGGAAAGCAAGGAGCAGAGAACTGAGGCAGCTCTGGGTAGCAAACTCATAGAGGATGCCCTGGGCCTATTCCCTGAAACCATGCTGCCCTCCTGAGGCTCAGGGCCTGTGATAGAAGGGACAGTTTGGAAGATCTTTGAAATGCCTTTAGGGGTCTTTCTCACATTGCTTTGATGAATAACACCTGGTTCCCTCCTCTTCATCGTAGTCTTTTTAACAAATGGTCACTTGGCCACACTCTTATTATTCTCTCCCAAACATGCTTTTTTCCACTTTACATGACTAGGCTTCAAATTTTTCAAATAATTCCATTCTGCTTCCCTTTCAATTATAAGTTCTGTCTTCAAGTCATCTCTCTCTTCTCATATCTCACTGCATGTGTTAAATAAAAGTAGCCACCCAGCAGCCTGAACACTTTGTCGATTAGCTGTTTCTTCTGCCAGGTATCTTAGTTTCTTGCTCTAAGTTTTGGCATTCTATAAAGTTCTAGAACAAGGACACAATTCTGTCAAGTCCTGCTACTTTATAGCAAGGATGGCTTTTACTCCAGCTTCCAATAACTTGTTCCTCATTTCTATCTAAGACCTCATCAGAGGTCTTTACTATCCGTGTTTTTGCCAACACTCTGGTCATGACTACTTAAATAATCTCTAAGAAGATTTAGACTTTCCTTATAGTTATTCCCTGAGCCCTCATCAGAATCACCCTTAATGCTTCATTCACAGTAATACAGGCTTTTTCTAGCCTGATGCTCCAAATTGTTCCAGCCTCTACCCATTACACAATTCCAAAGTTGCTTCCACATTTTCAGGTATTTGTGATAGCAACAACCCCACTTCTTGGGACCGATTTTCTGCTGCTTTGTCTTCTGCTGCTATCACAAAATACCCAGACTGGGTAATTTAGAAAGAACAGAGGTTTATTTGGCTCACAGCTTTGGGAGCTGGGAAGTCCAAGAGCATGGCGCTGTCATCTGATGAAGATCATCTCTGGCACCTGGTGAGGGTCCTCAATGGTAGAAGGTTAGCCAGCTTATAAGACAGAGAGAAAACGGGCGGCAAAGTTATCCTTTTATCAGGAGTCCACTTTTACAATAACAGCATTAATCTATTTATGTGTGCAGAGTCCTAATGACCTAATCACTGCTTAAAGGCCCCACCTCTCCACACCATTTGCATTGGGCTTTAAGTTTTTAACACATGAACTTTGAAGGACACATTCAAACCATAGAATTCTCTTTAAGGAATCAGCCTCTTGCTAAGAACACACCTCTGGTACATCTTCCGCCATGAGAAAAAGAAAAGAAAAACTCATGCCTGCCTAAGTGCCCTGCAATGCTGGTGACTGGGCAAATAATTCTGTTCTATGTTGAAATGAGGTGTTAGCAAGGTCAGGTGCCTGCATATCTGAAAGTGTATGTGATAACATGGCATATCCGGAAAAAGGGATAGTTTTCTGTACTTTGGGAGAAAAAAGAAAGGGGTTATAGTTATTCACTTCTTTCCCAAACTCCAACAATGTTTAGGCATGATAACTTAAACATCTTTGTCAAAATGCAAGCATTTATCCTGAAGAACCGGCATTAACACATTAATATCCACAAACTCATTAGCTCTGAAGAATTTCAGGGTAGGTATCTGTCTCCTGAAGGAAAATATACACTTATAACATCCACGCTGAGAGCCAACTCAAGAACACAACCCCATTCACAATAGCCACAAAAAGGAAAAATACATAGAAATACAGATAACCAGAGAGATGAAGGATCTCTGCAATGAGAATTACAAAAGACTGCCTAAAGAAATCAGAGATGACACAAACAAATGGAAAAAATATTCCAAGCTCACGGATAGGAAGAATTTATATTGTTAAAATGCCAATACTGCCCAAAGCAAATTACAGATTCAATGTTACTCCTATCAAACTACCAATGAAATTCTTCACAGAATTAGAAAAAACTATTTTAAAATGTATATGGAACCAAGAAAGAGCTCAAATAGCCAAGGCTATCCTAAGAAAAAAGAATAAAGCTAGTGACATTACCCGACTTCAAGCTATTTATACTTCACCACAGTACTGGTACATAAACAAATAGACCAACAGAACAGAACAGAGAACCCAGAAATAATGCCACACATCTACAACCATCTGATCTTCGACAAAATTGACAAAAATGAGCAATGGGGAAAGGACTCCCTATTCAATAAATGATGATAGAATAACTGGCTAGCCATATGCAGAAGATTGAAACTAGAGCCCATCCTTAAACCACACACAAGCATCAACTCAAAATGGATTAAAGACTTAAATGTAAAACTGAAAACTACAAAAGTCCTGGACGATAACCTAGGAAATGCCATTCTTGGCATAGGACCTGGCAAAGGTTTCATAAAGAAAATAACAAAAGCAATTGCAACAAAAACAAAATTTGGCAAGTGAGATCTAATTAAACTA
The DNA here is from genome assembly GCF_008728515.1 of Papio anubis. Taxonomy (NCBI): domain Eukaryota; kingdom Metazoa; phylum Chordata; class Mammalia; order Primates; family Cercopithecidae; genus Papio; species Papio anubis. The sequence continues at coordinate 41,548 of NW_022161247.1, read as the reverse complement.
AAGATCTTCTGCACAGAAAAAAAAAAAAAAAACTATCAACAGAGTAAACAGACAATCTACTGGAATTGGAGAAAATATTTGCAAACTATGCATTCAGCAAAGGTCTAATATCCAGACCTATAAGGAACTTAAATTACAAGCAAAACACAAAGAATCCCACTAAAAAGTAGGCAAGGAACATGAACAGACACTTTTCAAAAGAAGGCATACATGCAGTCAACAAGCATATGAAAAAATGTTCAACATCACTAATCATTAGAGAAATTCAAATCAAAATCACAATGAGATACCATTTCACACCAGTCAGAATGGCTATTAGTAAAAGGTTAAAATATAACAGATGCTGGCGAGGCTGTAGAGAAAAGAGACTCTTTATACACAGCTGGTAGGAATGTAAATTCGTTCAATCATTGTGGAAAGCAGTTTTGCAATTTCTCAAAAAAACAGAATTACTATTTGACCCAGCAATCCCATTATTGTGTATATGCCCAAAGGAATATAAATTGTTCTGTCATAAAGACACATGCACACATATGTTCATCACAGCACTATTCAGAATAGCAAAGACATGGAATCAACCTAAATGCCCATCAACAGTAGACTGGATTTTAAAAATGCAGTACATATACACCATGCAATACTATGCAGCCATAAAAGAATGAGGTCATGTCCTTTGCAGCAACATGGATGGAGCTGGAAGCCATTATCCTTAGAAAACTAACACAGGAACAGAAAACCAAATACTACATGTTCTCTTTATAAGGGGGTACTAAATATTAAGTACACATGGACACAAAGAAGGGAATAACAGACAGGGCCTACCTGAAAGTGGAGGAAGAGAGGAAGGTGAAGATCGAAAAGCTAACTATTGGGTACTATGCTGATTAGCTGAGTGACAAAATAATCTGTACACCAAACCCCCAAGACATACAATTTACCTACGCAAGAAACCTGCACAGGTACCCGACCCTAAAAGTTATTATTAACTTTTAAGTTAATAGTAAATAAATACATATATTTCACATGGCAATTAAAAAAAAGTGATATGAGCCAGGTTAACTTTCATGGGTAGGTGAAAAGGAGCTGAAACAAGAAATCTAAAGGCAGACTTGGAATACTAACTATACCAGGTGACCTGGAAAATATTTTTCTTCAAAATCATACCCAATTCAACACTTTTTTCTAGAAAGATTTTCTCCCCTGGGAATTTACACAATTTTTTTTTTTTTTTTTTTTGCAAGTCATACTTTACTCACTCTCTGGGAGGTCTGGAGGGTTCCTGGGCAGCAGGCCTGGGTCCTGGGAAGGAGGCATGATGGGGAGGGCACTAGTTGGAGGAGTGGACGGTGCCAACATTGGTACCACCGCATATCGTGGATGTAGCACACGGACTGTACCTGGGGGTGACATGCCCCGAAGTCGCTGCTGTCCTTGTAGTCTCCCTTCTCCAGCAGGTATTGCAGCCTGTGGTAGCCGAGGTACTGGTAGCCAACCCACGTGCCACTCTGCACCCGCATAGATGACACCTTCTCCTGGTAGCCGTGGGCGTGGAAGCTGGATACGTCGTTATCTATGATTTCCATCTTCTTCCCGGTGAAGTTGGGGTTTTCATAGAGAACGATCTTGTGCTCTTGGCTGTCAATTCCTGATATCAAATAGCGCTGCAAAGCTGTAGGCAGCCAATATTCCAATATACATGGTCCTGTGATGTGCCATGGTGCTCCAGCTTGGGTGAGAGTGACTGTGTAGAAAACAATGCCCCGAGAAGCTGAGCTGCACGCAGCTCCCGCCTAAGCAGTCAGGGCCACAGACAGCAGCTGTTTTCTCCCTAGAACGGGGCTCCAAGTCGTCCCAAACCGCCGCGGTGCACCCTGAAACGCGTCCTGAAGGAACCGGAGCCGCTTTCCTACTCATTCCGGACGCCACTCCATGCAGTGTCTGCGGTGAGAACCGGAATTTACACAATCTTGTTTGTGATCTGCGTGCTTTACTGGGCTGTGCGAATGCTGAGCACATTATTTCACCTTTCTAACCTTGGGTTTCCTTATCTATAATTCAGCAACACCTACCACCTATTTGTCCCCACTGATGCTGGACACCACAGTAATAAAAATAACTTCACACTGTTTAGGGTCTCCTCCCACTCTGTGAACAAGTGTGTCTCAAGAATTAAGGTAAGGAAACTGAGGTACAGAGAGTTTGAGTCATTTGCTCAAAATCACACAGCTAACAAAAAAGGAAGTCAGGATTTACAACCAACTATTCTGATTTAAGAACCTTCTTCTTAACCATCTTCTTAACCACTTCCTGGTGTTTCACTGCCTTCAGTGCATTTTAAGAAGGACTAAGTCCAGTCAGCAGGTTCAAAGAGGAAAGGGAAGAATACTACTTCCTAACTTCTATGCTAGGTTATTATGCCAGGGGCAGGAGGACTTCAGAGTCCAAGCATTTAACCCCAAGAAGGCGCTAAGTAAATAAACCTTGTTCACTTTCATAGATTTGTTCAAAGAACTTTAAAATCTATAGAGTATCTTACAGTCAGCAGCTATTAATACACATGCACCCAGCAAAGAATTTGTAACACAGGTAAGTAGGACATAAGGCCTCTTGAAAGGGAGGCGGGAAATGTGAGAAATAATTTGTTTGACATTGACAAAGGTAGTGTTTGATTAGTTTCTTGTAGCTGCTATAACAAATGACCACAAACTGGATGGCTTAAAACAACATATACATGTTGTCTCAAGAGCCCCAAATCAAGGCATCTGCAGGGCCATTTTCCCTCTAGGAATTCCAGGGGAGAATGTGTTCTTTCCCTCCTCCTGCAACTGGTACTTATCAGTATTCCTCAACTTGAGGCTATATCACTTCAATCTCTCCCTTGGTGGTCACACTGCTTCATCCTCCTCTGTCTCTTCTCTTCTCCCTTATAAGAATCCTTGTGATGGCATTTAGGAATCCAGGATGATCTCATGCCCCAAAATTCCTTTTTTCAAACAAAATAACAAATAACATTCACAGGTTCCCGGTATTTGACATGCACATCTTTGGCAGGGAGCATTTTGTGGTCTACCATAGGCAGTAATGACTCCCTGTTACAGGCGTCCCCTGCTTTATAAAGCCCCAAATTTCAAACACATACACAAAGATGTTTGCCAGATGAAAGCAGTCAGTGCCAGGATCCCATAAAAGAAAAAATTAAAATCCCTTTGCTGCCACTGGGATGGTTCAACTTTCCAAATCTTATATTTCACACTTTTTCAGAAATTGGTCAAATCTATGAAAAAGGTGCCCTGTTACATGGCTTGCACACTCGCCGTGAATAGTCCACTCCTCTGCTGGGCTAAACCCAGGCTACGGACTTCAGGCAGACCATCCTTCCAAAAGGCTGAGACTTGGAGGCACAAGCTGTCCCTGTGTAAGCAGACTTCCAAGAATGCTTACGGGAACTAAGCATGATACCAATTTGCAGCCTCTCAAATGTGCTGCTGATCTCTGGTTGCCTTTGATCATGAGAAATGGCAGCATTTTGTCAGTGTTCAAAAGCCAGTCTACCCTGACCTTTTTCTATAATCAAGTCTGCTGTGGACATCATAAAAAGAATATGTGCAAGGTCAGGCTCTGACAACATGCAGAAAGCAAATCCCAAGGCTAGTGGCAGCCAGTCTGAGCAGATATCAGAAGCAATACACCAGCCCAAAGGCACCTACCAGACAGCAGTTAAGCCCTTTGACAAGCCCAATTCCAAATAGAAATTGGAAGAGGGAGGTGGGAACAGCATCTTCTCTTGAGGGGTAAAGGAACTAAGTACAGTAGCAGATGGAACATGGCCTTACACTAATCCAGGCTCCATAATTAAATTCCGGAACCACACCAGCAAAGGAAGACAGTATTCAAAAATAGCAGGTGCCTCCTGGAGATTTTTTGCCAGAGAGGCTTTGTAAGGCATCAAGCTTATAGCCTAAGGTATGAAATCATTGGTGACGCTCAGTATCCAGCTAGATCTACAAAGAAGACCAGACTGAGCTTGTGCTGCTTTTATATCCCTTGGAGAAATACTGGCTCCTAAGTAGATTTGCCTCTGGGGTCCTTCAGCTGTGCATAGACTTTGTTTTTTTGGTTTTTTTTTTTTTTTTTTTATTATACTTTGAGTTCTAGGGTACATGTGCATAACATGCAGGTTTGTTACATATGTATACTTGTGCTATGTTGGTGTACTGCAGCCATCAACTCGTCAGCACCCATCAACTCGTCATTTACATCAGGTATAACTCCCAATGCAATCCCTCCCCTCTCTCCCCTCCCCATGATAGGCCCCGGTGTGTGATGTTCCCCTTCCCAACTTTGTTGATGAATAGGTAGTCATAGACACAGAGCAGTCCTGGCAGCAAAAACTGGCTGCCCAACTGCCCGCATCAATGCATATCATGGCCGGTGTGCATCTCAAAGTTGAACCAGAGAGATGATTTCAAAGACAATGCTCATTAATGTAGCCTAGCCAGTCCTTCAGCATTGTATAGAGCGACTAATTTTAGAGCTGGACTCTGGAGTCTAATGGACCTACATGGCCATCCAGTTCTACAACTTACTAGTATGTGATCTTAGGCAAGCTCCTAAGCCTGTCTATACTATGGGACTTTTTCATCTGTAAATAGAGAATATATTTCCTAAATCAAAGCAGTATTGTGAAGAAAAAATGACACTGTAACAAGGCAATCAGTTCATAGCATGGCACATGTTAAAAGTCCTCAATAAAAATTAAATAAATAATAAGATAATGATGATCACATGGATGGAATAATGGAAGTGGCTGTCAGGAGCAAACACCGAAGGCCATCATGCATAGAAATTCCCAAAAAGGGAAGGAGGGCCAGTAGCATTCAGTTATCTGTTTTATTGCTTTTATTTTGTTCCCCCAAGTCTGAAGGATGCTTTCCCCTTTCATCTGGTCTTGGCAAGCAAGGAGAATGAACAAAGACCACATAACTCTCCCACAGTGCAAGCTGAAACTCTCAGGAAGAACAGTCAGCAGCAGGATGCTGTGCCTGGTCCCATCCTCTCAGCAGCCCACAGATGTGCTAGGATCAGGCACAGCTGGACACATCATCAGCTCTGCTCCAGGAAGACCCCCCATTCCCTGCTGCTTTACCTTTTTGTAGGGTTTTCATGTAGGCAGCCTTCTAAGTCTAGAAAAATGGTAAGAGCTTAGGCACCAATTGCTCAGGGGAGTTGCACAACCGTGAGTGTTAGAAACATCAGCTGATAGCACCTGGACAGCTTGTGTGGACTCGAGCAACAGCCCCTCCCTCTGAGGGAAGGGGACCACCCTTCCCAGCTGCCTTATTTCCAGGCTTGTGAGAGCCATCTGGTTCATCTAGTGAGCAGTTCTGCCTATATTCCCAAAGTCCTTCTTCGAGCTAATGAAACACTGTCTTATCAAGCACTTAGTCTGGTCTGTGTAGAGATGAAGCTTTTCATAAAGGTTAGAAGTGTGCTGAGCTTTGGAATCCAGTAGTTATAGACTCAAACCATAGCATCACCATTCATTAGCTCTGTGACTGTGGGCAAGTCAGAAAGCTTCTCTGTGTCTCAGTTTCCACATCTCTAAAAGGGAAATAAAAATTATACCTATAATTATAGAATTATTTTGAGGATTCAGTGAGATAAGATACAAGAAATACAACACAAGTCTGGCACATGGTAGCACAAATACACAGTAGCTAAACTCAGTTGGGCTCTATGCTGAATTTTAAAAGTTCTAGGCCAGATCTCTTCAACTCAAGTTTATGCCTAGAATTTTACGACATATCTAGGTGGGGAAAAAAAAATCTCTCCATATCACTTCCTTCCAAACCACAAAATATTTACAGTTGAAATTGAAGACAAAAGGCCCACCTCAACTTTTCTCCTCTACTTAAAAAGCTTGGTCAGAGTTGATAACATCTTATTATGGAGATTGCCTGTTATTGTAACTGCTATAGTTTCTCTGGTTCCCATTCTATATTCCATCCTTTGGAATTCCATCCTGTATTTCCTTAATCTTGTTCTGGTCTTCCTATTTTCCCAGTACTTCTCAACTAAACCATTTCTGGAAGTACCTTTTATTCAGTCATTTATGCTTTTAACAAAGCTTTACTCATCCAACCCCAACATGACTGCACCAATCTAAGCCTGCAGATGAGCAAGATATCTGGGGATCCTGCACTGTGTCAAGGTAGGTAGACATTTAAATAAGCAAATCAGTTCATGGGTAAGGGTAATAATAGTAGCTCAAAGCAGGTGCAAATAACCTGGTCTTGAGTGAATGGATGAGGCTGACTGAGGAAATCTTCTAAGAGAAAGTGACATTTAAGCCAAACCAAAAGAATGACCAGGAAATACTCAGGGGAAGAAAAGAGGAAAAAGTGTTTCAATCAAAGACAATTCAACCATCGTTCTTGACCTACGCTTCTGGCACAGCTAGGGTGACTACAGCTCAGCAAGAACTATTCATCACTGCCATTGATCCTCCCTACCCACTAGAAAACTCTGAAATTTTAGAGCCCACATCTTGTTAAAATCTCTTCCCCTCTCAAGAACTAAAGCCTCTCCAGCACAACCTCAATTCACTCCAAGAAAGTGAGAAAAAGAAAAATAGGTTGCATTCAGAAAAACGCAAAAGCTCTCCATCTGTGAACCATAGAGGACACTTGTTGATCAGATTGCCAGAGAAAGCCAACGGAAAGGCAGAGCCACCTTCCTTCCTCCCTTTCAAGAGTGGAGCTCAAAACTGCCTTCACGGCTAAACACAGATGACCTGGTTGACAAGGTCATACCATTTCTTTACCTGTCAAATAAATGGACTTCCTCAGTTTCCACTGTGGATGAAAATATAATATTTCTGTTTGCAATTTCAATTTCACAGATGACTGGCATCTGCAGGGACAGAGAATTCTAATAAAATTGCAGAAGCATTTAATACAATGACTGGCAGATGGGAAAAGGGTTTGTGGCAACTCCATTTTTCTGATTATGTTAACAAAACATGGCATGTGCTTTTCTAATGCACTGACAATGTTTCATTTACAGTTTAAATCTGATGACTACAAACAGTGATTAGAACTTTTGGGGGGCAATGCCATTTACCACTTGAATGGTTTAATAATATATAGGTCCTTTTATTTTTTTCCAGTCAGACAATTAGCATTCCAGCTTCTGCTCTTAATAAATTTACACGGCACAATTTCAAAAAATGATGAGTGCAAAAATAAGAAAAAATATCTGAGTGCACCATTGAGTCAATAAATTATGCACACTGGATTTGGAAATTAAGCAAAAGTAAAGTACTTTTTTAACCATAATAGAAGCCCTTTAAATAAAAAGTAGGCCCAATAGGGCACTATAAAACTAAAAGCCATTGTTGATGAAACAGGATGAGGCAATTGCCGGGAAAGCTGCTACTCAACTGCTTAAAGAAAAAACATGTTAAAAGCACAGTCCATCTATCAACACTCCTTAAATGGTCCCTTCAAAGAGAAGGCTTAAGGGAATCATGAAGCCAGATGTGTATGCAATTTGCTTGCAGCCTTGCCCTGTGATGCTGGCCAAGTTTCTCGGGCTTAAGTTTCAACAGTGATCAATTTAAAAGTGTTGAACTAGTTCCCAAGTGCTGGTGCTTGGACTAGAGGCTGGATGGCTGCATAAGTATCATGTACAGAGTTTTTGTTGTTGATGATGTTGTGTTGTTCCTGTGATTCCTGCGCTCTAACCACCAAAGAGTAGGGTTCGGTGGGGCTGGAGTAAGGCCAGAGGACTAGGTTTGGGAGCCATGGGCCTAACTTACTTCCAACTCTAAAGTGTAATCATACAAATGTACAATGAGAAACCCAAGGCACAAACTTGCATTTGACTAAAAATGGCAAATACCTACGATGGAGAGAGAGAGAGAGTACATGTGGAGAAACAGAGAGATGGGGTCTTGCTCTGTTGCCTCAGCTGGAGTGCAATGGTATCATCTTGGCTCTCTGCAGACTCAAACTCGTGGGCTCATGGGATCCTCCCATCTCAGTCTCCTGAGTAGCTCAGACTACAGGTATATGCCACTACACCCAGCTAGATTTTTTTCTATTTTTTGTAGAGATGGGCTGTGGCTATGTTGACCAGGCTGGTCTCAAACTTTTGGCCTCAAGTGATCCTCCTGCCTCAGCCTTCTAAAATGTTGAGATCACAGGCATGAGCCACTGCACCCAGCCATTAAGTATATTTTTACCTAACTGACTCTGTAGCTATATGTAGATGTTGTGGGACAAGACATAGTTTGAGGTACTCAAGAAATTGTTTGAGACTGCTTTATTTAAGATGAGTTTGGTAATCCCTTATGTCTTCAGACCCAATTGTGCAGCCTCGGGAGCCTGGGCAAGCCACTGGCAGGCTAAGCTGAGCAGAGAGGAAAAATCAAATTAAAACGCAAGAACTACTGGAGCAAGAGAGCAAGGACAGAGAGAAGCTCATGTGGAGCAAAGTCTGCTTTTCTCAGAGCCAAGACAATAACTGGAAACTACAGCAGGCTCTACAGATAAATAAAATGTACTTTGAGGAAAACAGTGCTTTCTCCTGCACCAAAAACACAGACTTTTCCTATGGATATTGAGGAAACTTGCACCAGGGGGTCCTCAAACCCTGCTCTTCCAGATACAAATTTTTCAGTCTATAAAAAATCCTTAACATGCAAATTCTCTCAAGAGTAAGAAATAGCATCTTAAGCTATACAATTTATCATCTAAACTCTTCATCTTGCGAACTAGGTAAGAAAAGAACCCCGAAAGAAAGAGCTTCAGACAGACAAAGAGAGAAACCTCATGAGAGGTAACCAGGAGAAGATAACCATAGAGGGCTGAACAGCAAGAGAGGCACCAAGTTCCACTCCACAATATTTCCTGGAAACAACCTTGCCAATCCATGAAATTAAAAAAATGTCATTCTGTGCCTTCCCACTTCTCAGAATGCTTGCAAGGTTACAGTTGATGTTGTCATAATGCATCCCAGTAGTATGAAGAAATTAGCTGCATAGATCCACTATGATCACCTCTCACCTGGGGCACTTTTGGATGCCAGGTTTAGCTGATGATTGTCAGGAGAGCACTTAAAGAATGTCATTTCCGTCGTTTTATTATCTGACCCGCTGCCAGTTGAGTCTTACCAGCCTGTTTGCAGTCTCATTAGTTGCCATGGATGCATCTCCTTATCTAAATGACATTTCAGTCAACATCTGCCCTACCACCACCCCTAGAGAGGAGTGTGAGCTCCCCAAGGAGAATTCTGGAAACATCCCAGCCTGTTTCATTATTATTACTATTATTAGTATAATTACTTCATTATGTAGTTTTTAGCTCATACGACATCAACCTCTCCTATTATTCATATAATAAGTTCAATGAATAATTAAATTAGATCTCGGAAAAATCTACAGCTTGATACCACCAAATCATGCACATAAATACAGAGCACAAGCACGTGGCTAACTTTTCAAATCTATACCCTGTGTGTCACATTACTTCAGTAGAACAAACATGAGCCAAGCACCTGCTCATATAAGGCACTGTGCTAGACCCCTTCTGTGGCCACATTTAATCTTCACGCCATATGGCAGACTGGATTATCCTTGTTACACGGGTAAGAAAATGGAGTCTCAGAGTGGTCAAGTATAATGGAAACAACCACCTACATAAGCCCTTCTTATGGGCCAGGCCTGTTGTAAGAGTTGTACCTGCATCAACTCATTTAATCCTCACAATAACCTATGAAGTAGGTTTAATTATTCTCATGTTACATATGAGCAGATTGAGGCACAGAGATTATATATACAACTCTTCAGTTTCAAACAGCTAGCACCAACACCAAGAATCACAGCCAGGCAATTTGGCCTCTGTGTACTTGACCCTACCCTGTTTCATTCTCAAATGGTATTAGGTTATTAAGATAGCAGTTAATAGAGATGAACTCTAACTCAGCCACACTCCAGGTAGGGTACTGAATCTGTATATGTTCTCACATATTTCACCTAAAGGCACTTGCTTTCAGTACAGATCAGAATCTAAATTCTCCCACGCAAAGACTTGGACCCAAGGAATTCTTTAAACTAAGTACTTAAAGCACAGATGCTTATTAACCAACTGACAACCGATTTAAGCCTTCGTATTACAGTCCTTTCTAAGCTGTAAATTTAAAAAGATAAGTAAATTATAAAACCTCATTCCCACTCACCTGGGGGTTTCCAGGCACCAGTCCTTAGGACATAAATGTTGGACCAGAGTTAGCTAGCAGGAGACTACCATGGGGTACGGGAGTGGAAGAGAAGGAAAGAGAAAGAACAGGGAGGAAATAGCTAAAGAGAAGAAAAGGAAAGACATTTATTGAGTGCCCACCATGTTCTAGGAATTCCACTAGACTATCTACATATGTTATTGCACTTTACCCCCATAATAACCTATGAGGCGTGTAGTAATACCCTGAAGATTATCTTCTTCATGTGCAAAATAAATCAAAATTAAACTAGTCTCTACCCAACATCAAAGCCTAATCTCTTTCCATTATTCTCATGCTATCTCCCTAAGGTGAGCTCTTCAATGTCAATTCCGTTGGCCAAAAAAGATTTGATCCATCTCTCTTATCTCCATGTTCACATCAATAAAATAGAGATAATAACAGTTTTTCTTCAGAGTTATTCTGAAGATTAAATGAGGTAGCCCTTGTAAAGCGCTTAGAAGTGTGCATGGCACAGAGTAACTACTCAATTTTATCAGTGCTCTTAATGGATGATGTAGCAATGATCAAGAGAAGAAAGACATGCCAGGTTCTGTGCTAGGTGCAAGTGTTAAGAAATTATACCACTCTGGCAAAACATACCTTAGGCCAGTTCAGCTTACAGCCCTCCCTGAGCATCTCAAAGACCAGCAGGAGACATTCTAGAGCAGTGCTTTTCAAGCTGCAATGTACACACGAATCACCAGGGCATCTTCAAAAATGCAGATTCTCACTCAGTGGTCCTAGGCAGGGACCTGAAATTCTGCATTTCTAACAAACTCCTAGGCGATGCTCTGACCCAGTACACCTCACTTTAAATGACTAGGGCCTAAGGAACTGCTTTCCTCCTATTTCCCAGCCTCTAAATTCTCCCCCTCTAAAGTGCCTGAGATAATGAAAACAGTCCAGGGAAAATAAATCATCTTCAACAACCAAATGTCAAATAAATCAAATCCTCAAGCACTGAGAGCATAAAAGCTATTGAAGGCAGCTTTCTGGGGCTCCTGGGACTGGGAACCCTTTCTGCACACTCTCCTGGCAGCCAGCTAATCAACAGGAGGAGGGAATGCCTTCATTTTCCTCTCCCTACCCTTGAATCAAAAGGAGTAAAATGAATCTGATAAAGCCTGTGTGGCCCCAGGTCCAATTTGAAGGCTTGGTCCTTTTGTAATCTATTTAAACTCCCAAATGAATATAAAGAAGAGGGAGGGCTAGCTTACTCATGTGTGTTAGAATACTTTTGGAATCTTTGTCTTCTCACTGTGTTCCTTCTCATTGTCCTCCCTCTAGCTGTATTTCCCTCACCAGCAACATTCCAATTTAAGCCACAGGACTATAAAGACAAATGCCACAAAGTTCATCTGTTATTGGGTGACCACAGGAAGTGCCAGAGATTCTGAGAAGCAATTGAAATTGAACCATGTAACAGCCAACCTGACCCTCTTCACTCATGCCCCTCAGGATCCTGGGTGTAACATCAATTAAGACAAATTAACATAAAGAAAGTTGGACTGGAAGAAACACGATTTGTTTCAAGAAATACCACCGGCACCATGTTGTGATTCAGGCCATTGAGAAATGTTTCAAGTCTGACTCTGAGGAAAGAGAAAATATATTTACAAATATTTTATGAGCTTCAAAATTATAAGAAGTCACCAAGCCCCTTCTTTCCACTGCTACCATTTTCCAAGCACAACATCACAAGGTGAGTGGAGCGAACAGAGCAAGTGCAAGGAGCTTGCTTTGTTCACTCGCTGGCCTAGGCAGTCAGGAATCCCATCTTGTCTTGGTCCTGTAAGGGCTTTATAATCCTTGTCCATCCAGGTATAATGAAGAGGCCAGGCTACACTAGAAACTAAACATGGGATTTCGCCCACTTTTCACGCATCAAGCCTCTTTTGAAGGTTGTGCTCTAAACGATCTCATTCAAAGCATAAGGAGAACATGCATTGGTGAAGAACATGGGCTCTGCAATCAGACTTCTTGGGCTCTGGCACGTACTATCAGTGAGATGGTGGATAAATCTTAGTTTCTCTTAGCTTTGCTTTACTTACTCATAAATTGAAGTGAATAAAAGCACCAACTTATAAGGTTACTGTGACAACAAAATAACACACAAAGCACAATGCCTAGCATATGTAAAAACTATTATCCTGCCTTGCAGCACTTACAAGGTATGAATGAAAAAGAAAGCAAAATTTGCAAGTTTCTGCCCCCTGTAACTATATTGCCAGCTCATATTAGAACACTGAATGCTTCATAATATAATTCAACACCAGAGATAAATGTTTCTTTACTCTCTGGACCTCAGCATCCCTTTCTGTAAAATGAGGTGGTTGTATTAAATCGCTTACCTCTCAATTCCAACAGGAGCTGCGTAGAAATTGTTGAGCAATTCCCCAGGGATGCAAGCAAATCCCCAAAGACCCCCTCCTTGAGGCTGAGATGGGGGCTAAGATTAAATTACAGCTGCACAAACAGCAACTTCATCACATGACGTTTACCTAGCACTGTCTGTGTGTCTTTCATTCCTTCACCTTTGTGTTAGGTGTACCTATGTGCCAGACCCTAATGGAGGCACTGAGATGGCCAGGATGCTGAGGTAAGTGAGATGTGGCCCCTAGAACCAAGAAACTCATAGACCAGTAACAGAATAAAGTCAGCATAAAGACTAAAGGTGTAGGGCAGTGGGAATATTCGTTTTACTACTAGTGACAGAAAGACTCTCTGTGGTAACCTTCAGGGTATCTCCCATGGACTCCAAGACTTAAGTAAAGAATAGCAACCACTGTAACTCCTATCACTAGAGCTGTCCCTGCTATTATAAGTGCTTAAATGTCTACTCTATGCCAAGTCCATATCAACTACATTGAATCCTCTACATTAGTCCCCTGAATTAGGTATCATTATCTTCAGTGGGCCACGAACATCAGCCATCTTTCTGCTATGGCTTCTGTTAACAGCAAACAGACCACTCACAGATGTTTTTTTAGCCTAAGAGCCTACACTTACCCCATATGAACCCTTCCTGACTGCAGCTGTTTAGAACACAAACAAGAACTTGATCTTGGGCAGTCAATTTATGGACTGGTTAAGAAAAAGGGTCAACTGGACCAATTAAATTCTCTAGGCTTTCTTTCCCAGGCTACAGATTAGAATCAACTTTTTAAATATATAGTTATCAGGCTCCACCTCAGGCCAGTTAAATCAAACTGAGGGGAGGTGAGCTGGAATACATATTTGGTAAAGTTCTCTTGTTGGCTCTAATATGAAGCCAAGGTTGAACATCACAGCTTTAGAGCAGTGGTTCTCCCCAGGTGGGGTCGCCAAAGTAGCAGTATCAGCATCTCTTGGGAACTTGTTGGAAATGCAGATTCTTGGTCTCCACTCCAGACCTACCAGATCAGAAATGCTTGTGGTTGTACTTAGCAATCTGCATTTGAACAAACCCTCCAAATGATGCTGACAGACACTGAGGTTTGAGCACCATGGCTTTAGAGCCTCACTACTCGAAATGTTGTTCATCAACCAGCAGTATTGGAATCAACTGCAAACTTGCTAGAAGCACAGAATATTCTGTCCCAACCTAGAGTTAGCAAATGAGTATCAGCATTTTCACAAGATCTCCAGATGACTGGTAAAAATTAAAAATCCTACACGCTCCAACTGACTGAATGAACCCCTTTCTTGAACAAGGGAATCCCAGAGAAACTGTAAACCCTGAGTTCCCTGCCACGAAAGGATGGGAAATCAGACACACCTCATTATACTCCCGCCCTTTAGTTGTTTAGACACAACTGACAAGCATTAATGTTATACTAGAGATTATAAGACTGACAGAACAGACTGTTTGTGGCAATAAGATACCAAATTATAAACAGCACCTAGGGCCATGCCAGGCAATGGTTAAGTCACACACCCCTACACTTAAAGAGTAAGCTATGTTCTAACTGTCACAGGGTTTTCATTTTCCTCCAGCAGTTAAACCAGCATTGGCCTTGAGACAAACAATATTGAGACAATTGCAGCTCACCCACCATCAGACCTTGACTGTCACCCTTCCCTGTTCCACAAGCCATAACTACAGCTTTTTTGGACAAGAGATTGATTTCAGTAACTTTCTCCTGATACGAGACATCAACCACAGTCTTGTTCTGGCTGGTTTACAGAGAATGCTTACTGGATGCCTTCATGTCCTTGCTTCACCTTTTGATGTATAGGGCCTTATTGTAATGCATTTAAATGTTAAGTCTCCACCCCAAAGTGAACATGGGTCATATGTAACATTCAGATTTATTCAGTAGGCATGCTTCAGGACCCCCCTTCATGAATATTCACAGCTCCTCCCATAACCTGCTGAATATGTATACTTGGTCAACTAATTTAGCAAAGATCCCTGTTTCACCCTCCCCTCCCTTGAAAGCTCTGCCAGAAGCTACATTTCCCAGCCTGTCAGGATGGCCACCCTGTAAGCTATAACTTTGTATAAGAAATAACATCTTCTTTCCAAAGTTATAGATCTCACGATTCTTCAGTTGACACTGTTACGTGCATTAAAGTTTGAGATACAAGGAAAAAAAATTAAATGAGTTGCAATGGAAGAAGATAAAAATAGTCAAAATAAGAAGCAATGACTCTCAAATAAGGAGTTGTACTCTACATGAAAAAAATTTATCAGAACAACCTGAGGGGTTCTCTCAACCTATTTGTACAGACATGCAGAGATTTCAGTAGGGAAGAATCGCTGCCACTGATGAGAATATGTTGTGTTCCTCAGTGTGGTAGATGAAAATTAGGTTTATAAAACAGAAATTGAAAGAGGCTGGGAGAGAAAGCATGATGGGCATGGCAATGTGAAGATATAGAACAGCAGAGTAAGATGGGTATAAAAAGAAACTACATAGACAAGCAGAAAGAGGCTAACCCCATGAGGGAGAGAGAGCAATGAAGAAGTAAATGATCACTAGAATTGTGTCTCCCACCTTGCCAGTTTGGGTTCCAGTTCAGCAGTACCCTCACAATAAATAGCTTTTCTTGAGATGACTTGAAAGGGTCTTGATATGGTGTGGCTGTGTCCCCACCCAAATCTCATCTTGAACTGTAGCTTCCATAATTCCCACATGTCATTGGAGGGACCTAGTGGGAGGCAATTGAATCATGTGGGCGGGTCTTTCCTGTGCTGTTCTCATGATGGTGAATAAGTCTCACCAGATCTGATGGTTTTATACACGGTAGTTCCCTGCACAGTCTCTCTTTCCTGTCACCATGTAAGATGTGACTGCTCCTCTTTTGCCTTCCACCATGAGGGTGAGGCCTCCCCAGCCATGTGGAACTATGAGTCAATTAAACCTTTCCTTTATAAATTACCCAGTCTTGGGTATGTCTTTATTAGTAGCATGAGAATAGACTAACATCGGTCTCTATCTCTGTAACTACAAGCATTCATTTTGTGCAGTGGCCACCCAAGAGTGTTCACTATGGGAGGGATAACAAAGACAAACACAAAGAAACAAAAAGGAGGAAGCAGGCTTCACCAGGCAGCCACAGTCCCACTCAAGACTCCCAGATGCTAAGGAAGATTTTGCCCAGAGCCAGTTTGCCTCCTGAGATTGACTTCATGCCTCCAAACCAAATAAATGCCTGAGAGAGAAGAAGATCAACAGCAAGCGCTGGCTGGATAGTGGGAAATGTACACGTTTCTCCCACACAGAGATTTGAGGCTTCAGCAGGTAGGCTTTCAGGTGCCCACATACCTCACCTCACCCTGGCAACACGTCTACTCTAATTGCACCTCATGTTTTGCCAAGGTGAGATGAAGAGGGTTTGAGGCACGAGGGGAAAGAATACAAAAAGAAAAGAAAGCCATTGAAATAAAATAAAGCCCCCGAGACCATCTTCTCAATATCCAAGGAAGCGGATGTGCCAAAATTATGGGGAAAATATATACACATACACAAACACATACACACACACACACACACACACACACACATTTGATTTAAAAAAGCAGCCCTCCCCCACCTTTACTGAAAATAAAGATCCCTATAAATACATGATTCATACTGTCTAGTGGAGAATATTCCTCAGCAAAAATGTAAGTTACAAAATATTAATAAAAGAGATACATTTATGAGCAGTATAGCTACATGTTGCAATGCCATGGGCACTGGACTAGTATAATTGTTGTACTCAAACCATGAAATAAAAAATTATCAAATGAAGACGGGCTACCTGTATTCATTTACACTTCAACAAAGAACTTACTAGGCCAATTGAAAATCACTGTGCTCCCAAGAATGAATAGTTGTCAACCTGTCTTCCACCTCAATCTACTTAACAGGTGGTACACACCTGTGAGACAGACAAATATTTATGGAGCACCCACAATGCACCAGACACCATGCTAAGTAAGAGCTAAAGTGGAAGCATGAACAGGTTCTCTATTTCCTATGTTTGGGAGACAGACAGACAGCTATTTAAGCAACTAGGAAAAAAAGGGACAAATTACAAAAAAATACATACAATGTGATCTCATTTAAGTAAAAATACACAAGCCAAAACATTACCATATGTGCATATATAAACTACACACAAAAAAGTTTTGGTAATATATTCACTAAATCAGTGGTAAGCCCGCCTTGTCCTGCAAAGGGCTAGATAGTAAATATTTTCAGCTTTGTGGGCCATACAGTAGCTATCACAACTACTTGATTCTGTGGTTATAGTATGAAAGCAACCATAGAGTTCATATGTAAACAAAAGGGTATAACTGTGTTCCAATAAGACTTTATTTACAAAAATGGATTTGGTCCTCGGGTTGTAGTTTGCCAACCTCTGCTCTAAATTACTAAAAGTAAGTTATTTTAAAGGAGTACAACTTGAGGGAGAGATGAGTTTAAAAGAGAGCTCTCATTTTTACCCTCACAATCCCTTATTTCGTTTGAATAAATATCCACCTCTTAATCCTCAGTCCTGAGCACAAACATGGCAATCACTAATAAAGACTTGTTTAATAAAATATATATCTGGATGAGTTCAATTACTCATCATACTTAAAAATCAGTGTGATTCAGCCAAAAAAAACCCTCATTATTCCAGTCCCTGTGCCTGACTTGATTTAAATATTAGAAGGACACATTTGTGCACTCAAGGATTCCAAATCCTTGATGAAGGCCGACTCATAAAGATATCCCATTGGAACCAGTGTATCAAATACAACTTACCACCCACAAGGTGAACAGGCAACCTACAGAATGGGAGAACATTTTTGTAATCTACCCATCTGACAAAGGTCTAATATCCAGAATCTACAAGGAACTTAAATAAATTTACAAGAAAAAAACAAACAATCCCATCAAAAAGTGGGCAAAGGATATGAATAGACACTTCTCAAAGGAAGACATATATGTGGCCAACAAACAGGAAAAAAGCTCATCATCACTGGTCGTTAGAGAAATGCAAAGCAAAACTACAATGAGATACCATCTCACACCAGTTAGAATGGTGATTATTAAAAAGTCAGGAAACAACGATGTCCTTTGCAGGGACATGGATGAAGCTGGAAGCCATCATTCTCAGCCAACTAACACAGGAACAGAAAACCAAACACTGCATGTTCTCACTCGTAAGTGAGTGTTGAACGACAAGAACACATGGACACAGGGAGGGGAACATCACACACCAGAGCCTGTTGAGAGGTAGGGAGCAACAGGAGGGAGAGTATTCAGACAAATATTTAATGCATGTGAGGCTTAAAACCTAGATGATGGGTTGATAGGTGCAGCAAACCACCATGGTACATGTATACCTATGTAACAAATCTACATGTTCTGCACATGTATCCCAGAACTTAAAGTAAACACACACACACACAACAAATAAAACTGCAGTAAACTACAAACAACAACAACAACAACAACAAACAGGGTGATTTCAACTTAAAAAACCAGGCACAAAGTGGAATAAATATAGTGCTAGGGGAAGTACGGGACACTCTGGGAATACCTAAAAGGGGCACCAACCCCAAACTGAAAGAATCAAGGGTAGGTTCCAAAGAAAGTGGAATCCAAGCTAACAAAAACCTGCCATTGTGTATAGAGGTATCAAAATGGAGAGCAATTATGCCTTGCAAGTGCACAGCAGCACAAAAATAACCAGCCCACCTACCCAGCATTTAAGCACTCAGTCAGCTCAAGAGGAAGGCTCAGAAGTGTCTGGGTTCAAGCTGTGTCCCAGCAAGGCAGCTCCTGAGCTCTGTAAACCATCCTCCCTGACGTCAAACTAGGCCACACTAGGATAAATGGCAGAGGAAGAATCTGACTTCCCAATGAGTGCAATCCCATCCAAATTCAGTCATGGGATGGGCAAAATGGAGACCCTCATCCTTCCTGCTGAAATGGAGTTTTGACAAACTGAAAAATTACAGGTTTGAGCACTTCCCTAGAAACTATGTCTGTGGACAACTACTCCTCCTAAGCAAACAAAGTGTTAGCCACTTCTCTTGAGAGAGCAGCCTGTGAACAAAGAGAAGACAAATATGCTACTCTTTCCTGGAAGCCCACACCACACCCTACTCCTAAACTGCTGTCACTCAGACAATTCCCTAAAGGGAGAGATTAAATTCTACTTCTATAATTTTCAATTGCCTTCCAAAGAAATTACAAATGAAACCTAGCTTTGTCATTGATGTTTATTTTTAAAAGACCAAAATAGGTGGGTTAATTTATTAAGTAAAAATAGACCACAATGTTTCAAGCAGAGCATCCTCTTTGTATTTAATAGATACACTTAACCAAAACCTTCATTTTCACACGCAAAAATCTTTCACCTTTTGTTAGTTCTTATTGTCTATCCTAGCTCAGGAAGAAAAAAAAAACATGTCATTTTCCTTCGAGGGTTTGTGTGTGGATCTTTGGCTCCACTAGCTGGTAGTTATTTAAACATAAACGAAAGCAAAGTGGTGCTGGGGAGAAACTCGGCTGGGGATGGAGAGGTATCCAGAAGCATGCTGCTGTGTGACAAGATCCCTGTTTCAAAAGATTGAGTGCGTGTGCTTAAGAAAAACTACATGTTGGGTTACTGTTTAGGGACTTTACAACTGGTGCTCTGATTGGCTTAAGCCCCCATCTGGAGTTTATATGTCTCTTGTCCTAATCCCTAGTGAGTTCCATGAAGAGTCCAACACTCTCCAATATTGGGGAGAAGAGTCATTTCCCATCAACAGAATGACCCCACGGGTCATTCTCCACAACCCTCACTTCTCCTAATGCCCTTTCCTAGGTGTTCCCTGTGGCATCTCAGGACCATTCATGTCTTCAGACAGCCTCTACATCCTTTTGCTGTCTAATAACAATAGCTTATCTGTCTCTTGCCATCATATCTAGAGGGTAGCTCCTGGCAGTCAAGGTTCATTCTGAGCCCTCTAGTGACAGCTAAAGTGATCCAAAGCCCTCTTAAGGATTTTGGGGGAGCCTTTAGAGCTGTATCTGGGAAGAAAGACTGTTGAACTTTTTTTTTTTTAACTCTGAGATGTCTTCCTTGATCTTGAGACATGCCAAGGATGAGAGGAGCAGCAGGTGCAGGGACAGAAACATGGAGGAGATGAGGATGCACACAGCCCTAATCTCCTGAGAGTACCACTCCCTGGAAAGCATAGAACCACCATTCCCTCAGCTCAAAATGTGTCTTGTTCTAGGTCTTAAATTTTTTCTCAAGAATTGCCTCCATGGGCATCAGATAATTAATACAAATTGAGTACTAAAATGGTTTTATTTATTCATGCCCCCAGTGACTTTTCTGCATATCCAGGGATATTGCCATAGCGGTTTGAGGGCGCTACAGATTCACAATAGTGAATTTTCTCCTTGGAATTTGCAAAGGTTTAACATATATGCTTGCCTTGAGGACAAAAACAATGACTTTGATTTCACTTGCTCCCAACTGATACCACAGAATCCAGAATAGTGAAGGCACTCTTTTAAAACTTGATGAATACATAAATGAATGAGTGTGTGAATGATAACTGCAGTAATTCAGAGTTAGTCTACCCTGTGTTTTTATAAAGAGAGGACATTTGAAGAGACATAGACAAAGTGAATGTCATGTGAATGTGAAGGTGGTCATCTACAAGTCAAGGAGGAAGGCCCTCACAGCCCTCAGAACAAACCAACCCTGCCAACATTTTGATCTTAGACATCCAGGCTCCAGAATTGAGAGACGAATTTCTGTTGTTTAAGCCATGCAGTCTGTGGGACTTTATTATGGCAGCCCTAGAAAACAAACAGATGTCCCCAACTTTTCCTCTTCAGGCTGTGTCTACAGAGTTCATTGACACACTGAAATTCTTAACCAAGAAGTAATGTAGTGACTGAGGACAGGGCCAAGAGTCTCTCCACCTAGGCTCCAAACTTGCTTTCACCACTTGCTAGGTGTGTGACTTGGGTCGAGTTACTCACCCTCTCTGTGCCTCAGTTTTTGCATCCCTAAATGGAGACTCTAACAGAATAATATCTCAAAGTCTAGTTGTGGGGATTAAGTGAGATAATTCAGCACAACATCTGGCACACAGTAAGAGCTTAATCAATATTAGTTGTTGCTTGTGGTGGTAATGGCGGTTAATGGTGGTAGTAATTGCTATGTTGGCATTGCGAAATGCAGTCTATTAAAAGGAGAACAGGGTTTCAATACAAACAGACCTGGGTTCAAACTCCAGTTCCATTTCTTACTAGCTTTGTGACGTTCAATAATTCACTTTACCTCTCTAACCCTCAGTAAATTGGAGATCATCTATAAACAGAAGTAATCTGTCATAGAGTTACAATATAAATTAAGAGGGAAAATGAATTTAAAGCATTTAGCACTGTTCCTGGCTTAGAGTGACGCCTCAATAAATGTCCATTTTTAAAAGCAGATGATCTG
Organism: Papio anubis; assembly: GCF_008728515.1. Lineage (NCBI taxonomy): Eukaryota > Metazoa > Chordata > Mammalia > Primates > Cercopithecidae > Papio > Papio anubis. The sequence continues at coordinate 20,353 of NW_022161247.1, read as the reverse complement.
ATTCCCCATCTCACTCTCACTTGGTTCAACCACAGTCTTTCTCCATGCCTCAAAAGGAAACATCATTTTGCAGGAAAAAAGATTGAAATCATGTCCTTTGAAGCAATGTAGATGGAGTTGGAGGTCATAATCCTAAACAAATTAACACAGGAACAGAAAATCAACTACTGCATTTCTCACTTGTAAGTGAGAGCTAAACATGGAGCACACTTTGACATCAATACGAGACAACAGACACTGTGGACTACTGGAGGGTGGAGGGAGTGAGGAGTGGGTTAAAAACTACATATTGACCCGGGCACAGTGGCTCACACCTGTAATCCCAGCACTTTGGGAGGCTGAGGCGGGTGGATCACTGAGGTCAGGAGTTCGAGACCAGCCTGGCCAACATGGTAAAACCCCATCTCTACTAAAAATATAAAAATTAGCTGGGTGCGGTGGTTCACACCTGTAATCCCAGCTACTCAGGAGGCTGAGGCAGGAGAATTTCTTGAACCCAGGAGGTGGAGGTTGCAGTGAGCTGAGATCGTACCACTGCATTCCAGCCTGGGCAACAAAGCAAGACTCTGTCAAAAAAAAAAAAAAAAAAAAATCTATGTATTGAGTACTGTGCTTGCTACCTGGGTGACAGGATCTGTACTCCAAACCTCAGCATCACTCATTATCCTCATGTAATGAACCTGCACATGTACTCCTGTATCTAAAACAAAGTTGAAATTTTTTTAAAAAAGACTGAAAAGCAGCTTAGCAACAGCTGTTCTTTTTTACCAACTAACCCTTGTGTGGGCAATACTATTAAAATACATTAGTGTCTCCCTACTAGAAAGCAGGCTCAACCCAAGAGTGCAGTTCATTTCCAAGCACACATGTTCTCCAGCCAAAATGAGCCATGCATCCCTCATAGGCTCTTTGAATGGCATTTCAAGGTCACTTCTCAGGATAGGAAATTGTCCCTCTGCAGTCACAGAGCTGACATTTTCTTTCTTTTACCTGTAAGGCCCCTTAAGTCTTCTGAGCAAAAACTTTTTGCCTTCAAAGATTGTGCTGCAGATAGGAGCTACTGACTGCTGCACGCCTGGGGCTCAGGAAAGCATTCTCTCTATTCCAAATGATTCATAAAACACCCCTGTTTTTTAAACATACGCATAAAGAAGCTAAAGAGGTTTCACAAAAAAATAAAAATACATTTTCCATCTTTCAAACCATTCAAAAAACTTGAAAATCTTCTCAAGTATTTTATCGATGATTTTCAACATTTGTCATTACTCTCCACATAAATGCAAATAGAAGCATTCAAACACATCTGAGGAAAATGTACAAGGAAGTACACTTAACAATTCTTTTCATAATACTCGCCATCCTTATATCCTGAAATCATTTTTCAAACAGTAACTAAGCATTCCTAAACATTATCCTTTAAGACTATCATTATAAATGCTCTCTCCAAAATTTAGGAAGGGCGCCTCTCTCTTTCCCTGATGGAAGAGGAAGCCGAAGTGTAATGTTTACTTTATAGTTTCCTTGACGCTCTATAAGCTGTGTCCACACTGCCATTCAGTTTCTCTCCCCACCAAGTTCCTAAGCACTTGACTGTCACCCATGAGACCTTCCTTAATTTTTATGCATTCAGCTTGCATAAAAGTACTTGGAGAGAGACAATCCAGCAACACAATATCTCCCTCAGGAACTTACACCTGAAGAGAGAATATGGGAAACAAAAAGTTATTTCTTAATGTCAAGATGATGGCCCCTAGGCATGAGGCTACGGAACAAGTTATAGCAAGAAATAGGCCATGTAAACACAAATACCACCCAGAGCAAGCCAACGAGCTCCATGGGGCTCTGCAAGGTTGCATCCCAGGTGCCTGGCACAAGGTGGGCCCACAGATCTATAAATATTTTGTAAATACCTGATACATAGTGAATATCTTTGGTGTAAGGTATAGTATTTTAATCTGTTTTGTATCTCACACATACTTACCATGATATCGTATATACAATTGTTCACATGCTGGTCGACAGTACTATTAAGTACTTACATTCAGTTCTCTAAGTCAGACACTAAAATATGCGTGATCTCATTTAATAATCACAACAAAGTTATTGGGCAAAGTATTATACCCAATTTTCAAAAAGAAAGAGGAACTTGGGGAGATTAAATCAGTTCTGAGTCACACAGAAGTGAACAGCAAAAAGTAAATTCAAACTCAGGTGTGTCTCAGTCCAATCTCCATATTTTCTCTACCATGCAATTTTCTCATGGGTGTTAGTAATGTGTGCATGCACACACACACAGCTGCACAGTCAAATCAGCAGGATTTTTTTTTACTGTAGGTCTTCTCAGGGTCTTTGCTATGCTAATGTAAATTGTAAATCTCCAAGAAGACACGGAGAGTAAGTGGCAGTCTGCAAACTAATTCTAGAGAATCCTTTGTTCATGGAGCATCTCATGGAACTGTTGTCTCATAGAACAGATTTTAATAAATAATTTGCTAATAAATATCCGATGAATCAGAAATGTATGGTCTTAGGTCTCAGAGAAGAGGACCAGTTATCTGGAAGAGGGCATACAATGTGGGACATCTTCTTCTCTACCATGTTAATAAGCCTCCAAATCCCTTAACCCTTCATAGAAATTGAATAGCAGGAATTTCATTCTGTGAAAATTACCTAGTGAAATTCAAAAGTTATCATAAAATAAATGAAGTGCCAGCTTCCCTGGGCCATTAATATGCTCAATGACAGCTAAATCTTAAAACTTCAGGAATCCACTGGAGTGTAGAGATAGAAGAGAATACTGTGTCACCCAGTGGAATATTTTCTAATTATTCTCCCTTCTCCTATTTCAAATATATCCCTTTTGAGATAGCTTGAGGTTCCATATTCTTTCTTTCTCTCTTGGTCAAGAATTTTATATTTAATCAGATCTCCAAGATGGCAAAATAGGAGGATGGCCTTCATATTTAATAAAAGTTAGAGACTGGAGTTAGGCTAAGCACAGAGACTTCTAAAACCAACACTCCAGATTTCTAATCCTAGAAGTTACCTTGATTACTTTCTCTCTTTGTCATCTCATCTCATAGCCCTTTCAGTCTTATTTTTGCTTCTGTCCTTTTTGCTTTTTTTGAGATGAGTCTCGCTCTGTCACACAGGCTGGAGTGCAGTGGCGCGATCTTGGCTCACTGCAACCTCTGCTTCCTGGACCTCACCTCCTGCTCAGCCTCCTGGAGTAGTTAGATTACAGGTGCCACCCTCACACCTGATAATTCTTCTTGTATTTTTTAGTAGAGACAGGGTTTCACTATGTTGCCCAGGCTGGTCTCGAACTCCCAACGTCAAGTGATCTGCCTGCCTAGGCCTCCCAAAGTGCTGGGATTACAGGCGTGAGCCACCACGCCCAGCCATTTATTTTCATTCTTTTTTTTTTTTTTTTGAAACAGAGTCTTACTCTCCTGTCACGCAGCTGGAGGCAGTGGTGCCATCTCGGCTCACTGCAAACTCTACTCCAGGTTCACGCCATTTTCCTGCCTCAACCTCCCAAGTAGCTGGGACTACAGGCCCCACCACCACAACCAGCCTTTTTTGCATTTTTAGTAGAGACAGGGTTTCACCATGTTAGCCAGGATGGTCTCTATCTCCTGACCTCATGATCCGCCCGCCTCAGCCTCCCAAAGTGCTGGGATTACAGGCGTGAGCCACCACACCAGACCCATTTATTCTCTTAAATGTGACCCAAGACAGGCCTCAAACAAAATTTTTATGTCATGATGGATGCCCCTCCCCCTTTCCCTCCCTGCCCAACAAGACCAGATTTTCTACTGCAGAGGCTACACCCAAGGATTTATCATGTCTGCCGCACATATTCATTCATTCATTCTTCATTCACTCAGTAAATAGTGTCTGGCACATAGAAGAGCACTGAGGTTGCAAAATGAAAAAGACATTTTGCCTATGTTGAAGATGTTTACAACTTAGCTGCATACTGGAAGTAAAACAGAAAGATACTTATATCAGCCTAAGGGGACACAGAAGTCTTCCTGGAATAAAGATATAAAGATATGGAGTTCTTGGGGTATAGTCGTTCATTCACTCTACAATATTATTGAGTGCTGGAGACTATTCTAAACATTACAGCAGACTGTGTCTCTCTTTTCTCATGAGGTTTACATTCCAGCAAAAGAAGAGAGATTTTTTTAAAAGGATATTTAACAAAGAAAATGTTAAGTAATAATAAATGCTTTGTTGAAAAGAAAGAGAGTAATACGACAGAAAGTAGTTGGTGATGTATTTTAGGTTGGATGATAGAGAAAATCCTCTCTGAGGGGGTGACATCCAGCTGTGACTTGAAAGACCAGGAAGAGGCAAGCCAGCCAAGATCCAGGACAGTGGTTTCCAAGCAGAGGGAACAGCTAGCACAATTCCCCAAGGAGGGAAGATGGTTGGGCTGTTCTTGAACCAGAAAGAAGGTCCATGAAGCAGACACTTAAGGAACAAAAAGGGACAGGAGGTGGGGTGGGAACACATCACACAAAGCCTTTCAGGGATGCCAAGGGAAGGGGATTCAATTTTGTTTTAGATGTCACGCAGGCTTCTCAGATGGTACTGGTAGCAACAATATTTGCTATTCAGGGAATAGATTGCAGGAAGGTAGGAGCTCACCCTTCCTTCCATTGGCTTACATTGGTATTTCAGATTTTTTAGTTCTCAGCCCCATGCCACACCTCTGATGGCAGAGGAAGGCCTTTCGCTCTGATTCCTTATGTTCCCTTTCCATCTAACCCAACCGTGAGTTGGTGACTTCCTTGAATTCTAAGAGATACTTTTTTCTCACACATGGCCCATGGCAAATAGTTTTTTAAAGTTTCCTTTATGGTCCCTTGAACAATTTTTCTCAGAATCTTCATTTTGCCATTTCTCTAGATCCCTCCCTTCCCTCTTGCACACCTAGAGTTGCTAGCCCTCCCAGAAAGCACCAAACTCACAATTGCATTTTCTACTCTGTATTCTCAGCATAAATCCCAAAGCATCTGAAACAGAACTACATTTAGTGATCCTCAGCTAGATTGGGGATTATTTCTCTTCCCATGTGATCTGGAAGGGAAAGGGTCACATTACTGATCTTGCCTCTTGCTTTCCTCCTCCACCACCCAAAATTAAGAATTACACTTACTGCCCCAATTTTTGCCCTTTCATTGATATCCCTTCAGTGATTAAATTCAGCCTCAGTGATATTAAAATGAGGTTATTCAAAGTTTCTTATTCATTCATTCAAAGCGAAAAAGGAAATTATCAAAAAGTCATTGACCCTCAGGTGGTTAAGAAAGACATAGACTGCCCTCAGGAGCTATGAAGGATAGTGAAGACCACAAAGACAGCATGATGGCACACAGATAGCAAAAGGGCCCGTGGGAAAGGTGTTCCCAATAAAAGAAATATTATTCACTCAAAAGAATTTTGAAAATGCGGACCTCATAAGTCTTGGTGACATACAGATACGCTTTCAAAACAAGACCTATAAATTTATCTATAAGTACCTTTTTTCTTTAATTATAACAATTTTTTCTTATTAAAAAGACTATACATGTTATTTATAAAAGAATTAGAAAATACCGCTGATCAGTAAGAAGGAAATAAAAATACCCCAGTTTCTAATACCCCCAAATAACCCCTGGCAACACCTTACATTATAACTTGATAGATCATTGATAGATAGAAAATGTAGAGATGATAGATAGATGATTGATTGATAAGCAGATGATAAACACACCTATGTGAGGTTAATTTGTCAATGAAAATGGGGTCATGATCCACATGTTATCTTGTTACTTAAATTTTTCACTTTATATATAGCAGACATCTTTTCATGTCAATAAATGTTTACCCACAAAATATTTTAATATTTTATTTGCTATTGCTGGAATTTTTTTCAGAACCTTCCTTCTTTGTGCACCACATCTGCTGCCCTGTGCTTATTCTCTCCACTTTGCCCCTAACTCTGAAACATTAAATGAACACTTTGCATAAGAGACATTCCTCCGGTATGTTCTGAACTACCCGGGTACAGTGAAGAGTCCCAGAAACACTTGGCTCCTCCTTCAGCTTCACCTCTAGCTAATGGTGCATCATTGGGCAAGTTTCATTCTTTCTCCGGGTCTTAGGTTCCATCATAAAGCTAAATATAAATGGTGTTCAGATTATTTACACCACTATTCCTTCCTAATACTGTAGATAAACTACAATATGACTGTATCATTCAATGATAAAGGACACAGTTTTTCTGTTCCATCTGGCCCAGTGAGCATGAGTACTTACTAATTAACAGACATAAATTGCTAGAAAATCCCAGACTAAAACAGTAAAAGTTGAATTGTTCCCCAAATGATTCCATCTTCAGATGCAGGGGCAGAAGGTAAAGAAGGGAAACAGGAAAAAAGATCCAGAGCCCGTACTATTACTGCTTATGATCAATAGCCAGCCCTACCTTATAATTGAAGGACTGTGTACAATATGGGGATGTATGGCCACAAGACTAAACAAAATAGCAAAACCATCACTGGAACCCCTGAAGACTCATGGGTTTCACATCTGGACAAATGACCACATTAAGATTTTACCCAAAGCAGAACAGAAGATGATGTCTCTGATTGCTAAAGCGAAACATTTTTAAATTGGCCTTGACCAGCTGCTTGATATTATCATCTGAAACAAGAAGTGTTTAGGGAAGGAATGGGACAGAACTTCCTCACAACAAAGAGATTATTTCAGGATTGTTGTGTAATAGCAAAACGGGGAAGAAGGGAGGAAACACAAAACAAAAGAAAATAAGAGACCAGATAAATAAACTGTTACCTTCATACAATGGGCTACTAAAAAACTTCAAAATAGTGATTTTGCTGTGTATTTACAAATCTTATGCATTTTTCAGAATCTATGGTTGAGGTGGGTATGACAAACAATAAATCAGTATGTGTAGTGTGATTGAATGTTTTAAAAAGAAAAAGTATATATTTACATCTATGTCACAAGATTAATATCCAGAATGTGTGATATGAAGCACTTTTTATTATATATATTTCAAATTTTTATTTATGCGTCAAATAAATCATGGAAATTTTTAATTTTTAAAGTGCAGCTATATCCTGTTGCATCATCTTCTTCTAGCAGTGTTTCCCCAGGGACAAGACTTTTTTTCTTTTCTGTTCACCTGAGGCAGGTACAAATTGTTTGACTTCTAATGCTAGCTCTTCTATGAGTACCTTTTATCATTGCCACTCTTAACTTGCTTCTCTCTTTTCTGGTTATGTCTTTTTATTTTTTTGAGACAGAGTCTGCTTCTGTCACCCAGGCTGGAGTGCAGTGGTACAATCACAACTGACTGCAGCCTCTACCTACTGAGCTCAATCGATCCTCCCACCTCAGCCTCCCAAGTATCTGGGACTATAGGCACATGCCACCATGCCCAGCTAATTCTTTGTATTCTTTGTAGAGATAGGTTTTCACTATGTTGCACAGGCTGGTCTTATACTCCCAGGCTCAAGCAATCAGCCCACCTCAGCCTCCCAAAGTGCTGGGATTACAGGCGTGAACCACCAAGTCTGGCCTCTGGTCTTTTCTTATGTCTTTCTCCAAGTTTCTGAGTTTGAAGAAGCCTTGGATTTTATGTATTCCAACCTCTAACTCTGTATCAGTTAAGATGTGCATCAGTTAAGAAGCAAAAAAATCTCAAGTCAACTGTCCAGAGCAGGAGTCAGCAAACTACCACCCAAGAACCAAATACTGACCACTGCCTGTTTTTCTAAATAAAGTTTTATTGAAACACAACCATTCTCATTTGTCTATGTATTTTCTTTAGCTGCTTTCATGCTACAATGACAGAGATGGCTTACATATCCTAAAGTATTTACTATACGGCCCTTTACAGAAAAAGTTTGCCAACCTTAATCTAAACCAAAAATAAAGAAAAATTCGTTCTCAAAGTCAGAAGCCCAAAGATGGGCAACCTCCAGAACTGTTTGATGTAGCAGATCAATAATGTCATCAAGGACTGGTTCTTTCTAAGTACCCACTATGCCGTCAGTTTCATTCCCAAGCTAATGGCCCTCATAGTTGCAAAATGGCTACTGTGGTTCCTAATATCATACTCTGTCCTATACAATGTTCAACAGAAGATACCATTCCTTCTCTTCTGCATTTTCTTCCCTCTGAGGAAAAAGCATCTTTCACTCACACTTCACTGGTCACAACTTTATCAGCTGCCAACACATGCTCATCCCTACCCCAATATTTCTCAACAGAATGGGATTTCTTATTACTTAGACTAATCTACTTTACAAATAAGCTAGAGCTACAGACATGTGCTCTGATAGATGGTGTATCTAAGAGACTGGAATTGGGTTTGGTTTAATAACATAGTACCCAAATAATAGTGACCTACCTACACAGAAAGTGAGGCCCATCAGAATTCCAGAAGAAATTCAGGACTAGTGCATAAGCTTAAATATACAATGGCCAAGAGCTATGTCTGCAATTCTCTTGGCCTTTCCCTGATCATCTGTCACAAGATATGTGGGGCAGCTCTAGCCATCATGTCCACAATTGATGTAAGAAGGAAACGGGAGGAAAAAAATGAGCAAGTTAAATGCCCCTACTGTTTTAAGAGGTTTTCTAGAGTCCCACATTGTAATTTACTCTTTTATCTCATTTGCTAGCATTATGTCATGTGATCACTCCTATCTACAAGAGAAGCTGAGAAGTACAGCTGGGCACTTTTACTTCCCACAATCAAATTATACTTGCGTGAGTAAATAAAAATTAATAATTGTGTAGGAGTAGTTGCAAAGAAGTTTCTCCCAGAGGTAGTCCTTGAACAAAATAGGGGTTTTGGGCAAAAAGAAAGGGATAATGAGGATTAGGTAAATAATTCACAATATTTACTACATATCTAGTGAGGAAAGACCTCTATGGTATCTCTGATAAATAATATTATTCTACCATCTGTCCATCTCACATTGTCCAATCTAGACAAGGAAAGAAACTGTAAACACAGCTCTTGCTTCCATTTATTTGAATAGAGAATATCCCAACTGCACTGGGGATTAATGTCCCCTTGTATTCTGCACCCCTTTGCTTAATAATACTGCAAAGTAATGACAAAGAAAGAAAAAAAAAAAAAAACCCTGACCGTGTCCTTTTCCTTTGTATTCCTCATTTGATCCACCTCCTGAGCACACTATTCATTAATTAACATTTGGGATGAAAGGTGATACAGAAACACCAGGGTCACAAACACAAACTGAAAATATTTTCTTTACAGCACACAGCCAATTTTACCCCTGAATTTCTATCCATGTCATTGGAAATAATGTCTAAAAATCATTTCAATTTCATTCATTCCATCTGAAAAGTTAGTGTTGAGATGGCTTTTTAAATATTTAATAATTGCTTGAGACATTTCCCTTTATTATAATTCTATGGTCAGAATCCCCTGGCTCTTTCATCAATCCCAGGGTCTGGAGCAAACAGAGGCAGTTAATTTCCAGGCAAATGTTAAATCATGTGATTTCTATTCCAATTTCCTGAAGGTCAAATGAAGCACTCAATTCAAAGGGGTGTGCTCATTCCTCCCTTCCCCTTCACCAGCTATTCTTCTTTCACTGCCCATCTGCCCCCCTCCTCCACACACACACACCCTCCCAATCAAATCAAGCCAGGTTTCTCTTAATCATCATCAGGGAGACAAAAAGGTATAGCTTTGGAGCATCAAGCCACAATTTCACACCCCATTTGCACAAGAACTCAGAAGGCCACTAATGTGCTGTTTGCTTTTTAGCAAGCATCTCTGCAGTCATCACTGAAATGCATTTTGGCGTGCCTTCCAGGGCATGGGAGCTATTTATGAGAGCTTCTCTTGAAGTGCCTACATGCAACATCAGGATGTTCGCTGCTATCTGCAAACTGGACCTGGCCGGAGACATCTGGGATTGGACCAAGAGAACTTTGATATGTGAGAAAGGTGAAAGTAGATGTCACTTTTCATTTATTTCAACCCTTTCTGCCCCTCCACCAATTCAGTCCTATTTGCCAGGCACTTGTAGGACTCACCTTTCACCAACCCTCTTCTACACCACTTGACAGTATAAAATAGCCTGCTTTAACCCATGGCAATGACCCAAGTCACATCCAGCTTTTCCTTGCATGCTCGAGGCATTAGCTGAGGATAAAAATTGTCCCTGGCTTTCTCCCTTTCCTGCCATACAACACCCCTAGATCAGGAAGCATTCTTCCCAAACACACGTCATGTGAAACATGCAAAGCATCAAGAGAAACTGAGGCAAAATGATGACTTTTGTCTCAAAATCTGCTCCCATCATCACTATAATGCCAGCACTTTCTGCTAGGTTTTAAGCTCTTGCTGTTTTCCAAACCACCAAGAAGTAACTTATAAGCAGGTTTGCTTTCATTCAATCCTCTAATTACTGAATCCCAGCTATATTACAGGCACCAAGAATAAGGGAGAATTCCTTCTCTGGGGGAAGCTTACAATCTACCAAGGTCACTACACACACACACACCCCCATATATCACTAAGCAAATACACACACACATATGTATGTCACTGTATTAATCAAGGTTCTCCAGAGGAACAAAGCTAATGGAAAATATATATGTAAAGGAGAGTTTATTAAGTATTAACTCACATGATCACAAGGTCCCACAATAGGCTGTCTGCAGACTGAGGAGCAAGAAAAGTCAGTCTGAGTTCCAAAACTGAAGAACTTGGAATCCTGTGTTCGAGGGCAGGAAGCATGCAGCACAAGAGAAAGATGTAGGCCAGGAGGCTAGGCCCATCTCTCTTTTCACATTTTTCTGTCTGCTTATATTCTAGCCTTGCTGACAGGTGATTAGATTGTGCCCACCCAGATAAAGGATGGGTCTGCCTTTCCCAGTCCACTGACTCAAATGTGAATCTCCTTTGGCAACACCCTCACAGACACACCCAGGAACAATACTTTGCATCCTTCAATCCAATCAAGTTGATACCCAGTATTAACCATTACAGTCACTAACACACACACACACACACACACACACACACACGTGTTTGCTTAGGGACATAGATATATACACTGTGCTGGAATGGTGGCGTGCACATATGCATATACAGGAGCACAGAGAAGGGACATTTCACAGAAGTAGAGAAATTAGAGCTGATTTCTGCGGTAGAAGATACATTATTAGCTGAATCTTCAAAGATACGTAAGAATTCGTCAGGTAAAAAAGAAGAAAGAAGGCAGAGGAAATCGTAGGAGCAAAGGCACAGAAGCAAGACATCTAAGGGGAGATGGGAACAGGCAGTTTTGTACTACAAGAGTGAACATATGAGGCTAGGAATGAAATGAGATGAAGCAAGACATACAAACCAGGACAAGGTCATGGGAGGCCTTGTATGCCATGCCAAGCAACATAGATTTTATTCCATGCAGGGGAGCAGTTGAAGGGGTTTCAGCAGGGGAGCTATAGGATGAGATTTATGCTATGTGCAGGTCACTGTGGTTTCTGAGCAGAGGATGAATTTAAGAGGGAAAAGGCAGAAGCAGGTGGCGGTTAAGAAGCTGTGGCAGCAAAGCAGAAAGGCAGTTATGAGGGAGATCATCATGGAGACAAAGGAAGGGGATGGATTCAAGAAAATATGTGGGAGGGAAAAACTGGCAGTATTTAGTGACTACCCAGATCTATGAAGTAAAAAAGAGGTAGAAGATTAAGATGACTCCCAGGTTTGTGACTTCAGTGACTATGGATATAAATATAGAAGAAAAAGTTGGCATAAGGAGGTAAATGGATACTGTGCTCTGTCTTAAACACATTGCATCTGTGAAGATGTCTATGGGAAGATGCTCAGTGGATATGTCCAGAACCGGTATCTGGAATCTATAACTGAGGGATGAGGTCAGGTCAGGAGACAGAGATGTGTGCATTATTAGCCTATAGGAGTTATTAAAACCACAGGGTAATATGGGAGTCACTTTACCAAAATGTGTTTCACAAGAGTAGCAGTAGAACCTCTGAGGGAGGGATGAGAACTACCATTGTTGAAAGGGAAAGCACCATAAGAGCAGCCCATGAAGAACAGAGCAGAGAAACAGAGCAAAGGAAGAGAATCAGGTGAGAACTGTAGAAGCCAGGGAGGCTGAGAGTTTCAGGAAGAATGGATTTGTGGAAAAACAAAGCAAACTCAATATATGTATTTACCTCTTTCTTCTCAAGAACAAAACAAAGCATCATAAAAATAGTTTAAGTTATAAATGCATAGAGAGAATAGAATAGGAGATACCCACAGATTAGTTATGTCAACAAAGTTTTGGAAATTGTTAAGGAGATGGGCAAGTGTCGCTAACTTAGCAAATTGGAGGAAATTAAAACATGTGTTTACAAAAAGTTCAGGGTGAGGGTGGAAGAATACAGAAAACATTCTACTTATATAGCATGCTTAGGAACTGGAGAGCAAGTAGCTTCGAAGCTCCAAGTATGATTGGGCTGAAAATGGACAGATAGTTAAAGTTTTTATAAAGAAGAGTAAAAATAGCCAGCCACAGTGGCTTATGCCTATAATCCCAGCACTTGGATAGGCTGAAGCAGGAAGACCGCTTGAGGCCAGGAGTTTGAGATCAGCCTGGAGAATATAATGAGAATCCCATGTCTACAAAAATATGTATATATATTTATTTAAAAATTAGCTGGGTGTGGTGGCATGCACATGTAGTCCTACCTATTTGGGAGACTAGCAGGAGGATCATATGAGCCCAGGAGTTTGAGGTTACAGTGAGCTATGATCATACCACTGCACTGTAGCCTAAGTGACAAAGTGAAACCCTGTTTCTAAAACAGAAGGAAGAAAGAAGAAGGAAGAAGAGGAAGAAGGAAGAAGAGGAAGAAGGAGAAGGAGGAGGAGGAGACTGATTCCCCCTGCCCCCAGTTGGCAACTTTCCTGCCCCATTCCAGCTGAAGATTGAACTTTTAACCTCTGGAGAAGTTGAACCAGAGAGATTTTTGTCTGAGGGTCACCACGTCCAAATAACAGTAGGAGCAAGAAATCTCAGTGAAAAGAGAATGGGTCAGTAGAACTTGTATTGAGTAGTGGGATTCACATCTTCCTCTCCTCCCTGGCTCCCCAAATGCTGGTAGCTTTCCTTATCTCCACTCTCAAAAACGCATTTCCCATATCTCGAGCAGGAGGTGAAAGATGCTTCCTGTCTGGGAAAACTGACCTGCATAAGAGAAAATAATTATACATACTGACGATTGGAGATGCACCAATAAAATGCCAAGTCATAAACTTATTATTAGCCTTCACTGAAATTCTGCCAAACACGAGAACTCCCAATCACTTCCACTTTCCATAATTGGAATGTTCCACTAATGGATATCACACATTCAAGGAAAGCACCTAATATGAAAACAAAAGTACAAACAAACAATTTTTTAAAAAAGAGATCTTGGAGGAAACAGGGGCAATGCAAAAAAGCTTCTAAAAGATATAATTAATATCTTCAAAAGACAAAAGAAGATACTGTACCCATGAAGTACAAATAATATTTCAAAAGAGAAAAATAATAAAACAGAAATGTTGATTGAAAACAGTATGCATGATCTCAAAAATTTTTTAATGTATTTAATAGATAAGATTAGAAGATGAAATAAAAAGTTTCTCAGAGAGTAGAAAAACAAATAAAAATGTAAAACATTCCAGACATAGAGAATTAAGGAAACACAAGAGAGATTACATCAAGGAAATAATGCAAGAAAACTTTCAGTGTTGAAAGACATGTGTTTCCAAATAAGACGGTCCAACAAGTGCCAGCACAGAGGATAAAGAATAATTAAAGTACATCATTGTGAAATTTCATTATAACAAAAGAGATCCTAAAAATTTCCATAAAGACAAAATGCATCACTCATTTATTCGTTTATTCCACAAATATTTATTGAAGTCCTACTATGAACAGAACTTATTCATAAGGTGGCTTAAGATTGCAGATCTGAAGGAAATTTGACAACGAGCTTTATGGGTATAAAGAGACATTAGGCAGCAAGACAGCAAGTGCAAAGTCCCTGAGGTGCAAGTGTTCTTGGCATGTCTGATGTGCAGCACCATAGCCAATATAGTCAGAATAGGATGAGCGAGAAGAGTGAGAAGGGGTAAGTTCAGATAACTAAGAGAGACCAAATCCAGCAGCACCTTAGCACTTTGAATTTTATTCTAAGTGGGTCAGGTAGTTTTAAACATTTTTGAGCAAAGAACTTGTATAATTTGACACATTTTTAAAAATCTACTCTTTCTGCAGTATTGAGAATAGGCTAGGGTAGCAAGAGTCAAAGCAGAGACCTATTAGGAGGCCACTGGGATAATCCACATGAAAAAGCACAGTACCATGCACCCAATAGAGACAGAAAATATAGTGAGAAGTTAACTGGATTCTAGAAAGTAAACTTGAAGAAAGTAAACCTGAAGTAAACCTAGAAAGTAAACCTGAAAGTAAACCTAGAAAAGTAAACCTAGAAAATAAATCTGAAATTAAACTGACAAAGTAAAACTGAAGAAAATACTTAGAAAGTACCTAGAAAATAAAGAACCCAGAAAGTAAAGAAAGTAAAGGAAGACAGTGAAGGAAGGAAGGAAAGGAAAGAAGGAAGGAAGGAAGGAAGGAAGGAAGGAAGGAAGGAAGGAAGGAAGGAAGGAAGGAAGGAAGGAAGGAAGGAAGGAAGGAAAGAAGGAAGGAAGGAAGGAAGGAAGGAAAAGAAAGAGAGAGAGAGAAAGAAAGAGAGAAAGAAAGAAAAAGAAAGAAAGAAAAAGAAAAGAAGGTAAAGAGAAAGAAAAGGTAAAGAGAAAGGAAGGAAGAAAAGAAGGAAGGAGAGAGAGAAAGAAAAAGAAAGAAAGAGAGAGAGAGAAAGAGAAGAAAAGAAGGAAGAAAGGAAGAATGAAGAATGGAATGGAACCTAGAAACCTGAACCTAGAACCAAGAAAGCACTTAGAAAGAATCTAGAAAGAAAAGAAAGAAAGGAAAACGGAATGAAGGAAGAAGAAGGAAGAAAAGAGGAAGGAAGGAAGGAAGGAAGGAAGGAAGGATCGGAAGGAAGGAAGGAAAGAAAAGAAAGAAAGAAAGAAAGAAAGAAAAGAAAGAAAGAAAGAAAGAAAGAAAGAAAGAAAGAAAGAAAGAAAGAAAGAAAGAGGAAAGAAAGAAAGAAAGGAAGGAGGAAGGAAGGAAAGGAAAAGAAAAGAAAGAAATGAAGAAAGAAAGGAGGCAAGAATGGAATGGGCAAAACCAGAAAAAGAAGAAATAAACCTGGAGTGAAACTCCCAGAAAAGGAACCTGGAAAGTGAAACTTGAAAGAATGGAAGGAAAGGAAGAATGAAAGAATGAAAAGGAAGGAAGAAGGAAGGAAGGAAGGAAGGAAGGAAGGAAGGAAGGAAGGAAGGAAGGAAGGAAGGAAGGAAGGAAGGAAGGGAGGAAGGAAAGAAAAGAAAGAAAAGAAAGAGGAAAGAAAAGAAAGAAAGAAAGAAAGAAAGAAAGAAAGAAAGAAAGAAAGAAAGAAAAGAAAGAAGAACCAGTGGGTGAAGAGGAAAGAAAAGCACCTAGAAAAGGACGAAAGGAAGAAAAATGGAATCTGGAAAGGAATCTGGAATCCCAGAAAGGAACCTGAAGAAACTGAAAGAAAAGAAAGAAAGGAACGGAGGAAGAAAGAAATATGGAAGGAAGGAAGGAAGGGAAGGGGAAGGAAGGAAGGAAGGAAGGAAAGAAAGAAAGAAAAGGAAGGAGGAAGGAAGGAAGGAAGGAAGGAAGGAAGGAAGGAAGGAAGGAAGGAAGGAAGAAGGAAGAAGGAAGATGAAAGTAAACCCTTTAAAAGTAAAACCTTAGAAAGTAAAACCTGAAGAAAAGTAAACCTGGTAAACTCTAGAAAAGTAAAACCTAGAAAAGCAAATCTGAAAAGTAAACCTAGAAAGTAAACCTGAAAGTAAAGCTAGAAAGTAAACCTGAAGAAAGTACTCTAGAAAGTAAACCAGCTACTTCTTTGAAGTAGCTGGATTCTAGAAAGTAAATCCTGAAGTAGCTGGATTCTTAAAAGTAAACCTGATAATATTTGTGTATGGTTCAGATATAGATTATGAGAGAAAAAGAATAATCAAGAATGACTCTAAGCTTTTTGGCCTGAACAACTAATAGAACTATCATTTACAATGTAGAAAACTGTGGGTAGAGAAGATCTTGAATAACATTTTTAAAGTGTTAATTTAGAGATATCTCTATTTGACATCCTTCAGAGATGTCCAAAAGGGATTGGATAATACAATGCTAGATTTCAGGGAAAGGACTGGGCTGTATATATCATTTGGAGAGTGGTATCAGTTAAGAGTAATGATGGCTGCTGTAAGAGATAAATCCCAAACTCTCAGTGGCTTCACAAAATAGAACATTATTTCTCACTCATGAAAATCAAAACAAATGTATATTCCTAGTTGGTGGGTGGCCTTCCTTATGGTTATTCAATGGCCCAGGCTTCTTCCATATGTGGCTCTGCTCTCTGTCTCAGAGTCCTCTGCATTCGGTCATAAGGTAGGGGAAAGAGATGGATAATCATATGAGAGAAGTTTTTTACGGGCCAGATCAAGAAAAGATGCAAGCCACTTCCGTTTGAATAGCCACATCTCATTGCAAGAAAGACTGAGGTAGGTGGTCTAGCCATGTGCTTAGGAAGAAGAGGACATGGGTTTAGTGAACAACTTTCTGGTCTCTGCTACAGACAACCCTCCTGATAGGCAAACACCTATTTCACTTCCTTCTCTATATAAAACACACAGACACACTTTGTCCCAGAGAGATGCAACCTCAAGTCCTATCCAGCAGTTTCAAGTTGGATTCCCTGGATCCAGCTCCAATCCAGATACTTCCAGTGTGTGTTGCCCTCACCCTTGGATCTGGATGTGGCTCCTTAAAATTTATCCATCTATAAACCAAAAAAAAAAAAAAAAATTAACAGGCCTTCCCCTCACCCACAGTCAATATTTACTAGATGAATAGGGAACAAGAAAACCCCAATTACACCTCTCAGTCAAAAGGGGGAAAAATAGAAGCAATGTTGCATTCACTGAGATCCTGCTGGCTGAGCACAATGAACACCCCTTCCCTGGAGGCGAGCAAATTCCTTCATCACGCTCTGATTATGCCCTCTGGGAAGAACTCTCTTGTCCATTATTCTCGGTAGGAACACCCAGTGTGGCTGCTGTGGAGTAAACTCTTCTTTGTAGCTACTCAGCTTTCTCAGCACACTTCCTGCTGATGCAATTTTGAGATCCCAAGTGTTAAGGCTTGAATAATCACAGGCTTTTAAGTCTAGGCTTACAGTTCCTTGACAGTACAACTTCCTCATGTCTTACTAGACTGCAAGTCTATATACACCCTGTCAGTGCCCTTGTCAGTTACTAACAACAATTTCTTTCCTGAATATAATTCTCAAGCTGATGCTAACCTATAACTTGGCTTCCTTGCCCTGTGCTTCTCGCTTTTAAGCAAACAAAAAACAACTTGAAACTGCTACTGGCAGCAAATCCATATGAGTCTGCAGCAACTCCATTTTTGCCTCCTCAGAGGACAGAATTCAGCTAAGGGGCATAAGGCAGAGTGAGAGACCGAGGCAAGTTGTAGAACAGGAACAAAAGGAGTAAAGTACACTTGGAACAGGAGCAAGTAGGCAACTTGAGAGATACAAGTGCACTGTTTGACCCTTGATTGAGGGTTTTATACATTGGCATGGTTCTGAGGCTTCTGTTTCTCCTCCCTTGATTTTTCCCTTGGGGTAGCTTGTCCACATGCTCAGTGGCCTGCCAGTGCTTGGGAGGGGCCACATGCACAGTGTGTTTACTGAAGTTGTTTACATGCTCATTTGAAGCATTTTTCCCTTACAAGCGTTCCTGGAGGAAGGCTATATGCCAGTTAAACTCTGCCATCTTCCCTCCGAGTGCATGTGCTTGAGCCCACTTGCCCAACTCCAGAGATCTTATTCAGAAGCTGCTGATCACCAGCATCAGGTGTTTTCTATCTATTAAGAGCCTGCCCTTCCCTGGCACCAGGTATGGCCAATTAGAGACAGTTTAACAACTCGACTCTCACTTGATGGTTGCCTGACATTCCTGGGGTATGGCGGGGCTTCTCCTATCCTGTTCATGTCTCCCTAGCTGCCCACTCTAACAAAACCAGCTGGGATAATAGGCCTGGGGAGGAAAGTTGTATTCTTAATCTAATCTTTGCATCAGGGCTCAATCATAATGGGTCTGTGCTCCTCAAAGCCTTGTTTAGTCTTCTCTCTTACCTTTCAGGATTCAGAAACAGTTGGTTCTTCTAGTTGAATTTCTGAATTCTTTCTATGCCTTTCATTCTGCTTATATACCACCTGATTCTTCTGATTCTTTCTGAAGCTCATCTTTTTCCTTTAGTACCTTGCCAAACACAGACAAGCAACCAACATACACTACTATACTTCTACTTTCTAACTCCTTCCCTGGAGGTACAAGTTTACCAGCAACAAGTTTGTCTCCCAAGTTATCACAGAAAATGTTTTAACCCCCCATACCTCTCTGCCTTTTCATCCTACTGTTCTCACTACCTACTCCCTTCCAGAAACACTGATCTCTGGTGTTCCTTAAATAAACATGGATTGCTCCAAAAAAAAAAAAAAAGGAATAAAAGAAAATGTTTTAACCAGATATTTTCAACTTCATTACACAGAAACCATCATTTCTGCTTCTGACATTAGCTTCCTTGCTTCCTGACACCCAACCAATAAGGAGTGTCACGTATTTTAGATTTCTGTTACAACAATAACCACTGCATTTACAAATTTTTGTCTTAGTTAACGCCATATTCCCAAATCACAGTGACTCATCACAAAGTCCAAACTAATATTCCTGATGGGTGGGTAATCTTTCACCTGATTATTCAGGGATCCATGCTTCTCCCATTTGTGACTCCATCCTTGGAGTCCTCTGCATCCATCCAGCAGATGGGAGAAAAAGATTGAAGAGTAGGGTTAGGAGATATTTATGGCTAGGCCTGGAATGGTAGATGTCACTTCTCACATTTCTTTGCCTAGAATTCAGTCAAATGGCTAAATGCAGTGAAGGCTAGGAACTGCAGTCTGGTTGTGATTCCCGGACAAAGAGAAACTGGTTCACTGAGCAACTATCTAATCTCTGACATAGGAATGACAGCATAAAAAATGGATATTTGAAACCAGAAGACCTGATAAGGTCATGAAAGAATGAGTATAGATAAAGAAGGCATCTGAGGACTAAGCCATGGGCCGCTCCAAAATTTAAAGGTCAGGAATGTAAGGAGAAAAGTTCAAATCAGAAAAAAGAGACAAAGATGAATTAGGAGGAAAATGAAACACGTATGGACTCTCAGAAGCAAAATGAGGACAGTGTTTCAAGGGAAATACAGATCAACATTAGCCAAACGCTGTTGATAGGTCAGATAAGATGAAGAATGAGAACAGAGCATTGAATTTGACAGCACAGAAGTCACCACTGCTCTTGACAAAAGCAGTTTCCCGAGTGTGAGGGAGATAAAAGCCTGGATGAGCAGAGACTGGAGAGAGTGAGCATAGCTAATTCTTTCAGAGAATTTTGTGGTAAAGGAGAAGACATTGAAGGGGTGGTACCTGGATTAGGATATGTGGTCAAGTGAGGGTATGTTTTTATTGTTGCTTATTAGTTTTGTTTGTTGTTTTATTAAGATGGAAACTATTACAGTATTTTTAAATGTTGATGGGAATGACTGATGAGAAAGAGGAAACATTATGGTGTGGAAAAGAGAAGGGACAGTTGCTTGCATGACATTCTGGGGAAGTTAAGGTCATGAGATCTAGTGTGTAAGAGAAGGAGCTGTTCTTACACAGGAACAGAGACCATTTGCAGAAGCAAAAGGGAAGGCAGAGTATGTGATACAGGGACTTCTGGTGTCTGATCCAGCATATAAGGAGCTTGGAAGTCATCACGCCTATTATCACAACAAGATAAAAACTGAATAAACTGGAAATTAACAATTATTTTTAGATCTTTCAGAGAACTGAGGTCACAGGGCAAACTGCTAGCCCCAAAATTAAAGAGACAGACAGGCAGATACAGAGAATCACAGCAGCCGGTAGCAGAAACCATCACTGGAGCCAGTAAAATGTTAGGAAAACTTAAACAATAATTGATGAAATGTGGAAACTTAAGCATGAAAAAGCTTGAAAGTTAACTCTAAAGGGGTCTCTTCTTAAGGGGCCCCCACCCATTCATGTGGTTTTGAAAGGAGCC